>NC_138769.1:240187426-240444926 GCF_965119305.1 Pelophylax lessonae
CGAGCATGGTTCTGCCCCGCCCCTACCTCCCCTCTCGCTGGCTGTGATTGACCGCAGCAGTAGCCAAAAACTCCCACTGCTGTCTTGGGAGAGAGGCACTGGATTGAGATTGAGATTGGGCTCAATCTAAGTATAAGGCGGAGCTGCACATTGAAGGTGTGTTTTTTTTTTTTTTTTTTTTTTTAATCTTCATACATAGAATGCATTAGGGTAAAAACTTTCAGCCTCTAGAACCACTTTTAGGTAGGCTTTAAAGTGGAAGTATTGTTGCTTTTAACTACAGGTGAGTCTATAATAAGGCTTACCTGTAGGTATAATTAATATCTCCTAAACCTGCACGGTTTAGGAGATATTTGTCCGCCATGCTGCGGCAGGCGGACCTTCAGAGCTCTTTGCCGGCTCCTTGCTGGAAAGTTACTCCCGCGCGCATGTGCGGGAGTGATGTCATCGCGGCTCTGGCCACTCACAGCGCCGGAGCGGCTGAACCAGGAAGAGATGCCGAGGGAACATGACGGCTCCCTCGGCGGTGATCGGGTGACTGTCGGGGCTTCGTTTTAAGGTATTTCATAATGAGCTAGTATGCGATGCATACTAGCTCATTATGCCTTTGTCCTGCAGGGTTTTTTTTTTTCTTTTTCGTTGAGGATACTACCGCTTCAATGCCTGAAAGGTGGTACATCTTCTGTATTATGTGATGACTGTGATTGATTGGCTGCAGTCATATGATCCAAGAGCATGTCCTGCTGGCTCCTGATAAGAACCCTTGACAGCTAACAGCTTGGTCAATCTACCAGGATGGCAGCATGATCAGCACACAATCTGTGGATGTTTATGTGCAGCGCCTAGGCGTTGAGTCCCTCCTTTTTTTTTTTTTTTTTGCAGTCACATTTAAGCATTACTTGCTGAAAACATTGTTTTAGGGTTTTAATGTGCGTTTTTATGTCAGATTCCCTTCAGCCCTGCACAATTGTACAGGCTCTTCCTTTTCCTCAATTGCTTGCTCTGCTTTCACTGCACACTGTGAGTTCCTGACAGTTTGCATTGTAATCTACAGCAAGTCAGAGCCCACCTCATTACCTGGCTGGAGGATGTTCATCTAGTCCTTTCTTTCTTAGCTTACGGTCTGTGCCTCCCCTCCCCAAAACATTTCTTGAGTGGGTTTGTTCCTGCAGTCATAGAAGCTCAGCACCACATGTGGACATTACTTAGGGCAGTCAGCATGTGAATGCAGCCTGCTTAGAATTGGCCACTCCCCCAGACTGTCACCCACCCATCAAGGCTTTTTGACATTGTATAACTTCTCCTAAGAGCCAGCCTGCTGCTTGCATTAGGGCTCTGGGCTTTTAACCACTTCTGGACTGAGGTTTTACCCCCCTTAATGACCAGGCCATTTTTTTGCGATACGGCACTGTTACTTTACTACTGCGTGGTCGTTTGACGATTTACCCTAATCATTTTTTTTTTTTTTTTTTTTTTTGCGGGACTGCAACATTGCGGCCGACTTATCGAACACCTAACTGACACTTTTGAGGGAACCAGTGACATTACTACAGTAATCAGTGCTAAATACATGCATGGTTACTGTACTAATGACACTGGCAGGGAAGGGGGTTAAGTGTGTCCCTAGGGGGTGCTTTCTAATTGTGTGGGGGAAGGACTCACTAGATGAACACAGAGATCTGTGTTCCTAAATAGCAGGAACACAAGATCTTTGTGTTCATCTGACAGAATGGCGGTCTGCCTTCTTTACATCAGCAGACTGCCGTTCCTCTCTGGGGAGCGATCCCGGGTGGCCGGTGGACATTGCCTCTGCCAGACCCTCTCATTGGCTCCCCCTCTGGCTAATCAGCATGCGTGTGCTCCCACTGGCTATTGCACGAAAGACATACAGGTACGTTGTTTTGTGCAATAGAGCCGACTTGCTGTAGTATATGTACTACTGGTGGTCGGCAAGTGGTTAAGAAAATAACTTTACCTGGGTTGTTGGGATATTTTAATGGAAACTATGTACAACACATTGGCCCCTCTAACCATCCATGATATGCCTTTGTGAATCAGAGACCCAGTCATGACTTTGCTCTCCTCTCAGATAATTATTTGGCTGGTAAGAGGGAGAGCAGTGTACATATTGGCTAGTGTGAATTTTCTTTCCTGCAGAAGACAATGTGAATTCAAAAGCAGCACAAAGGAAGTTAAAGTATAATTAAGGCCCCTTTCACACTTGTGCGACTCGAGACAGCAAAGTCGCATGACAAGTCGTACCCCATGATTTCTAATGAGTACTATTCATATCTGTGCGAGTAGTCACTGCACTACTTTGGTCTGACTTTGATACTTGAGATCCACAGATCTCAAGATTACATAAGCATTGCTTCAAGTCGCATCAACGTCGTGCGACTTTCAGGTTGTACAAGTGTGAAAAGAGCCGAAATGGCTTTTTGATCGTGAAAATGGATTAGAACACCTGTCTGTGTCCCTGTTGGGGAGAGTTACCCTCTTTATCTGTCCTGTTCACCATTATTAAAATTAAAAGAAGATCCCAGATTTTGGGTTGTCCCTAAAAAAAAAAAAAAAAAAAGTTCTGTTGGCCTGGGGCATAGGTCAGCAACCCGTGGCTCCGGAGCCGCATGCGGCTCTTTTGAACCTTTGCTGCGGCTCCGGGGCGTATGCTAGCGAGGGGAGGAGGCGCACTGTGCGCCCCGACACTCCCCACTGTGGCGCTGTCTTGGCTGTGACGTCGCGTGGGGGGTGGTGCGTGCGTTAGTCACCCACCGTCCCGACATCACCTTCCCGCCCGCTGTAAGACAGGAGGGCAGCGGTGCGCATGCAGTTCGAAGAAGACGTCCGTCCAGACTCCCGTCAGCAGCAGCACGCCAGGCACCAGTGTGAGGTAAGTGAAGTGATACCTCGGGGGGGCCCACACACTGCTTTGAAGGGGGCACGCTGGTCTCTGCATTGAAAGGGGGCATGTATGCTGGTCACTACATTGTAAGGGGGCATGTATGCTGGTCACTACATTGTAAGGGGGCATGTATGCTAGTCACTACATTGTAAGGGGGCATGTATGCTGGTCACTGCATTGAAAGGGGCATGTATGCTGGTCACTACATTGAAAGGGGCATGTATGCTGGTCACTGCATTGAAAGGGGCATGTACGCTGGTCACTGCATTGAAAGGGGCATGTACGCTGGTCACTGCATTGAAAGGGGCATGTACGCTGGTCACTGCATTGAAAGGGGCATGTACGCTGGTCACTGCATTGAAGGGGGCATGTACGCTGGTCACTGCATTGAAGGGGCATGTACGCTGGTCTCTGCATTGAAGGGGGCATGTACGCTGGTCACTGCATTGAAGGGGGCATGTACGCTGGTCACTGCATTGAAGGGGGCATGTACGCTGGTCACTGCATTGAAGGGGGCATGTACGCTGGTCACTGCATTGAAGGGGCATGTACGCTGGTCTCTGCATTGTGGTATGATCATTGGGCATAGCAAATTTTGCTATGGGGCCCTGTGATTTCTAATTACGTCCCTGTTTTTAACCCCCCGGTAGGTTTTTGTAGGTTTTGCGGCTCCCAGTTTTTTTTTCCTTTGGAAACGGGTCCAAGTGGCTCTTTAGGTCTTAAAGGTTGCAGACCCCTGGCTGGGGAGATTTTTCTTTATATTGCAGAGATTTCTTCTCTCTTCCTGTTTACCTATGGGACAGAAGGTGACAGTGACTCTCCCCCAATGGGACAAAAGATGGCAAATACACTTTACAGCGGTTATACCCTCCCTTACTCTATTCAAAATGAGAAGTTTTGCCTATAGATCTACTTTAAAGTAATAAAGCAAGACTGTTTCCCTTGACACAGTGCCTTTGGCCTGCTGTGTGCATGCACCCTAACTGGACGCTATAAAAACGCCAGTAGCTTTAGCTGTAGAATGCTGGTGTAAAAAAGTGAGTTTAGTTTTGCTGCCTTTCTGCATTAGCGCTTAGTGTTTTTTTTTTTTTTTTTTTTTTTTTTTTTTTTTTTTGCAGTGTGTTTGCATTTTTACAGCTGATAAACTCCTTTTCAAACCCACTAGTTCTGGGTTTTTTTGCAACCAGAAAATGCCCCTGCCAAAAACTGCTGATAACAGCCTATGTATGCATTGACACATAGGATTACATGCTGGGGAATTTACTGGCTGCAGAAAAAATGCCTGAAGCCAAAAACCGCAGCTGTAAAAAAAGTCCAGCGTGCATGAGACCTCAGTGAAACTTTGTTTTTCCTAAGGTATTCTAGTATGTGTGCTGCAACGTGGATTTGCTTCCTTTCTGTAATGTGTGTTTTCAAAGCAGAAGATGTTCTGCCTTCTTTCGGCCTCAAGACCTGTAAATGGCGGGCTTCTTTTACTGTTGCAGACCTTGGTATCCTCAACTCTCTCTATATTTGTCATGGCAGTTCAAGTGGCTTCATAAATCCTACCACAGGAAGGCAAAAATAATTCTTACATGTCATTTACAAGAACATCAAATGTTTGGACATCAAACCGCTGACAAATGTTCTGCCAGCAGTGGTTTCCAAATAGGTGGCTGAGAAGAAATAACGTGGTGTTTGACAAGCTGGAATGAGGGGGCACATCTCAAAACTTAAATATGAACACTTTATTTTTAAGCAGTGTTGTAAAGTATACTTGGTTGCGTTTTTTTTTTTTTTTTTTTTTTATTTATTTATTTTTTCTTGTGTAGCTGAATTCACTTGGCTAAAAGGGGTGATTACTGATGTTTCAGTTTTGATGGATGTTGAGAGGTAAAGCTGAACTCTGGGCAGTAAAAAACACCATCTAGTGCACTTGTGTAGTCGTTTTAAAATGATTGCTTGTCTTAAAACAACTAGCCTTTAATTTGTCTTGATGTCAGCTTCCTGTCCTATACACAGCAGCGCTCAGACTGAGCCCTGCACGGAGAACACGGTAATTACTGCTAGTGGCTATAACAGCTGCTAGCAAGAATCACATGTAAAATCTGGCAGGCTGGTTGTACCCAAGTTGATTGAGCGATCAACTTGGGTACATTCACCCTGCCCATACATGTTTGAATTGGGGATTGACCGATTTTTATCGATAGGGCCAATTATCGGGGGCAGAGATTCACTTTTTTTTTTTACTATCTGTCACAAACTTGCCGATATGGCAGATATTGCTTTGAGCGGTTGTACCGGAGTGATGCCTGCAGCTACAGGCATCACCCCCGGTACCTTTTCTTTAGAGCCGACGGTCAGGTTTCTTGTAGTAACTGATTTAGATTATCGCGTGCTCGGCTGTTATTACAAGCAGTGGGACGGGTCCCGTCCCCCCTCCCGCCACCTTCCAGTGCTCCGCCCGGGTCTCCCATCCCACCGGGAGGCCAGAGCGATCAGCCAGCACATCCACCGACTGGCCAAAGACCCGGAATCGGCTCTGATAGGGTCTACGATGTAGTAACCTGGAAGCAATGTCATGACCTCACTTCCGGTTAAGCCTTAAATGCGCTAAAATTAAAAAAAAAAAAAAAAAAAAAGTATTCAGAACACCCCCAAACTTGGTGTTTTGAATTTTTAAGTGCAGAGCAGGGGTTTGGGGTCTTATAAACCCCAGATCTCTCCCATTCATTAAGAGTACCTGTCACTGCCTATTACTGTAACAAGGGATGTCTTCAGAACTATCGGCACCTAATATCAGCTATCGGCCTGAAGGGTGGCATAAAAATCAGTATCGGCCCTAAAAAAAATTGCTATCGGTCGATCCCTAGTTTGAATCTCGGCTGGTCTCTGCTTAACTAGGCGAAATTCAACCAGTTTATGGCCAGCTTTAGATCCTCTGACGTCCTTGAAACCAATGCAAGGTTCATAGCCCTGCAGTGGACTTGGGACATTGAACAGTCTACCGCTGGAGTATGGGGGAGAACCAGCTGCCAGTGGAGAGGAGAATTGAGTAATTTTAAAACTGCTTTTCTCCTTCCTTAAAATAAGAGAACAGATGACCCGTTGGTAATATAAAACGTGTAGGTTTAGAGTTTACAAGTGTGTAGTTTTTGGATCTTCACTCTTGGTTTAAGAAAAAAAAAATGTATTTATTTATATTTTTTCATCTTCAACCACAGGTTGATAGAAACAAAATTGCTTGATTTCCCCATCAACAATCTGTGTTGATTGGGGGAGGGGGGGAGGAGCCCTTTCACTGAACTATTGTTTTTCCGACCAGGGAGGTTTCCCTGCCGTCAAAATGCAATGATCACCGCTGCCGGCTATAGGCAGTGGTAGTGATCATGCGGGAAAAAAAAAAAAAAAAAAAATCACACTGGCTGCTTATACTGCAGTCGATCAATAGATCAACAACCAGCCTGCCCATAGATGGATCAAAATTCAGCTGGTTCCTCCTACACTGGCCGAATATCAATCGGTCTGTGGACGCAGGCTTTATAAGGTAGAATAGGGGAAGTAGAGTTTACTCATCAGCTTTGTATTCAACTGTATCAATGTGAAATCCGCAGCAATAGTGCAGGTGCAGAATGTACAAATCTCCGCTCCTATGGACATGAGCTGGTGTATGTAAGATTAAGGCCTCATGCACACAGGGCGTTTTTTACAGCTGCCTTTAGGAGCCTCAGGTGTGTGTGTGTGTGTGTGTGTGTGTGTGTGTGTGTGTGTGTGTGTGTTTTTAATTTTTTGCAGTTTAAAAACGCCCCTCCATGTTGTTCTATGGCCTCATGCGCACACACAGACACTTTGAAGCTGTAAGTGGCCTAGGCATTTTCAAGCTGCAAAATAACCCCAGGGCCAGCACGTTCTGAGGACTGTCGTTACACCTGTAAATACATCTCTCACTACTTAATGCCGCATACAGGGTTAAGCTTTTTTTTTTTTGACATGTCAAAATTAAACTGGTCTGGTATGGATTTTGAGGGTGAACACCACAGCAAAAAAGGGCATGAAGTCCCCTCCCCAAATCCATAATGGACCCTTATCCAAGCCTACAGGTCAGGAAAGCAGAGGGGACGAGCGAGCGCCCCCCTTCCTGGACCATACCAGGCCACAGGCCCTCAACATGGGGGTCGATGCTTTGGGATAGGGGGCCTTCCTTCAAAGCACCCCACCCCAGGGCACCTTGTCCCCGTGTTGATGAGGACAAGGACCTCTTCCCGACAACCCTGGGCAGTGGTTGTGGGGGTCTGCAGGCAGGGGGCTTATCGGAATCTGGAAGCCCCATTTAACAAAGGGGACCCCCAAATCCCACCCCCCCATGTGAATGAGTATGGTGTAAATTGTACCCCTACCCATTCACCCCAGAAAAGGCAGTGTAGTGTAAATAATAACGAGATGGTTTTGAGAAGTCCTTTTTTTTTTTTTTTTTTTTTTTTTTAATCCTCCTCAGATCTTGGGTTGGAACGGAGGCAGAAGATTGGAGGAAGATTTTTATTAAAGTACTTCTCAAAACCATCTCTTGTCATTACACTACACTGCCTTTTTTGTGGTGAATGGGTAGGGGTATAATGTAATCCATACTCATTCACATGGGGGGGCAAGATCTGGGGCTTCCAGATCAAGATCAGCCCCCTGTCTGCAGACCCCCACAATCACCACCTAGGGTTGTTGGGAAGAGGCCCTTGTCCCTATCAACATGAAGACAAGGTGCTTTGGGGTGGGTGCAGAGCCGCACCCCCCCCCCCCCCCCATGTGTGTGGATTGGTATGGTCCAGGAGGGGGCTCTTGCTCGTCTCCTCCCCTTTCCTGACCTGACGGGCTGCATGCTCGGGTAAGGGTCTGGTATGGATTAGAGAGGTGGGGGGGGGGGGGGCATGCTGGGTGTGTGTGGATTTTTTTTTTTATTGCATGGGGATTTCCCCCTTAAAATCCATACCAGATTGTCTTCCATTTTTGCCGTGGAGTTCACCTTCAAGATCCTCAGAGCACATGTCGGATCCAACTTGGACATTACCTCTATTCAAATCAATGGTCTGAAAGTTGGATGAAGACGGCTCACATAGGTAACCATTGCTTTTCATTAGAGGCAGAGAATTTCTGCTAAAGCGAATGCGAATGAACGCATTAACACCAATGGAAAAAGCTACTAAACATGTTTTCTCTGGCTGAGCTGGGGAATGAAGGACTCCCTGATATGGTGGCTTCGCTCTCTGGCGCTTCGGCTGGGCAAATCCTTCCTTCCCTTGTATTGGACAGTGGTCTCCATGGATGCCAGCTTGTCCGACTGAGGAGGTGTCCTCGGCAAAAATTCTGCTCTGGGGGTCTGGACACTGGAAGAGTCCAGACTACCGATCAATGTCTTGGAACTCCATGCGATCGGACTGTGCCTGGACTATTTGACAGGTCGTCTAGAAGGATGTCCAGTGCACATTCAATTGGACAATGCCAAGGCCGTAGCGTATGTCAATCACCAAGGGGGTACAAGAAGTGTTTTAGCGGCTTTGGAGGTAGCTGGCATTCAGGAGGGCAGAACTGTTCGTTCCAGCCCTCTCCGCCGTACACATTCCAGGGGTGGAAAACTGGCAGGCAGATTACCGAAGTTGGCAGGCATTGGACCAAGGGGAGTGGTCCCTTTTTTTTACCTGGAGCGGTTTTCATCAGTTGTCTCTGGTGGGGCATCCCCGAGGTGGATCTGTTGGCATCTCAGCTCAACAGAAAGGTGCAGAGGTTTGTGGCTTTGTCACAGGATCCTCTGGCGGTTGCCAGAGATGTGCTAGGGGGCCTGTGGGGTCAGTATCGTCTGCTTTATGCCTTCCCTCCTCTCAGGCTTCTGCCAAGACTTTTATGCAGGATTGAGGCAGAAGGGATTCCGGTCATCTTAGTGGCTCCAGACTGGCCTCGCAGGGCTTGGTACGCCGTTCTGGTGTGGCCAGTCGCCGATGTTCCTTGGAAGCTTCCTTTCAAGGAGGATCTGCTGTCCAATGTACCAATCTTCCATCCTTTACAGTTGCTGGCTTTGACGGCTTGGCTGTTGAACGCTAGGTGCTGACGGATAGATGTTTATCTGAGTCTGTGATTCCAACGCTGTTAAAAGCTAGGAAATCTACTTCTAGGAAGATCTACCATCGTACGTGGAAGACTTACATTACCTGGTGTGAGTGTCTTGAGGTTCATCCTCGCTCCTTCTCGGTGGCTTGGATCTTGACCTTCCTTCACTGTGGGGGGTTGAACAGAAATTGGCCTGGAATACCTTAAAGGGCTAGGTGTCAGCTTTGGCGGTTTTCAACCAACGACCCCTGGCCACACACTCTCTGGTGTGTACCTTTTCTTCGATTCTAGGACAATATCCCCCCTCTAACCCTATGTCCAGGGGGATGTTTTCCAGGGGGGATATTGTCCTGATAACCTTTTCAGGGTGTCTGACATTTAGTTCCTCCAGTACGATCTCTATTGCTGCCTTGGGACCTGAATTTTGGTGCTTTCGTTCATCCAGAAGTCTCCCTTTGAGAATCTTCGGGAGATTCCTTTGCTTATGCTGTCTCAGGTGGCTTTTTTGGTGGCTATGATCTCTGCGCGAAGGGTTTCGGAACTGGCGTTGTTATCCTATCGTTCACCTTACTTGGTGATTCAGAGATAAGGTGGTCCTTTGCCCCTGTCCGTTGTTCCTCCCAAAGGTTGTTGTCTCTGATTTTCATTTGAATGAAGACATTGTGTTGCTTTCCCTGTGTCCCAGGTCAAAACGTCAGAAGAAATTACCTTGGATGTGGTCTGGGCAATTAGGATGTACCTGGCATCTACGAAGTCTTTCAGGAAGTCGGACTCGCTATTTTTGCTCAAGGATGGGCATTGGAAAGGGTTGTCCGCTTCCTCTCTGACCATTTCCAGATGGGTCAGGTTCCTCCTTTCCCTGTCAAGGAGCACTCTACTCAGGTACTTGATGTCTCCTGGGCCTTCCATCATCAGGTGTCAGTGGCGCAGGTTTGCAAAGCGGCCACCTGGTTGTGGGCACACGCCGCACACTTTCACAAAGTTCTATAAAGTGGATGTGTTGGCATCTGTGGAAGCTTCTTTTGGCTGCAAGGTTTTGCAGGCTGCTTTTTAGAAGACCTGATCCTCTGAGGGTGTAAATTTTTTATTTATTTTTTTTCCAGGTGGGCTCCAGTTGTTTTGGTTGAGCTCCTGTTGCCTGGTTGGCTACTGTTTAGCCTTGGGAGGTTTTTTTTGCTGTTCCCACCCCTCATATTTAACACTGCTTTGGGACGTCCCAGTGGTTATAAAGATCAGGAACTGTGTCTGTCAATGAAAGAAAGCGAAAATGGGATTTGACTTACCGTAAAATCAATTTCTCTGATGTTCATTGACACACACACACACACACACACACACACACACACACACACAGAACCCACACCTCTGTGGAGTTGTAATTCTTCTGAAACTGCTTGTAACAAAACTACAGCAGAGAGGGGGAGTATACCCCCTGGGACTGCCCATAGGCGTAGCCAGATTCTTTTTCTGCCTAGTGTCCTTTTTCCTGTAGGGGGCAGTATAACCCAATGGTTATGAAGATCTGGAGCGGTGTCCATCAATGAACATCAGAGAAATGGATTTTACGGTAAATAAAAAATCCAATTTCTACAGCTGATTTTTTTTTTTTTTTTCCTGGCGTTGGTAGTGGCTTTGAAGCTGTTTTTTTCGAACTCCCTGTGTTCATGAGGCCTAAATGCGCATAGTCTGGGCACAGGGTCACTTCTACAAGGAATCTACAGTATACTGTACTGTGCTCCCCATTGCTCTAATCCATTGCTGCAGCCCTGAAAATTCCTGTACAGGTTTTTTACTTTTTCAAAGTGAGAGCTAAGAAGCCCAGAAATGCAGAGGAAGTGTTGATTTCACTTTGCTGGGGAGAGCATGAAACCGGTATGAACTCCATAAAATTCCTGTCATCAATTTGTTTGCTTTACATCAAGGATCTTCAAACTGTGGCCCTCCAGTTCAGAAACTACAATTCCCATCATGCCTAGTCATGGCCGTGAATGTCAGTTTTGCAATGCCTCATGGGATGTGTAGTTCCACAACAGCTGGAGGGCCGGAGTTTTGAGGATCCCTGCTTTACATATTTGCTTTGATGGAGGAAATGCATTCTAAATTAACCAATCAAAATGAACCTTTTATTGATCTGACAACCATATAGGGGCGGTACGTGAGTAGTGTTTGTAGTAAGGCCGGTCATAGATGGAACAAAGTACTTTCCTGCAACCACAGATTGCAGGAAAGAAAATCACACTATTTTTCCCCATCAACCGTATTGATGGGGGGGGGGGGGGGGGAATCCCTCCCGCAGAGACGTGTTCTCCCACGGGGGAAGCCGCCCCTGCCTGGAGAACAGTGATTATTGCTAGTGGCTATGCAATAATAGCTTGGCAAATCCGGCAGGCTGGTTGTATCCAAGTAGATCAATCAGCTTTGGTACCATCAGCCTTGCCCATACATGGTTCAAATCTCGGCCCGATTCGAACCGTTTAAGGCCGGCCGGTGCATTGAACAGCCCGTTTAAGCTGAATGGGGGCAGGCCGCATGATTTTGCAGCTCAATGCTATATTAATAAAGACCAATGGAGGTGACCTGAAGCTGTTCTGCTCCATGCCAAGACTGAATCCAGCTTTTCTTATTTCCATCTAATTTCCACATTTTCAGTGAGTTTAAACTAGTATAGCTCCTTACCATATTACATTTTACCATGTTTGGCATGTTGCTCAGAAGCTAATGCAGGTGGAGGCAATGTTGTGTTTTGTTACGAAAGTTTGGGTTTTAATTGGGAACGCTTTTAATTGAGTCTGCCATAAATAGACTGAATATATGAAATGTTTTGACAGAATGCAGCATTGATTAAATTCATGGGCAGCAGTCTGAAACAAGCAGTCTTTGTAATACTCACATCTTCTATGCACAGCAACAGATCTGTCTAGTCATTTCTAGTCTTGATCAGCAAGTCATATTGTAATAAGTATCCCTTTTTACAGAGGTGACAGGAGGAGGGGGTCTAATGTCAAGTGGGAAATTTTGTCTTCTGTTTTTCCATGGTTTCATATGATCAAGAGACAGCAAATACAAATCCAATTATATATCGCTCTTCCATTTGTTTTTTTTCTTTTTGTAGGGCAGCTCAGATTTCTTAATTATAGATCAACATGTCTTTAGCATAATCAGAATGGTGTTTTTTTTTTTTTTTTTTTTTTTCCCATCAACTCTTTGGTTTGGACAGATTGAGGCAGAAGTTAAATGTCCTTTTTATCCTACTGACAAGTATTTATAATGTACAGGGAATCGATGTGTTCATCTTGTGTATTATGTGGCTAGTGTACCAAGCAGGTGAAGAACCAAATCGACCCCAGCTAAGAAAGTAAATGGCTGAAGGCAGATGTAAAATAAACAAATGATTGTAGCTCTTATCCATTATTACATCATTAATGCATTCTTGATCTGCAGCTAGTGTTAGAGGTTGTAAACCCTCTTATAACTTGTACCTATAGGTAAGCCTTATTAAAGGCTTACCTATAGGTACTGTAAATATCTCCTAAACTTGCACTGTTTAGGGGAGATTTACTTTTTAATACAGCCGATGTCATCGGCGCATGCGCTCTGAAGGAACGGCCACCTGTGCCTTTCCTTCAGAGCCCTGTGCCGTGAATGGTGGCTCCCACACGCATGCGCGGGAGTGATGTTATCGCACCTCCGGCCAGTCAGATTGCCAGAGGACGCGAACCAGGACGGCCGAACATGTCTGTCATCCTGTCACTGAGCAGGCGGCACTGCGGGGGCTTCGTTCTAAGGTAAGTATTTCATAATGAGCTAGTATGCAATGCATACTTGCTTATTATGCTTTTGTCTTAGATGGGGTTTTTTATTTTTTTTTTTTATGGGTTTACATCCTCTTTTTAAGTGCCAGCATTTGACTTAGTATTCACCCAAGACCTTTGTCACCCAAGACCTTTGTGTCACTTAACTGCAGCAGAGAAAAAACAGGCTTCCTGCCAGACAAGGCCCTGTTATGTAGAATAGTAGTGCAAATCTCAGCATTGGCTGCACAGAATTACAAATCCTTTGGCAGGTATAACAGCCCCCTGACAAAGTTTGAAGAAAGTGTTGGGTGAGCTGGGACCTTGTGATGTCATCACACACTAGAGGTTGAGCACGCACATCCCGCATGTGGATATTTTATACTGAATATGAATTGAAGAACATATTGGGATATGATCATTTGCATGTTTTGTCTACTTCTTTCATGATGCCAGAGATGGTTAGATTTGAAGTCTGGAAAGCATCTACAAGACTTAAAAGGGTGGGGGGTAGGAGTGGGGGATGTATACATTGGTGTTTGACTACCTTATTCAGATAGGGGGTGTATTCTTTATGGTAAGCGGATCACCATTGGGGAACCTTCTTTGGGAGGGGATTACCAGGCTGAGGGTGACCATTGCATCTCCTTTCTGGAACTGTTTAAAGTGGATGTAAACCTCAGACATGAAATATGAACAAAGCTCTATCCTTCTATAGCATGTACTTGTCTCAATTAAGAACTTAAAGTATTATTTCTGTCTGTTGCCTCTCCTCTGTCACAAAGAATCACATCTGACAAGTTTTCCTGACACTAAGAGAAAAATGGAGGCTGATTGACAGCCTCAGCTCTGTTCCAATGTGAAGGGGAGGGGGTGGTGTCCCTTCCTTCCCCTCCAATGAACTCTTCACACATTTCCGCTCTCTGCCCCCTTTTTTCTGAACACTCAGACAAGCTTATAAATGCTGAACTTGAAACGGGTGAAGAGAAGACTGCAGATAAACGGGTACAACCTGTGTAGGATGATTTATTTAATCTGTATCCCCTGAGGCCAGTCACCTCACTGGGTATATTTCTAAGGGTTTACAACCACGTTAATGAAACCCTGATTGGATCACATGAGTTATCACCATGGATGTTTCGTTTCCTCACTAATTCACAAACCTTTTTGTTTTTGATTAGTTTTTATTCATGATCATCTTCTCCTCCTTCTTCTTTTTTTTTTTTTTTTTTTTCCCAGATTCATGTCAGTTTCCCAGATTCATGTCCGAACTGACAGTTCGCACTGCGATATGCAAACTGATCTGGGGTTGTCGTTAACTTTGTATTGATGCCCCCAGCGAGTTGCATATGGCAGTATGATCTGCCCATGAGTTGAATGCGATGCGGGAACCCACAGTGGATTCGCAGGGTTCCCGCATCGCATGTATGTTAACCGGCACTAAAGGTGCTGGTTAGGGCCGAAACAACTAATCGATTAGTGACATGACATCACTTCTGGGTACTCGGCAGCGCCGAATTCAAAGAAATGGAGACTCGGTCAGATTGCGGCGGTGCAGATGGAGACCCGGTCAGACGGCGGTAAAGGTAGGATGCCCGGGTCTCCCGGTGGGACAGGAGACCCGGGCGAGCCACGGGAGGGGGGAGACGTCCCCTCCCGCTCCTTGGAATTACAGCCGAGCAACTTCTCAGCCGCATCGGTTGTCATGGCAAGACAGCCGGCCGTCGACTATGGACACCGGTACCGGGGTGATGCCTCTAGCTGCAGGCATCACCCCAGTACATGCACTTTCCTGAAATATCGGTAAATCAAAAGGCAGATTCCGATATATCGGGGAACGTGCATATCGGCCCTAGATATATCGGCTTTGCCGATAATCGGTCGATCCCTAATCAAAATAATCGGCCAACTAATCGAATATTAAAATAATCATTAGTTGCAGCCCTAGTGTTGGTATTTAGTTACAATTTTTTTTTTTTTTTTTTTAAATCCATGATTGGGGTTTTGTTTAAGGCCTTACCTCCTGTCTGGCCGGTGACCACTTCAGTGCTGATGTCACAGGAGGAGACACTTCTATGCGATCTAAAGGCTCATTTATACCTGCACTCATGTGTTTAGATGTTCTTCGTGCAGGAAAAATCGCTCAGGAAGTATAAAACTTTTTTGGGTCGCCTATCGCCCTAACCTGCATTTAGATATTCCTGTTCTAAAATGGGTTAAGTAGTGCGTTTACATGCGTTGAGTGTCTAATTGGATCCAGGACACGGAGAAAACTTTTTTTCTCTAAAGGCAGGTAAACGGACTGCACCTAAATGCAGGTACACAGAGTGAATGGAACTGTTGGGAAAACATTACATGCATTTATTTACATTTAGAAATGTATAATTTTAATAATGTAAAATTTAGAAATTGATTCTAAAATGCAAGTTTGATAGTATCAGTGTCAGGCCTAAGGTTCACCGCATGTTGCACTCATTGTACGCTCAGCGTTACATCTGCAAAAAACATAGGACCTGGCAAAACTGTCCAGGTAATTTGCAACCAATCAGGCAGGGCCTTGCACCAATACTTGTTGGTAGATCTAAAGGAGAATATCCAATCACATTGTAACATGTGGTGGCCTTAAAGTATACTAAAAGCTAAACCCTAGCATAACTGGGGACCATGGGAAAATCTTCCAGTGGCAGACACTAGTTCTGGTGACATCTCAGGATTCCCTCACTTCTTGTTTTGGCTATGGGACAGGAAATAAAGGTAAATCTCTGCAATGGAACCACTGGTGGCAAAAAGGGGTTATAACCCTCCCTTACTCTATCCAAAATGAAAAAATCAATAAAAAAAGCCTTTTAATTATGCTTTATCAGGAGATGCAGTGGGGATCAGGAGACATTGCTGTCTTGCAGTGTTGTCAGCTTTACCAGAAGAATTGGGTGGACTTAGGGGAAAATGGCAGGGTCAACCGTTAAAAAGTAGTGGAAGGTAAGGGGATGAGATTCGATCAAGGAAACAATGGCTGATGTGTAGACAAAATATGCTATTTGCCACAGATGCACTTTAAAGCCCCGTACACACGCACCGATTGTTGGCCGACCGATCGGGCGTGTTTTGTCCAGTGTTGTTGTGTTGGTTGAAATGTGCTCTAGACTGCACACAAATTTTGTCGGCCAACAACAACCAACTGCAGAAGTGATGTCATGTTCTGGTTTACTTTCCGTGTGTTTTTTCTTCTCTGAGCATGCCCAGTCTTGCTCATCTGATTTTTGTCTGCCGAAATCTGTACTGACTGACGAACAATCGGCCGTTCTGGTGACGGCCAACAAAAATTTAATAGCATGCACATCAGATTTTGTTTGGCCGAAAAGTCGCAGTCAGTTGTCGGAAGCATCATACTAACAAGCTGACAATCGGCCGATCGGACGTTGGCCGAAAATTTGCGTGTGTACGGGGCTTTAGTTACTCAACTCTACTTTTGGAAAAATGGTAGCCCCTATATTTCTTTCATTATAAGACTTTAAACATTTTTGTGGGGTGGGGAAGCTTCTTTTCCAAATAATGACTGGTTTCTGCAAATTAAAGAAATGAAAAACTTCAAAACGGAGTTCCACAGCTGATTACTTGGAAGTGGCTTTTGGGAATCAACCCTTTCCCGTCCGCCCTGGCATCCCTTTTGAAAGTTCTACGCCAGGGAGCAGGAAAGCTTGGCCGACGATGTGACCACTATGATTGGCTGTCACAGTGCTAACATGATCGAGAGGCGGTCCTGCGGACTACTGATCTTTAACAGGGACCAAGAGCTGTCTTTCACACCTTTTTGTCTCAGTGCCAGGAGCAGACTGGCAACTTCCCCCCCCTCCTTCTCTTCCCGTCCTCCTCCTGACCCCCATTTCAGGCTGAAGCCCTGCTCCGGGTTCTCTACTCACCGCCATACTTAATCTGGGTTCCCAACCTGGCCAGCAGGGGGCGGCTGGGGGGAGCTGGGACAGCTCGGTTGGGGCTGGCCAGGGGAGGAGAGTTTCAAGTGGGGCATGGAACCGGCCTCTGCTCACAGTTTGCACCATCTATGCTGGGGGGGAGGCCTGCACTCTGTCCTTGTTTTCATCCTGCACTCACTAGGTCAGTGGCAGAGACTTTTTAGTTCTCTTCACCAGGAATCCTTTAGGCATGTTTGTGGCAGAAGCAGTGCAGCCTTTTTACAGGACATCAGAGCGGCCCAGGGGGCAATTGCCCCCCTTCCCCCTGGCCCAGTCCTCCCCTGCTCAGTGCTGTAAACATCCAGCAATGTGTGGGTGTTAAAGCCTACCCTTTTGCCGATGCACATGTGTTGCGCAGAAAGCAAGAGTTTACAAGTATAGATTTGAGCAGTGTGCTATTGCCTCGCTGTGACAGATTAACTGTCAGGGGAAAATGCGGTTTTCCCCATCAGATCAGTAAGCATACATGACCATCCGCAGGCAGTAATCCCAACATGGAGATTTATAATCACTGCCTTATTTACTGCATTTAAACCTTTTAGTTTATTCCTAAAGGTGACTCATAAATTTCAAAACTCCTCCAAATGTTTCCATAACAACGAAATGGACCTTCCGTGATTTAGAGTCGGTTCACACTAAGGCGACACAACTCCTTACTACTTCGGGGGCGACTTGTGCATTACCATGCACCACGACTTCGGAGCGATTTTGCAGGGACTTCACATAATGGAAGTCTATGCAAGTCGCTCCGAGGTCGCCCCGAAGTAGTACAGGACCCTTTTTCTAAGTCGGAGCGACTTGTGTTGCTCCTATTAGAATAGGTCCTGTAGCGGTCAATGGAGCGCGACAAGTCGCGCTAGTGTGGACCGGCTCTTAATCTCAACTGCCCAGGTGCCAAAATCTCTATTTTACTTAAAAGAACATTAATTGGTTTGTTCAGTTATGACCCCTACACATGATCAGAAAATCGTATGGAAAAATACTGCTTTTTGAAGCTTTCGTGCGATAATCTGATCGTTAGTACGCAGCTTTTCGAGAGCCGATCATGACCATTCATTTGAAATTATCTGATGGGACCAGCACAAATAATTTTTAATAAGTACAGTTGTCATTCAGAATTACAAATACACTAAAACACATTACATAACTTCTAAATTTTAATTCTGCTGTATGAGAATTTTTGTAACTTTAGTAAACTCTTCATTTTCGATATGCAAAAAAAAAAAATAAATCCTTCGTCCGATGCTCTCATTGTGTGTATCAGGCATTTGGAGGTGGCAGTGTACAACTGGGATGTTTGATTAGGATTTAGATTACCGGTACATGGAGATCAGGTTGCACTTCAGGAGTTAATTATACAGAAACAAGGCCATTCCCAACACTGCCCATAGACCTGAAAGGACGGTCTTCCAGTTTGGTTGTTTTTGACTGGATTGGGGGATAATCTCATGTCCATAGGCAGCTTGAATTGTATCTAAACCCGAGGACAAAATATCTATTGTGTATGATCTCTCCCAGCATTGGTATAGTACATTCACCTCATTACTTATTAGTAAAATTACCTATCTTGTGTTCATAGACTGGTTTAACAGGTTGTGTGTTAACATTGCTATTTTTGTACATGGTACGTGTCTAGTAAAAAAAAAAAATAGGTTGTGTACAGGTCATTCACCATATTGACCACAGAGGAGGGGCGCCTTATCAACCAGCCAAACTGGGGGCCACATGGGCCCAAAGGGCCTCATAAGTCACTTCTATTGTTCACTGATAATAAAGATTTTATAAAGCTATTGTAACCACCAAACCACCTTAAAGAGGAAGTAAACTTCAATTGATTTGTACATAAAGGTAAGCCTTACCTATAGGTACTGTAAATATGTAATAAATGTGCACCGTTTAGGAGATATTTCCTGTATATGCAGCCGATGACATCACATGCGCTCTGGACGCCACCCGTGCCGTTTCTTCAGAGCCCCGTGATGTGAACGTTCGCTCCCGTGCGCATGTGCAGGAGTGACATCACACTGCTCCGGCCAGTCACACAGCCAGCGGGGGGGGGCTTTGTTTGCAGGGAAGTTTCACATAATGTGCTAGTATGCTATGCATACTAGCACATTATGCCTTTACTTTGAAGGACAGAAAAAAAAAAAAAAAGGCCAGCGGTTTACTTTTTAACTAAATGCATTTTATCCCTCTTGGCCACCCATGTGAAAGAGGCATTAGTGTCAAGTATTGCACTTGTGGTTTAGGGGGGGGGGTCATAATAGCATGAGTTTTACCCAATGCAGCTGCCAGAGATGACCACAACCACTACGCATTCTATTTATTTTTTTTCCCCTCATAATTCGGTTTTAAAGCAGACCTAGTGGCAACTGGTAGTATGTGTGTGTGTGTGTGTGTGTGTGTGTGTGTATATATATATATATATATATATATATATATATATATATATATATATATATATATATATATATATATATATATATATATATATAATGTATGTGGATCCGTGCTGCTGAGCCGGCGAATGACAGCTCCGTCTCCGCTTGCAGTGTGGAGAGGGAGGTGTCACAGCTCCTGCTGCGCTCTATGGGGGATTGGATGAGAGCGAACCGCCTGTCCACTCTCATCTGATCAGATTCCTGAACGGATGGAAAAATAGGGTTTCCATCCATCCAGATTTCACGGACAGTATCGGATACAGATGGCAGCGGGTGTCAGCGGAGATGTCTCCGCTGACATCTGCTGCCCCATAGAGCTGCATGGAGGATCCGATCAGATCTGCCTAAAAAAACTGACAGGCGGATCTGATCGGATCGCCCGTGTGAAAGAGTCCTAAGGGTTGGTTCACAACAGCCACTGCATGGCTGGTGTGCAGTGCTGTGGGGCCAAGGTCAGCACAGTAGTGATGCTTTGAGCTCAGCGCATTGCAGTTTCCTTGTCGTTTTAAAAAAGGAAAAAACCTTTTCGATGTCACACAGACATCTAAAGTTCAATTGGCGAGAGCATTGTGCGAGGCAGTTGATTGCCCTGCACTGCGCTGATAAAGTACTGCATGCAGTACTCCATGTGCCCATACACCACTGCAAGTGGTGTGAACCTGGACACATAGGAGACGAGGCATTTTCTCCTTGTCCATGCAATGGGACTGTGTTGCAAAAGCTGCCCAGCACAGTCCCACTGCAAGCCATATGAACCCGCCCTAAGTCTTTGGTCACACTGTATCCAACATTGAAATTGTGCAACTCCACTTAAAGCCACAGGATTTCAAAGTCGCATGTCAGTGCAACTACATGCATGATTTGTAAGAAATCTGTGTGACTTCATGCGCAAAGGTCTATGCAAGTAGCACCTGAACTTGCAAAAAGTAGTGCAGGAACTACTTTCAAAATCGGTGTAACGTCATGGCTGCTTCCATTGCAGACAATAGGGAGCGACTTGTCATGCTATTTAACTATCAAATCGCATGACAAGGCACATTGGTGTGACTGGGGGCTGTGTAAAATCTGCATGTATTCATAACTTCTGATAAAATTTAAACTTTCCCCAACAATGCCATTTTTATTTTTTTTTTCCTTGTCAAGAAAGCTGCCATATTTTGTTCAGGCATCATCCAGGGTCTATCTATTCCTGTATGTGCTGACGCTTTGACACCTTGTGCAGTAGTTTTTTTTTTTTTTTTTTTCCTTGTTCTGGGAGGTGTCAGTATGATATCTCATACAGATCAACCTCCCACTGCTGCCTCTTCACCTTGTGACTTATTACATTTTGACAGTGTGATTGCTCACTGGGGAAAATACAGAAATACTTCCTCCTGCATGACCCCGGACTGATCACATTTACACAGATTGCACCTCCCAGACCTATGCACAGTCTTGTGTAAGACTAGCTTTTTTGGGGAAAAATGCTAGTGCATTTTTTACTGGGCAGGTTTGTAAAATACTAGCCAGGGGGCAACTCTAATATTTCCTGTATTTGAGCACTGCTTTTTAATGAAAAATGCTGTTGCTGCATATTGTGACGTTAGGAAATGATTAATGCAGGGTGGCCACTATGGGGCTACAGGGAGAACCTGCCGGGCAGCATAGCCACCCTGGACTGCAAGATTGTGCTGAAAAGACAAGGGACAAAAACAATAGAAGTAATCCAGGTATGGTGCTACACATGATTTAACAAGTAGTTCATAACACTTTACTATAAAATGTGTACTAGAGACTACACTTTCTGTAGAATTGATTACTTATATGCTGCTTACAATATGCATCCCCCCCCCTTTTTTATTATAAACGTATACTGTTATGTTGATAGTACTTCAGTTATAATCGCATTCTACAAAACTCAAGTAGTCTGTCATATAGCGTTAGGCAATTTTCTGTCCTTTCTTTTTTTTTTTTTTTTTTTTATTTATTTATTTTTTTTTTTATTTATGTGCGTGTTCTTGTATGTAAATATGGGACATATGAAGCTGTTCTTTTATATTAACATACTAAGATTTAGTAGGGTGCCCCTGTTCTAAGCTGGTATGCCAAGTCTGTAGTTGTCTCAAGTCAGCCGCACCCATCCACATTTCTTCTTTTTTTTTTTTTTTTTTTTTTTTTCTTTTTTTCCAAGCATGTTTGCTCAGAGGCAATTCTTGAGACTCCGCTCACATCATCTAGGCATTTTTGGGTGATTTTCTGCTCTAAGCCATATGTGTGTGTGTGTGTGTGTGTGTGTGTGTGTGTGTGTGTGTATATATATATATATGTGTATATATATATATATATATATATATATATATATATATTATGTGTGTGTGTGTATGTATGTATGTATGTATGTATGTATGTATGTATGTATGTATATATATATATATATATATATATATATATATATATATATATATATATATATATATATGTGTATGTATATATGTGTGTGTGTGTGTGTGTGTATTATTTAAATATTATGTATGCACAGTATTAAATACTACGTGTATGTGTGTGTGTATGTATATATTATTAATAATGTATATTTCATTTTTTTTTTTTTTTTTTTTTTTTTTTTTTTTGGCTATATAACATTTTTAAAAACCAATATTTTTTTTTAAAATTGAGCACATAAGCTTTCTTCATAGATTTGAGCCAAAATGTATTCTGCTTAATTTCTTTGGAAATAATAACTCAAACCAGTGTTTATTATTTACTCTGTGTGGAAGTTAGAGTCCGCGCTGTGTGTTTGTAGATGCAGCCCAGGGTTGGAAGCAAGCCATCATGTCTGCTCCCATAGCAAATGATTTGCAATGGAAGACCCAGAAAAGGAGGAGCAGACAACCCTGGCAGGGGACAAAATAAAAATTAAGACTTTATAATCCCATTTATTGTTGGAGAAATACAGCGGGGAAGCTGATGCAGCAGGCAGGCGGCTCCGATTTCTACCTGACACCCACGATCGTTCCCCGCTGAGAGAGAACGGTCAGCCGTTGTAAACACAGCTGACCGTTCTTCTCCCTGGAATGATCATAGAGCCCCTGTGATCCTTCTATATAGGATCACAGGTCTCTCTGGTCATTCCACAAGCCACACCCTCCACAGTTAGAAATACGCCCCTAAGTACACATTTAACCCCTTGATCACCCATAGTGTTAACCCCTTCCCTGCCATTGTCATTATTACAGTAACAGTGCCGATACCAGTATTTTGGCCATCGCATATATCGGTATCGGCCAATATTTTGTACATCCTATGTCAGGGTCCGAGACTAGTCTTCTTCTCCTCCAACCAATAGGTGGTGACGCTCATGTAAGGGTAAAATGATGTCACATAGCATAATTCCATTTATAAATGTTATTGAATATGCCACTCGCATATGTAGTTCGGCATCCACTCAATAGTGTTCTGTCTCTCACCCGCTCCATCTCCCACCCACCCGATACCGATCCGCCTCTCACCCACTTGCCGTAAGTGTCACCCGGGTGATACCGCTCTGTCCGGCATACGATCTCGGAGGTCACGTGCGAGGTCACGCCCAGCGTGACCACGGGTCCTCCGAGATCGTCATCGTATGCCGGATGGAGCGGTATCATCCGGGTGTCACGTGCGGTAAGTGGGTGGGAGATGAAGTGGGTGAGAGAGAGAGCAGTATTGAGTGGATGTTGAACGGAGCGGTATCACCTGGGTATCCCTTACGACAAGTGGATGAGAGATACCGATCTGCTAATGTGGAATTGCTTAGATCTTTAATTTGTACATATGTGAGTGGTATATTCAATAACATTTGTAAACGTAATTATGCAATGTGACATCATTTTACCCTTACATGAGCAATATTTGGAATATCGGCAATATAGGCCAGTTCCGGGGCCGATACAGATATATTGGCAAAAGTCAATATCTGCCTTTGATATATCGGCCTTGCTGATAATGGGTCGATCCCTAGTGTGAATGCTTTAACACACTGCACCTCAGCAGTTAGGTGTGAACCTTTTTATAGTTAGGACTGCAGATAATACATGGGTGCTGTGAAGTATTTTAATGAACAATGAAAATGTTTAAAATATCGAAACTTTATTTTCAAATGACAATAACATGTTGAGGCAGGGCTTGACAAAACCCAGGCATCAAGTCTCAGTAGCTACTGAAAATCTCATCCTGGCACTTGGGTTACACTACAGCAGTGGTCGGGATTCTCCCATGTGGCCCACCCATGGGTGCGTGGACTAGCATCAGGCTGGCCGATAATTGAGGCCGTGGCTTTGCCGCCTGCTGGTGCAGAATACACACCGCTATGTACAAACTGGCACCCTCTGGTGGACGGTGCTATAATGAGCGCAGCTTGCTCTCACTGCCTGCCCAGGTTGACAGCTGGGCTTAATTGGGAGTGTCTCGGTACCACATCAGTGCTTATTAGTGCCGCCTCATTGCCCATCAGCGCAGCCTCATCAGTGCCACCTTTTCTTTTCAATTTTCATTTTGTTTTAATTACTTGGCGCAAACAATTCTTATTCTTATTGCCTGATGCCCTGGACATGCAGTTCTGGGCGCTGGGCAGCGGATTTAAAAAAAAACTGTCTCCTAACTTTTTTTTTTTTTTTTTGCTGGATCCTAGATTCTAAGCAAATTTGTTAAGCCCTGTGTTAATGCTTTTATTTTAATTTGAAAAGGATTTGCATGTACACGATATTACCAAAAGTATTTAAACGCACGTGAACTTTAATAGTATCCCAGTCTTAGTCTGTAGGGTTCATTTATTGAGTTGGCCCAACCTTGGCAGCTATATCGGCTTCAACTTTCCTGGGAAGGCTGTCCACAAGGTTAAAAAGTCTATATGAATGTTTGACCCATTCTTCCTGAATGGTATTCTGTCGGGTTGAGGTCAGGACTCTGTGAAGGCCAGTCAAGTCCTCCACCCCAAACTCACTCATCATCCATGTCTTTATGGAGTGGACCTTACTTAATGCACTGTTCCAAATTATTTGGTGGAGTGAGGATTATGGTGTGGGGTTGTTCTTCAGGGCTTGGGCTTGGCCCCTTAGTTCCAGTGAAGGGAACTCTTAACCACTTTAGGACTGCTCACGCAAAGTGGCAGCCCTGGGTCTAGCGAAGTAGACCTATGTCACTAGATTCCCTGCTGTCTCGGCGGTGCGCGCGCGCCGCCAGAGGCTCGCTCCCGCTGTGTTTAGACACAGCGGGAGTCGGGCCAGGGGAGGAGAGACCGATCGTCGGGGAAAGACTGAGAAAATCCGCTCCCTTGTGTATACAAAGCGGGCGGATCTTGTCTGTGACAGGCAGGGACAGATCACAGGATTCATCATAGCTGAACCTGCGATCTGTGTCTGTGTTGCACAATCCCCCCACCCCCCCCCCACGTCGGTAAGCATAAGGCACACATTTAACCCCTTGATTACCAATAGTCTGCCAGTGTCATTATTACAGTAACAGTGCATATTTATAGCCCCAAAAATGTCAGTTAGGGGTCCGATCTGTCCGCTGCAATGTCGCGCAGATCGCCGCCAAAAAAAAAAAAAAAAATTTACAAATCTTTCCTGTAGCTAGTAACTTTTGCGCAAACCAATCAAAATACGCTTATTGCGATTTTGGTAAAAAAAAAAAATATGTAGCCAAAAACAAATTGATCTAAAATGTTACATTTTGATTTGTAAATTTTTATTTGGGAATGTTCTACATCGGAATGTGAAAAATATTATTATTATTTTTTTTTTTTCAAAATTGTCGCTTTTTTTCAAAAATTAAAAATCGCACAGGTGATCAAATACCACCAAAAGAAAGCTCTATTTGTGGGGGGAAAAAAAGGACATATATTTAATTTAGGTACAGCCTCGCACAATCATCGTTCCAACAGGACTGTGCACAAAGCAAGGTCCATAAAGTCATGGATGAGCCAGTTTGGGGTGAAGGGTCTTGACTGGCCTGCAGTCCTGACCTCAACCGGATAGAACACCTTTGGGGTGAATTGGAGCGGAGACTGCGAGCCAGACCTTCTCGTCCACATCATTGCCTGATCTCACAAATGCACTTCTGGAACAATGGTCAAACATCCCAAAAGACAAAAGAAATTCCTAAACCTTGTGGACAGCCTTCCCAGAAGAGTTGAAGCTGTTATAGCTGGAAAGGGTGGGACAACTCATTATTGAACCCAATGTACCAAAACTGGGATGCAAACTTTTTTGCTAATCTAGTGTATTTTAATGCCTGTAGGCCACATCTGTGTCAGCAAAGTCTGTTACAATTAGCTGACAGCAGGTCTTGATGTGCCAGTCGCTTTTTTGCGCCAAAGGAGTCCCTTACCAGCTAATCGTCGCAACCCCCCCCCCCCCCCCACACACACACACATTCAAGCAAGAAAACTTCTCCGATGCAGGGGTGCGGCTGGCACATCAGGAGATGCTGTCAGCTATTTTTAATTGACTCCTCTGACACATCTAGAGTCTTGTTGACCATCAGACAGTGGCACCCCACTGCTGTGCAATCCTAGTCACATAGCAGTTAGTCTCCGAGCCCCACAGGCACATTGCCTGCCAACAATCTAGCCCTGTAGAGGTTGTCAAACCAACCTGTGAACTGAGTGAAAGCTAAAGTAAATGTGAGCTTATCAACAATTTTTGTCTGTTTAAACAAAAACCGGATTCTGCATTAGATCCTGGTCTCATTACTTCATCAGTAAAATACTTCCTCATTGTATCCAGAACCCAACAAAAAAGTGAGATCCATGTCCTGTTAAATGGCGGTTTTCACAGAAGTACCTGAAGTGTGTCTATTTTATTATTTCAAATATGATTCATGGATATGTATTTTCTAAACCCTAGCGGGGCCTTTATTTCAACATTGAGGAACCCTTGCAATAACTTTCCAGGTCTTGGGGAGCCTCTGTTAACTGCCAAGTCTACAGCTCATAGAACAGAAGCTTTATGGTCACTGAGAAGAGTATTCCTTCTATTTATGGTCATTGGGAAGATATTCCTTATATTTATGGTCATTGGGAAGATATTCCTTATATTTATGGTCATTGGGAAGAATGTCCGCCCTACAGATGGCTTAGAAAAGGTCATTGCTATCAGTGTTTATTTTTTTTTTTTTTAACCTTAAACTGAGAAATGAAGCCTTTGAAAATTATCACTTAAAATTCAGCATCCAAAGTCAGTGCCTTTGACATGACACTCTATTTCCTAATTCCCGGGCCCGCATCCTCTCAGGAAATCTTATCCTGTAATAGAATGCAGTGGCATTTTGTTGGAGAAGGCAGGATGAGAGGGTTGTGACACTGGAATCCCCCTATATACTCCACATGCAGGAAGTGTACACTCAGAATAGACATTCTGCTCACCCATCCATAAAACTATCTTTTGTCTTTATCCACTGGATATGAATCGACCTCGATTTTTATATACAAAACACACTTTTTTTTAAAGAAAATATTGAAATGCAAAAAATCCTTTTCCCTTGCTGTGCTTTGTATAATAGTTTTCCTATTAACCACTTTAAGACCGGAAGATTTGCCCCCTTCCTGACCAGGCTCTATTTTGCGATTCGGCACTGCTTTACTTCAACTAACAATTGCACGGTTGTACGACGCTGTACCCAAACGAAATTTACATCTTTTTTTTTTTTTCCACAAATAGAGCTTTCTTTTGGTGGTATTTGATCACCTGTGCGACTTTGTTTATAGCGCAAAAAAAAAAAGCGAAAATTCTTAGAAAAAAAACTATTTTTGACTTTCTGCTATAAAACAATTTTTAAAATCAAAATTTTTTTACATTTTAGGCCAATTTGGTTTCTGCTACATATTTTTGGTAAAGAAAATCGCAATAAGCATATTTTGACTGGTTTATGCAAAAGATCGCGTCTATTAACTACGGGAAAGATTTGTTGTTTTTATTTATTTTTTTCTTTTATTTACTAGTAATGGCTGCAATCTTTAGTGGGACTGCGACATTGCGGCAGACAGATCGGACCCCTAACTGACATTTTTGACACTTTTGCGGGTGCCAGTGACATTACTACAGTCATCAGTGCTAAAAATATACACTGTTTACTGTAATGCCATTGGCAGGGAAGGGGTTAACCCTGTGGGTGATCAAGGGGTTAAATGTGAGCCTAGGGGAGTGATTTTTAACTGTGGGGGCGTGGCTTCTGAGATGACCATGGAGACGTGATCCTATATAGCAGGATCACATGGGCTCTATGATCATTCCAGAGAGGACGGTCGGCTGTGTTTACTACAACAGCTGACCATTCTTCTCTCTCAGCGGGGAACAATCGTGGGTGTCAGGCGGCAATCGGAGCCACCTGACACACGCATCAGCGGGGGTGGGAGTGCGCCGGGCGCTCGCCCTGTAGACTCCCGAGAGCGAATGCCGTACATGTACTGTGATTTGCCTGGGAGCGGTTGCCTGCTGCAGTACATCTGCGGTGGGCGGTCGTCAACTGGTTAACGCACAAATCTGATGTGGTGTTTCACTTTTAATCACTTCAATACTTGGCACTTTTACCCCCTTCTTGCCCAGGCCAATTTTCAGCTTTTAGTGTTGTCGCACTTTGACAATTGCGCGATCATGCAACACTGTGCCCATATGACATTTTTATGATTTTGCTCACACAAAAAGAGCGTTCTTTTGGGGTTATTTAATCGCCACTGGGTTTTTTATTTTTTGCTAAATAGAGACCCAACATTTTGAAGAAAAAAAAACGCCTTTTTCTTTGTTTCTGGTGTAAAATTGAGCAAATAAATGTTCTTCATAAATTTTATCCCAAAATGTATTCTGCTACATTTATTTGGTGAAAATAACCTGGTATATAGGAAAGTTCGAGTCCACAAACTATATGGTATACACTATATTACCAAAAGTATTGGGACGCCTGCCTTTACTTGTACATGAACTTTAGTGGTGTATTAGCCCATAGGGTTCAATATTGAGTTGGCCCACCCTTTGCAGCTATAACAGCTTCAACTCTTTTATGAAGGCTGTCCACCACAAGGTTTTGAAGTATGTCTATGGGAATGTTTGACCATTCTTCCAGAAGTGAATTTGTGAGGTCAGGCACTGATGTGAATGAGGCCTGGCTCGCAGTCTCAACCCAATAGAACACCTTGGGGATGAATTTGGGTGGAGGTCAGGACTCTGTGCAGATCTGTAAGTTCCTCCACCCCAAACTTGCTCATCCATGTCTTTTATGGACCTTGCTTTGTGCACTGGTGCGCAGTCATGTTGGAATAGGAAGGGGCCATCCCACACAGTTGGGAGCATGACATTTTCCAAAATGTCTTGGTATGCTGACGCCTTTTAAAATTCCCTTCACTGCAATGAAGAGGCCAAGCCCAACCCCGCACCATAATCCCCCCCCCCCCCCCCCCTCCACAAAATTATTGGCACCAGTGCACAAAGCAAGGTCCGTAAAGACATGGATGAGTGAATTTGGGGTGGATGAACTTGACTGCCAAGTTTTTGGAAAATGCATAAAGTTGTCGATATTTCTAACACCGCATAGGCATACTTGTACGTAATACTGCATGTGAGACCTTTCATGTTGGTACTAATTATGTACCTGACATTGTATCATGTATATCACAAAAATCAACCAATGGTATCAAAACCAATGTACTGTAATGGTCCCACTGTATGAGTGGTTAGGGAATTTAACTTGGTGTAGCATCACCTGTAGCAGTCCCAGTTGCTATAATCTAAGCAAACCTAGCATACTGTTATGTGGCTGCCCCAGTTCTGTATTCCTGTATTTCCAGGAGTGCAGTTTTCTGCAGGGGCTAGCTGGGACTGGTCTCACAGGAACGTAGTTACTAATGCAGATGGGGTCAGTAAACAGGCAAAGGATTGATCCAGACAGCAGGCAGAAGTGTGGTCAAATATGCCAGTGTCAGTACAGGTCACAGGCAGAGGCAACACTGCACTGGTGTGGCCGAGATCAGGAACACTGTAAGGCTCTGGTCACATATTTGCAGCTCCGGTTTTGTTGCAGAGTTCTGTGCGGTTCCCATTTACCAGTTCAGGTGCGAATTTGACACTAAAATCGCACCTGAACCGGACTGAAAAACGTACAAGACTTTTTTTTTACATTTTCACCGCACCTGCGCCACATATGAGGAGTGGCTCCATTGAAGCTGTTCAGTTCACATGTTATGGGAATCGAATGTGGTTCAAAACGCCTCCAATTCGCATAAATGTGAATGGAACCTTACTGTCTGCACTGGCTGTGGTGAGACTGTACTGATGTAGTGGCAATAGGGGGCTAGCGATCAGGAACATGACCTTCTACTGTCTCAGACCATGAGGGAGAGTCACCAGAGAACCAAGGTTCTCATTCACAATGCTGGATCGTGATGGGGCTCATGTAGGGGGGGGGGGGTGCACAGAGAAGGATTTTTACCTTCATGCATAGAATGCATAAAAATTTTAGCCTTCACATAGTGACCAGAACACTGCAATTCTGACAAGATCTACAGGGGTTTTCTTGCTGAAAAATGAAAACAAATGCAGCCACCTCTATATACAGTATGTATGGATTTTAGTAATTCACTCATTGTACATAAACCCTTAATGCAGATTGCTAGGAAGTGACCACTTCTCTTTTTTTTTTTTTAAAAGCTCGGTTCCCATCTCATGTTGCATGTCATTCTGAGAACACAAAACAAGATAGATTTCCCACTAGGCAGTGTTACTGGGTGTGCCTGCCTGAGCTATTCTCGAATAACTGGAAAAAGCTGATGCACTGGATGTAACGCTTTCTATAGTTTTTGATGCAGAACAAAATATTAAGCAGGATTTTTACACATCTCTATGCTAACATTCATTATTTTGAGAACTTCCTGAACCCCAAATATTCTGAGTCAGTATTTCAGAACGGAGTAAAGCCCAAGGTGGATTAGAACCCATCAGTTTTTTTTTTTTTTTTTTTTTTGCCGTCTGTGCCCATTAGGAAGATTAATCCTCTGTCCTTTTTACCATTATCATAGAAAGTTGAAATAAAGATCCCAAATTTTGGGTTGTCCCTAGAAAAGTAATAGGGGGGGGGGGTGTATTCTAATAAAGGGGACTAATTCTGGTGACCTGGGGGTCCCCAAGGGATTTCCATAATTTGCAGGGATTTCCTCCCTCTTCCTGTTTGGCTATGAGACATAAAGTAAAGGAAAATCTCTGAATTAGGACAGATAGGGAAGAAAAAAATATGACAATGATTTTAACCCTCCCTTGCTCTATCCAAAATGAACAGTAGTTTTTCCCATGGTTCTACTTTAGGTTCACTTAAAAGGAGTCAAGCTTGCCTTTCAGAATGGCTTTCCACCAGAGTGTCAGAATGCACCAAATATTTATAAACAAAATATTGTGTAGAAATATTTAGTCCCCGTTCACATGCAGGCGACGCTACTTCCAGGGGCGACCTCTGAGGTCGCGGTGCGAGCAGCGACCTCGGAGCGGCCGCCACGGACTTCATAACATTGAAGTCTATGGCGGTCGCCTCCTGGTCGCCCCAAAGAAGCTCCGGACCCTTTTTCTAAGTCGGAGCGACTTGTGTCGCTCCTATTAGAACGGGTCCGCAGCTTCCCTATGGAAGGCGACCTGTGAGGTGACCAGGTCGCCTCACAGGTCGCCTTAGTGTGAACGGGGCTTTAGGGAAAAGTGCATATAAACATTTTTTTTATTTTTAAATAGACCAAAAATTATAGTTTTTCATTTAAGAAGAAAAATCACAATTTGTTAATCAGTAGAGTTTCAATGGTACCAATTAATTTAAAGCGGAGCTTTACCCATATTAGTTTGATTACCTTTAATGTTGTTTAACAGAAGAACATACATTCAACATTAATAATAATAATAATAATAATAATAATAATGGTACCAAAATAAGTGTGCTGTAAATTGCTCCCAGCATTGCTCTTGTTTCTGTTTGTTGAAGCCCAGAGCAGTCACTTCCTTACTAGGAACTCGCCCCCTCTCCTTGGTCTCATAAACAATGTGTCACTTTCTGTTAAAAATGTGTGCACTTCCAGGCTAGGTTGTTGTGACGAGACCCTTGCTCGCTTCCGCTCTCCCGACACTCCTCTGTTTCTAGTGAGTCATCTTGCAGATCGCAACGTCTGATGGTTCGGTCAATCAAGGATCCTGGATCCGAACTACAGCTATGTGCCGTCTGGAATCCATTAGAACAAACACCAAGAAGGCTGTATGTAAGTTCAAACAGGAAGACCATTTATTGGAAGAACACAGCACACTTTTATACAGAATTTGGAACATCCTGCCCCCAACAACCGCCCTCCCATTGGTCAATTGCAAAGTACCTGCAGTTCCCCTTCAGGTCCTCTCCAGCCATGCAAATGAGGACTTGAAAATGAGTCAACAGGGATTGGTCCAGCTTGGATAGTTTGACCAGAAGGACTGTTATGTGCAATGAGACAGAAGCCCCAGGGGGCAATCAATGTACACAATAGCCAGACACAGAACAATGGTTCCCTAACAAGCCCCCAATACACATTACTCTGAGTGTCAATACATCCCCTAGCAGACAACAGGTGAGTTCATTAGCACACCCGACAATAGGTGAATGGAAAGCCACCTCAGACAAAAGCAACATTGCCAGACAGTCTGTCTCCTCATTGAACTTCCTGGAATGACCATATTGGGAGTTGTACTTCCTGGCCAGAGACCTCATGGCAAATGGGAACAAATGACCTTGCTGACAAATATGAAGCAATTCAAACCATCCCCCATCTGTCCTTAAATTCCAGTGACGGTGAACACCGTCACAGTTGTATGTCTTGGCTCAGCTACAGAGGAAGGTCAACAGTCTCATAGCTCTGCCACTGCAGGGAGAAAGAGAGAATATCAGGGAGATCCTTGTAAGTTTAACTTTGTGTCTCACTGGCAGCAGAGTTTGTCCTGTCACCTCTCCTGCTTTTCTCTTTTCTCCCCCTAATCCTCGGCACAGTCTCATTCCTGTTCCCCCTTCGTCCTCTTCAGTAAATATGAAATCCGGCCGCTGATTAGCTTCTAGTGACCCACTGATTATTAGCACAGCGCCTAGAGTACAAGAGAACTGAGGATGTGCAGAGCAGGATGAGACTGAACCATACTAGATTTTAAACCATATAGGCACTTATTTCTCTATCGTTCATTGACAGACACAGCTTCATATCTTCTTAATTGGGTTATACTGCCCCCTACAGGAGTACGACGCTAGGCAGGAAAAACCCCACACACTGTATAGCCCTCAGTTTGTTTCTGCGTAGTTTAGGAGTAGGACCTGGGACTTCGGTCTTGGCTATTTTTTTGGGGGGGGGGGGGTGGGGAATTTTGGGAACTTTTTTTTTTTTTTATTTCTTTTAGAGTTTCTGGAGAAATACAAGCACACATGCCCTGATTCACACTTTTATTCAGGGGGTTCGCCACATGGCTCCCCCGAGGCGATACCAGCTATATCCTGTGGGATTTGAATTTGGTACTATTTGTTCTTCAAAAACCTCAGTTTGAGAACATTAGGGAGCTTCCTCTGTTTACCTGGTCTCAGAAGGTTGCCATTTTGGTGGCTATTACTTCTGCCCGCAAAGTATTACACTGCTTGCAACAAAACTGAGGGCTATAGCAGAATGTGTTGGGTTATGCCCGCAGGGACAGCCCCATTGGTGTGGTAAAGATTTTTCCTGCCTAGTGTCCTACTCCTGTAGAGGGCAGTATAACCCAGCGTTCAAGAAGATATGAAGCTGCATCTGTCAATGAACTTCAGAGAAAAGGATTTTACGGTAAGTAAAAAATCCAATTTTTAGAGCGATTTCCTGCAAAAGGGGGCAGCAGCAAGTAATCTACCAGATGTAATTCGTAGATTAAAGTTCCACTTTAATATTTTGAATAAAAACAAAAAACATTGTTTGCCAGAAGAAAAAATAGGCAACCTAGATCCCATGGGTCTCTGGCCAACTACCATTACTAGTGTGCAGTGAGATAGGTGGGTTCAAAAAATTAGTTCTGTTTTTGTTTACCTAATGCACTCTGTATTGTTTGTCAAGATTCTGAAATTATTAACATGGGCAGCTGTTTTTTCTTCAATGGGAATAATTACAGATTCTTTTGTAGAATGTGGATGGTGTGGTTTGTGGTTTTTTCTTTTTTATTTTTTTTATAATTAGAACAAAATTGATTGCACAAAGTCCACCCTGTGTGTGTGTGTGTTGCTTCAATTGATACAGCTGTGGTTCTTTAACCATCAAAATGATTGCCATTACTAAAATGTAAGTTTCTGCTAATTTGGAGATGCAGGGCAGTTTCTTGATGGCTTTTTCAGACTATAAATGTCTGACCTTTGCACTGTGTTTAACATTAGGATGAATGGCACCTGTCTGTTCCTGAAATATGCCTTGGCTTCTGTATTAGGGAAGTGTACAATGGTGATCCTGAATAATAATGGGTGGTGATCCTGAATGAGAACGTATTCATCACGATAAAAGAGGGAAAGGGAAATGGCTTGGCCTGAGTTAGCGGCTAGAAAAGATTTGAATTTATTAAGCTCCTGTTTTCAGCCTCAGTGGAGCAATGTGGAGCAAAGAAAGTTGTAGGAAAAGGAATAGTACAGTTTTTCTGATAAACCAGTTAGTTTTATTCTGTTTAACTGTGCTTTTCACAATAGTATCACTTTCATTTATTTCAGGTACTTGTATAGTGTTTTCATTTTACCCACCACTTTACATATAAGGTCCGGTTCACACTTATGCGATGCGGGAAGGCTGCGAATCCGCAGCCTGTTCCCGCATCGCACACGCACCCCCGGCAGTTCACACTGCCATATGCGATACGCTGGGGGTGTCAATGTAATCTTAACGACACCCCCAGTTTGATCGCATATCTCAGTGCGATCTTGCAGTTCGCACAGGATCGGATCGCACAAGTGTGAACCGCTGTCCGATCCGATCCTGATGCGGCTGCAAAAAAGGGTCCTGTGCGTGTTTGCTGCGGGTGCGGTGCGAATTTAGCCATACAAAGTGTATGGCTAAACTCGCACCGCACAGCCGATCGCATGTAATGAAGGAGCAGTGCGCTCCGACATTACATGCGAACCCCGCACTCGCATAAGTGTGAACCGGGGCTTACACATTCACATGAGCCCCAGTCCTCAAAGGGCTTACGATCTAAAGCCCCGTACACACGATCAGATTATCGAACGATCTGTCGTCCATTTTTTGTGGCATGCTAGTCTGATGTGGAAAGTGAAGAGGTTATTTTCATACGAATTTTCCCGTACGACAGAATTCTACTTCAGAAGTGATGTCATGTGTTGGATTGTTTTGTATGTGTTCTTTCGTTTCTGAGCATGCCTAGTTTTGCTCTTAAGATTTTTTTCTGTCAGTCTGTACTAATAAGATGAAAATGGGATGTTTTGACGGACGACAAAAATTATATAGCCTGCACATCAGGATTTTGTCGGCCGAAAAGTCTGAGTCGGCTGTCCAAAGCACCATACGAACAATCCGAAAATCGGCAGATCGGTCGTTGGACGAAATTTCCCTTCAGATATTCTTATCGTGTGTACGGGCCTTAAGGTTCCCTAATGCCTCGTACACACGCATCGATGGTTGGCTGTGAATTTTCGGCCAACTTCCGATCGGCCGATTTTCGGCTTGTTAGTATGATGCTTTCGACAACCGACTCCGATTTTTCGGCCGAACAAAATCTGGTGTGCAGGCTATAAAATTTGTTGGCCGTCAACAGAACGGCTGATTTTGGGTCAGTCAGTACAGATTTCGGCAGACAAAAATCTGATGAGCAAGACTGGGCATGCTCAGAGAAGAAAAAAAACGGAAAGTAAACCAGCACATGACATCACTTCTGAAGTTGGTTTTTGTTGGCCGAGAAAATTTGTGTGCAGTCTAGAGCACATTCCAACCAACACAACAACACTGGACAAAAGACGGCCGATCGGTCGGCCAACTATCGATGCGTGTGTACGAGGCATTACTCGCGTTCATACATTCACATACTAAAGCCAATTTAGACAGGAGCCAATTAACCTACCAGCATGTCTTTGGAGTGTGGGAGGAACCTGGAGTATCCGAAGGAAACCCACTCGGGCACAGTGAGAACATGCAAACTCAGTGCAAGTAGTGCTGTGGTTGGTATCCAACCTGACAACCCTGGTGCTGCCAGGCAGAAGAAGTGCCAATCATTTAACCACTGTGCTGCCCTATTTTTTGTGCTCTAATTTTCATAATTCAGCAATTTAAGGCAGTAAATTTTTTTTTTTTTTTTTTTTTTTTTTTTTTTTTTTTTATAGTAATTCAGTTGTATACAGAAAAACATATTGCAGCTTAAACCACCCTGAGTGCAACCCACTTGATATAAATACTTATCTAATAAAGAAACAACCACACTTCCAAATGCTACGAGATCTTTAATGCAATAAAATCATGCAACAAACCAAATTGGAGTTCATGACACTTGTCGGAAAAGCATGGTTGACATGTTTCGCGAATCTAATCGCATAATCATAACCTGCTAGCACTAATAATGTTGCCTTTTTAAATAGCCAAATCAGCTGTACAAGATTAGTGCTAGATGAACACGCTCTATACAAAACCATTCACTAAACAAACCAAACAAACATTGACCTATAAATAGAAAATGATAAAAATGAAGACATTATACATGTGTAAAAAAACAAAACACAATTTATACATGGCAAACAGGTGAAATACTTGCCTACCTTCCTGCTCTCAGGCTAGGTTCACATCTGTGTGTGTGTGTGTGGGTCCACGCCTGTTCCCGCAGCTGCAGTCACCTGCAGAGGGGGGTGCCAATAATCCTAAAGACATGCTGCATGCACTGTAAAGCACAACCAACCGAACTGGACTTGCAGTTTCCGTGCAGGGTGTGATTCCAGAAGTGGTGCAGGGACTTGTTCCCTGGGTTTAGGAGGCACAGCAGCCCATTCAAATGAATGGGCTGCTATGCAAAATGCAGCTCTCAGAGCCTCATCAATGTGAGCCTATCCTCAATCTTTACTGTGTGGACTTGTCTGATGCCACACAGTGTTTGCAATGAAAAGATACTGAAGAATCCTCTTGTATGGAACTGTGGCCCCAGAGTGGGTCAAATTTCACTAAACATTTTTCCTTTTACATTAAAGTCCATCTCCAGGACCTGGCCAGGAAATCAAACCACTTGCCGACCGCCCCACGCAGATTTAATGCGGCTCGGCTGTGCATAATCACTTAGATCTACATGATCATGTGCACGCAGTTTCAGCTGTGCGCGTGCGCCGTCGGAGCCGCGCTCCCGCTGTGATTACACAACGAGGGGCAGACCGTGGGAGGAGTGGGCTCGATCGCCGCCGGCCTCCCGCAATCTTCAGCAATACTGACAGGAGAGCCGCCTGGTATGTAAACAATCCAAGACGGCTCTCCTGTCAGAGAGGCAGGGAAAGCTCGTGTGATTCAGCTAAGCTGAATCACCAATCTTTCTCCGCTTCTGTTAAAACCATCCCCAAAACAGTTAGCACATATAGGGAACACACTTAATCCTTTGATCACCCCTAGGGTTAACCCCTTCCCTGCTAATGTCATTATTACAGTAACTGCATATTTATTGCACTGACTACTGATGTCACTGGTCCCCCCTGTCTGCCACAATGCCGCAGTCCCGCTAAAAATCACAGATCGCCACCATTACTAGTAAAAAAAAATAAAATGACGTAACCTAAATCTTTCCCCTAGTTTGTAGACGCGATAATTTTTGCGCAAACCCATTATATGCTTTTTGGGATTTTTTTTTACCAGGAATATGTAGCCGAATACAAATTGGCCTAAACTGATTAAAAAAAAAATTACTTTTTTAATTCATTTTTTTAAATTTTTTTTTATCTGGAATGTTTTATAGCAGGAAGTAGAAAATATTGGTGGTTTTTTCAAAATTGTCGCCTTTTTTCGCAAAAACGAAAAACCGTGATCAAATACCACCAAAAGAAAGCTCCATTTGTGGGAAAAATGGACATCAATTGTATTTGGGTACAGTGTCGCACGACCGTGCAATTGTCATTCAAAGCAACGCAGTACCGAATAGGAAAAAATGGCCTGGTCATTAAGGGGGTAAAACCTTCTGGGGCTGAAGTGGTTAAGCTAGCCATACAGCCCAGTGGCCAACAGGGAGTTCCAGGGATGGCATAATACTGGATTCAAGTACAAAGAGAGAATTCCCCTGTTGTTGGGACTTTTAAGGCACATAAATATACAGATTCAACGATCTATGCAAAAAATTATAAAGTTTATTAAAGTGACAAACATAGGAGCATAAATGTTAAAAACATTACAGGCGAAAATGTATGCATCAAGAATATATAACCGTAACCGTGAATGATGAAGGTTGTGGCCCAATATATTTCGGAAAATCAATTTCCTTCTTCAGGGGCAATTCACAGTAGAAGTGTTCTAATAATAGAGATAACAATATAATTAGACCCACCACACATGTTAAGCAGGATCATCATATATAGTATGACTATTGCACTTTAAACACAATAACAAGCAAGTACATTGTTATTATATGTTTTTTCTCTCCCCCCAAAAAACAGTTGGAAAGAAAACACTTACATGGTTATTCTTGTCATACATATGGAGCCTGTAGGGTAGCTAAAAGCAGAGCTGATTGACCGCATATGTAAATCCACTATCACTGATGTCCATGCATTCCAGGATTTTTTAGGGGACCGGTGTATCAAATTAGTGATTGTGGGGTAATTTACATAGAAACCCCCCCAGGTTTCCCAGTCTCTGTGGTCACCTGAAGTCCCAATGTTGGCTGCGGCACACAGGAAACCGACAGTGGGGGCCAGCTATAAGGGAAAAGTGTATAGACAGGATGTCTTGATTAGTTTTTTGGGCTTAATATAAGTCTCCAAAAGTAGACATCTGGATCAATAAAGTATTCACCAGAGTGTCATATATAGGGGCATAAAAGTTGTAGTTACCTGTGTATTATAAGACCCACCGATTCCACATACGAGATCGACCAGCACAAATTGAAGAGTGTGGATAAAAATGCTGACAATGTGGGGTGTTAAAGTATTACCTTAATTGGTCCTCAACTGCCGGCAGCTGGTGCTTAGCCTACGGGGCTTCCTGGATCGCAAGCGCCAGGACCGCCCCGCCATCTGTGTGCGCATGACAAACCGTCATGGCGCTAGGCGGAACCGGAAGTGGCGCTTGCGCTCCACCGGCACGGGTCACGCAACCGGAAGCGGAGAACTGCATCCGGTTTGCGATTGGCTAGGTCCGCCCATGTGTGCAGAAAACTGCAATGGGTAGGGCCAGCCAGGGACAGTGAACGCCACTTGGCGATCTGTCTCCCCGTGCCGGGGTGGCCACAGAGATCGGGAAAAATTGTGTGGGGGAAATAAGAATCTTAGATTACCCAAGTTTTAGATAAATTGGTGATTTTCCTAATTATTAGATGTTGTTCCCATATTTATATAAATAGAGCAATGACAAGTAACAAGAAATAGAGATAATGAGAAGTTTGAAAAATATGTCAATACACCTTATGAAGGATTTACTGTGGTAGCAGAATATCATGCGGTAATATCTGGTCTGGAATTAGCTACTCCTTTTACAATTCTATATACAAAACACATCGACATCATGTGCATAAAGGAGTAAAGACATTGAGAAATAATATGGATGTTATGAGGTATAAAATACAGTTATTTTTCCATCCCTCCTGATGAAAACCCTTCAAGGAAGGGTTTGAACGACATTGCTTCATTAGGGCCAGGAGACTCCGTCGCTTTTAACAGATGTATCCACCTCAGCTCGAGTTGGAGGAGACTTTTGTTCCAGTCTCCTCCTCTCGGGTTGGGGTGTATACGATCCAAAATAAGGAACCTAATTTTTGGAAATTTGCCCTTATGGACTAATTTTACGTGACGCCCTAGGGGGAGCTCGGGGTCTGATTTGCGCATACTAAGGATGTGGCGGTATGCGCGACGCCAGAACTCCTGTTTAGTTTTTCCTATGTAGAAGCATCCGCATGTACATAGGAGTAAGTAAATGACACCGATCGTGCGACAATTCGCAAAATGTCTTGCCCTAAAGATCTGACCATTGGGTAGACTAGGGGATTTGCTTGTCAGCATGTAGCCACAATAGTGGCATGCACCACAGATAAAGGTACCCTTGTATTTACAACAAGATGCATCATCGTTATTAAACTCACTTCGAACAAGTTTGTCCCGAAGTGCCGGGGCTCTTTTGTAAGTAAAACCCGGTGTATTAGATAGAAATTGACCTAATATTGGGTCAGATGTTAATAAGTGCCAGTGTTTGGTCACTATTTGTTTTATCTTTTTGTGTTGATACATATAAGGGGTAATTATCCTGATGTTGTTCCTATCATTGGTATTACTATGCTTAGATGGATTGAGAAGTTCCCGTCTATCACTTAAGAGGGCTCTTTTATATGCCTTTTTGAGAGACATTTTGGAGTACCCTCTTCGTGTCAATCTCTGACGTAGGTCATTTGCCGCAAGTTGGAAAGACTGTCTTTACTCCTTTATGCACATGATGTCGATGTGTTTTGTATATAGAATTGTAAAAGGAGTAGCTAATTCCAGACCAGATATTACCGCATGATATTCTGCTACCACAGTAAATCCTTCATAAGGTGTATTGACATATTTTTCAAACTTCTCATTATCTCTATTTCTTGTTACTTGTCATTGCTCTATTTATATAAATATGGGAACAACATCTAATAATTAGGAAAATCACCAATTTATCTAAAACTTGGGTAATCTAAGATTCTTATTTCCCCCACACAATTTTTCCCGATCTCTGTGGCCACCCCGGCACGGGGAGACAGATCGCCAAGTGGCGTTCACTGTCCCTGGCTGGCCCTACCCATTGCAGTTTTCTGCACACATGGGCGGATCTAGCCAATCGCAAACCGGATGCAGTTCTCCGCTTCCGGTTGCGTGACCCGTGCCGGTGGAGCGCAAGCGCCACTTCCGGTTCCGCCTAGCGCCATGACGGTTTGTCATGCGCACACAGATGGCGGGGCGGTCCTGGCGCTTGCGATCCAGGAAGCCCCGTAGGCTAAGCACCAGCTGCCGGCAGTTGAGGACCAATTAAGGTAATACTTTAACACCCCACATTGTCAGCATTTTTATCCACACTCTTCAATTTGTGCTGGTCGATCTCGTATGTGGAATCGGTGGGTCTTATAATACACAGGTAACTACAACTTTTATGCCCCTATATATGACACTCTGGTGAATACTTTATTGATCCAGATGTCTACTTTTGGAGACTTATATTAAGCCCAAAAAACTAATCAAGACATCCTGTCTATACACTTTTCCCTTATAGCTGGCCCCCACTGTCGGTTTCCTGTGTGCCGCAGCCAACATTGGGACTTCAGGTGACCACAGAGACTGGGAAACCTGGGGGGGTTTCTATGTAAATTACCCCACAATCACTAATTTGATACACCGGTCCCCTAAAAAATCCTGGAATGCATGGACATCAGTGATAGTGGATTTACATATGCGGTCAATCAGCTCTGCTTTTAGCTACCCTACAGGCTCCATATGTATGACAAGAATAACCATGTAAGTGTTTTCTTTCCAACTGTTTTTTGGGGGGAGAGAAAAAACATATAATAACAATGTACTTGCTTGTTATTGTGTTTAAAGTGCAATAGTCATACTATATATGATGATCCTGCTTAACATGTGTGGTGGGTCTAATTATATTGTTATCTCTATTATTAGAACACTTCTACTGTGAATTGCCCCTGAAGAAGGAAATTGATTTTCCGAAATATATTGGGCCACAACCTTCATCATTCACGGTTACGGTTATATATTCTTGATGCATACATTTTCGCCTGTAATGTTTTTAACATTTATGCTCCTATGTTTGTCACTTTAATAAACTTTATAATTTTTTGCATAGATCGTTGAATCTGTATATTTATGTGCCTTAAAAGTCCCAACAACAGGGGAATTCTCTCTTTGTACTCTAATCTAGGGATGTGGCACACTTTTTGGACTACCTATCACGAGCAAACCCCATTAATACTGGATTCAAGGAGAGTATACTTCCACTTAAAGCGGAGTTCCACCCTGGATTTGTTTTTTTTTTTTTTTAATACCCCCGGGACAGTCAGGGCTAGTGCATTCCACAATGGCTAGCCTCTGATCTGTCCCGGGTTGCACTTACCTGCAAGACGAAATACTTACCTTGCAAACGTCTTGTCCAGCGCTGCCATCTCAGATGTGGGCAGCTTGAAGCCAGCGCGTCCTCTTCGGCGTCTTCTTCCGCCTTCTGTGGTCCCACTTCCGGGTCGCGCGCGTCACCCCTCCACAGCTTCTGGGCATGCCCAGAAGCTGTTTAGAAGGGGATGACGCGCGCGACCCGGAACTGACGTCGGGGCCGGTGCAGGCGCAATGATTCCTGGGAGCTATGACGTCCAGCTCCCAGGAATCATTGCAGAGCCAGGAAGTGACGACGGGCCGCGGCCGAGGAAGGAGGAAGAAGGAAGTAAGGTAAGTATATTTTGTTCGCTACGAGGTAAGTAAAAAAAAAAAAAATATGCGATTATCCATTTCTTTTTCAGGTGACCCGGAGCGAGAAGATGGAGGTAAGTATAAAAATAGGGTGGAACTCCACTTTAAGATGACTTTTTCCTTTCAGGATAGTGCATAAAAAACATTAAAAAAAAAGTTTTATATTCGGCAAGTTCTGGGATATGCATCACTTCAGAAAGCTTTCTAAACACACAATGTCATCTTGCTATTTAGTTTCTACTGTTCATTAAACACTAATGTAGGATCTCAAAAGCACCTTCAAACAGCAGTCAGTGGACTCACTGGATACATTTTGGGAATCTCTGCCTTTGATCAAATTTTCTATCATTGCTGTTTTAGGCAGGCCATAGACCAGGGATCTCCAAACTACAGGCCTCTAGCTGTTGCAGAACTACACGTCCCATGAGGCATTGTAAAACTCTGACATTCACAGACATGCCTAGGCATGATGGGAATTGTAGTTCCTGAACTGGAGGGCCGTAGTCTGGAGACCCCTTCCATAGACCGTGCAAATTTCTTTCCTGAAACCATGGGTTGCAGGTAAGACATTGGCACAATTCCCCCATCAACACAGACAGTGCTGACGGGGATCCCTCCCGTCGAGACATTGTATTCTCCCCGTTGGGAGAAGACCATTCTAGCAGCTGCTAGAGATAAATCGCAAGCAATATCCGGCAGGCTGTTGTACCCAAGCTGATCAACTTGGTACATTCAGCCTGCCCATGCATATTTCGAACCAGTCGAGATTCAAACCGTCTATGACTGGCCTTAGTCTTCAGATAGAGGCATTTTAACGGGACCTGTGCTAATCTATGGCAGGCGACCCATGGCGCCAGTTCGCCTGACAAGTTGTCCCAGTGTGAACCGGCTCTTAGTATACATGCAAAAATACTGACCAGACAACAAAAGACTTGTTTTGTGTTTTTTAATAATAACACAGAGCATATTTATGGGCCTGCGTGTACAGGAACATTGAAAAAAATTTGCTGCATTTAGAGTATATACAAAAAAAATGTTGTAGAGCTGTAAACTGCCAATACAGTGAAATTGCAAACATTTCGATTTAGTAATCGCCACTTCAGAGGACTTCAGCAGGGTAAAGGGCCATACACTTGGGTCGAATATCGGGTAGCATCAGCTGGTTCAAAAGAAACTAGCGAAATTCAGCATGTGTGTACGGCGGCTGGTATCTGTAGAAGGGGCATGACCAAAAAAAAGTCTGCTGATCGGAATCCGATCAGCGCTCTCAGCCAATGGCTCCAGCAATAGCTCAGCAGGGGAGATCATTGTACTAACATTGGATAGTTACTACTAGCTCCTTCTGAGTTCTTCGGTTTTTTTTTTTTTTCAGCCTGTAGGGTTACTAGGTTGTACCAGGCTTAAAGCGGAGTTTTGGCCTCAAATACCTTTTTTTTAACTAAAAATACCCCTATAATACTAATCCATCGCCCTTTACAGAACTGCTATTCTCATACTTACAAGGTGTACCGTATTGGATTTTAGTCAAAATCGTACTTTTAAAAACTGTCTGGGCGCGGCCATCTTGGATGTGGGCATCTGAAGCCGCAGTGTAATCTGCTGTGTCCTTCTTCCTGATTCCAGGAAGTGTTCTGGGAGTTCTTCCTGTTTCCAGCCTCCTGGGAGTGATGGGTGGCTGGCTTCCAGGTCTCTATCACGGGTCCAAAAATGTCACTCATGCCCATGCGCAGGAGTGTCATCAGCTTCGGCATTGCTAAATTTGTGCAGTGAGCAGTGTCTCCTGCATTCAAAATCCTGCCTGTTCATCCCATTTTCCATGTTCTAGCCTAAAGTTCAACTTTAAACTTATCTGCAAGCTGTTAAAATTGGTAGACTGTAAGATATGCTGCAAGGTTATTATTTGTAGTATTATACAGGATTTAAATGACACCAACAGTTTGTGCAGCACTTTACAATATAGAGAGACAGTACTGTTACAATACAATAAAATACAAGAGTGTTAGGAGGGCCTTGCTCATATTTAGGTGGATGGAAGGATAAAAAAGTCAATCTTGGCATTGTATAAACCTTTCAGTGTTGTATCCCTTATAAAAATGCTGCAATTTCAGAAAAATACCTGTTGATTTGCAAGATATCCAGTGAGTTCCTGACTGGTTTGGCTGACAGCACAATACCTTTGCCATCCAGGCACATGCTTTGATTTATTTCCCAGCAAAACTATGTTGCTGTTTTGATTCCCAAGAGATTAGTATTTGTTACCCCAACATTTCTACTATGTACTGTATTGGTGTTAAAAAGTATCCTTTTCCCAATTGAATTCTTTTCTATGTGTGAAAATTCCTGGCAGTCTCCCTGCTTTACTATTTCAAACTGACTACTCTAGGCATTGATAGACCTACCTTATCCCCTCCCAGCGTAGTCAGTTCTCTGACTTGGAGCCCCGCCTGGCTGTCCTCCAGTTTCCAGGGGGAGGGAATGTTACTTTTTGCCTTGAGATAGGCTTTCAATCTGATTTTTGAGATAAGCAGATATTCAAATACTAGGCACATGTGTATCCTTCTGTCTTCCAGATCTGTGCAGTAGTCCAGCATGAATTTTTGCCTCTGTACTGGAGCTTCCCCTAATAAAGACCAGTCACTGGCTATTTTACAACATGCAGGGGAACTGGTCTTGTAAGTGTAATGGGGCCATTCTCCTGCTGACCCCTAGTGTAAGGGGGGGGGGTTCCTTATCCCAGTGTATGGTTGTCTTTTTCTCACTGGCCACCCGTCTCATAGGGCCTTTCTCCACCGTTTGTAATGCTGGCCTTAGGGTGGGTCATGAACTTAGATCATTCTACGGACTGTTGGTAAATTTTCCTTCGAACAGCGCCTGCCGCGCTGATCAGTGTATTCAGAGAATGGAGGAGTCCCTGCTGCCAGAATACAATAGCCCAGCGGGGAGATCCTTTCATCCACCTTGATTGTGTGGCCAGCTTTAGGGAAGGTTACTTTTCCACTGACCACCAAAGTAAGTACGCTATGAGGCAAACGCTACAATTTTCACTGTATGCCTTTTTTTTTCGGTTAATTTTTTTTACTTTAATTTCATTATTACTCTAGATTGTTTTATAATTTTAGAGCAGCTCTGGGTTTTAAATCTTTTTTTCTGTATTCTTTATAGCAAAGGTTCTGATACCGTGTGTGTGTGTGGTTTTTTTTTTTTTTTCTTCTCCCACGTTTTCAACTATGTTAGACAGGTTCAGACGGGCTGGACTATACCTTTCGAGGGTAGGGACTGATGTGAGTGACTTTTAGGAATGCACTCAGTAAAATGCAGTAGAAGTTGACACTATATGATGGGGTTTTTTTACCCACTGTAATTATGTATCATTGTGGGAGGTGACTGTTCCATCTGATATAATGCAGGAGCTCTAAAATCAGTACTTTGAGTCACTAACATTGCACATGTAAATAAAAGGTTCTTCATTTGCTCCCATGTGCCTGAACTGCATATTTGTTGAAATTCTTTTCACGCCAAGTTTATTTTAAGAACTTCTCTCAGTGCCGAACATATGAAATTGCTCTTTGGTCATTTACCATCAGAAGATGAGTGGACACTGAGTCACACACTCAAGGGCCCAACCTTCTCTCATTTCAGCGCAGGCTTCCCAATCCAGTTTGGATGTGATGAGAGTTCAGTATCATTGTTGTTTTTTTTTTCTGTAGTGGTCCATTATTAATCGTCTTCTACATTCAGAATGTAGCCTAGGCTTCATACACACTGGGGCCTTTGTAAACCCTTTTCTCTTAGCAGGAGAAAATCTGCTTTAAAGTTTCCTAAGCCATGCACTTGGGTGTTTGTTTCTTTGGGCAGATTATTAATTCTGGCCATCGAAATGGAAAGGCGCTAAGCACACGTAGGCGCATAGACACATTGGACGTTCTTTAGTCCCGGTTCACACTTGTGTGATGCGGGAAGGCTGCGAATTTGCAGCCTGTTCCCGCATCGCAAACGCACATCTGGCAGTTCACACTGCCATGTGCGATACGCAGGGGGCGACAAATAAATGTTAACGACACCCCCAGTTTGATTGCATATCGCAGTGCGATCTGACAGTTCGCACAGGATCGGATCGCACAAGTGTGAACCACTGTGCGATCCGATCCTGATGCGGCTGGAAAAAAGGGTCCTGTGCGTCTTTTGTGCGGGTGCGGGTACAAAGTGTGCGGGTGCGGGTACAAAGTGTATGGCTGAATTCGCACCACACATCCGATCGCATGTAATGAAGAAGCAGTGCGCTCGGATATTACATGCGATTGCCGCACTCGCAAAAGTGTGAACCGACCCTCAACCTCCTGAATGCGTTCAGATTTAAGCCTCTAAACGCCCGTGTCTCTAAACTCCTCTAAAAGCATGTACACATAGGCTAAAAAAGGAGTATTTAGGAGCAGAAAAAAGTCAAATTCCTGTAAGCTGCTGCAGTGTGCATGAAATCTTCAGTCTTTGTACTTTTTTGCCTGCTGTAGTCTGTAACTGACTAATGTAATTAAGCTTGGGTGGTTGTGCTAAAAGCAACTGTGAGAATAAAACTGATTTCAGAGCATTTTAAAACTAGCTGTATAAAACGGATTCTAGAAATGACACCTTCCAAAAATAAGTAAAATCTGTTTTTTTTCAGCTTTTCTCCCCCAAATACATGCATGTCATTAATGAGACATTGCCCTTTTCCTTGATATAAGATGCAATGAGGGATTAGTTTGATGTAGGAGTGATGCAGACTATAGAGACCTGAGCCTGTTATGCTTCAGTGGAGCTTGTCAAAGGTTGCTATAGAAACTTGGCTTTGTTTACACTGATGGTTGGTTTGATAAAGATTAAGTAAAAGGCTGTAAAGCCTATTCATATCCAGCAAATTCCTGGAGAAATCCTAAATTGGCCTGATAATGGCTTTTGTTTTTTTTTTTTTTATTTTTCTTCACTTTTTTATCTGCAAAGTGGCACAGACATTCAGAGTATTGTGAGTCCTCTGCAACCCTGTTTAGCATGCAGATAATGTAATTTCAAATATTGTTTTCAATATCATTGTAAAAATATCTAATGTGCTTCCATACGTGTATGGCAGTCAGTGGCGTAGCGTGGGTTGTCAGCACCCAGGGCAAGGCAAGTAATTTTCGCCCCCTAACCCGTGGGATTTTAGCACTCGAGTCTCTGAAACCCTTACCCCCTAAGCACATGTATTGTTTGTCATGAAAATACTGATGTAATTACTAATTAAAGTAAAATGCATCTAAATACAGGTTTGAATGACCGGCGTGCCCCCTTTCAATGCAGGATGACCAGCGTGCCCCCTTTCAATGCAGGATGACCAGCGTGCCCCCTTTCAATGCAGGATGACCAGCGTGCCCCCTTTCAATGCAGAATGACCAGCGTGCCCCCTTTCAATGCAGAATGACCAGCGTGCCCCCTTTCAATGCAGAATGACCAGCGTGCCCCCCTTCAATGCAGAGAGATCATCGTGCCCCCTTTCAATGCAGACAGACCAGCGTGCCCCCTTCAATGTAGAGAGACTTACCTGCAGCGGCGGCTTCTCCTCAGGTCCCCGCATCTCCTTGAGTCCTCCCGCCTCCTCGGGCAATGGCATGCGTTCGCCTTTCAGCCAATCAGGAAGCGGGTCTGGGACCCGCTTCCTGATTGGCCAGGAGGATCCGTGTGACAATAGCAAATTTTCATTCGCTAATGTCACACAATGGGGGGGCTCGGGGCACACTGCTCTGCGCCCCGGGTCCACCCTTTTTTGAAGCCTATTAGAGCCTCTGGCTCTAATCAGGTGATTAAAAAAAAAACACTCTGTGACAGCACCAGGCTGCTGACTTACTCGCTGCGAAATTGACCGAGCAGTGAGGAGAGGCAGCATAGGCGGGGCTTGGCTTCAGGGGAGGACTGGGCCAGGGGAGGGGGCAGGGGGACAATTGCCCCCCGGGCCACTCTGATGCCCCATAAAAAAGGCTGTTACGCTTTTGCCACTGACATGCTGGTGGTGAAGAGAAGTAAAAAGTCCCCACTGCTGACCAACTGAGTGCAGGATAAAGTCAAGGACAGCGCTGCCCCCCCCCCCCCCCAGCATGGATGGTGTAAGCTGTGTCTTGAGCAGAGACCAGTTCTATGCCCCACTGGAGACTCTCCTCTTCCAGCCAGCCCTGACAGAACTGTCTCAGCTCCCCCACACTGCCCCTGCTGGGAAGGTGGGGAAACCAGATTTGACTGGTGAGTAGAGAGTACCTGGAGCGGAGCTTCAGCCTGGAATGGGGGTCAGGAGAAGGCCCGGGAAGAGAGAGAGTGGGAGGAAGGGCTGAGTCGCTGCACCATGGGCCTCTGGTTTGTACTTGCCCCCTGGGCTGAAAGTTGCCAGGTAGCCCCTGCTTGGCTTGCAACGCCATCCCACCCTACACCAATGTACAGGTGAGGCACAGTCCAGCCCCGACCCGCCATTTTCAGCCATAGGGCGGCCGCACTGGACATCTCCCAGCCTAAAGATGGAGGCAACCGCAGACAGTGTGTGAACTGTGTATGTCAGAGTCAGACAGACACAGTGACACTGCAGATGCGCCCCCCCAGATGTTGTGCCCGGTGCGGCCGGCCCCCCTGCACCCCCCACGCTACGCCACTGATGGCAGTTGATTACTTTTGTTGCAAAAGTCATCAAATGCATGCTAAATGAAAAAAGGAGTGACAGTTTGCACCATTAAACATGTTTCTTTATGTTTTGCCACGTTTCTTTGTTTTGCCAATAGATGTAACCGAGCAATCTTTTGTTGGCTAAAGCACCATGTATCACGATTTTTATACAATTTAAATATATTATACTTTTATAAATTAAAAAAAAAAATGTCCCCTTTTTGTTGCATCCCATTGTCACTGATCCGTCAACCTGTTTGCAGCCACTTCCTTTCTGCATGCATGTACTCAAGCAATGGCTACATTGACATTTCTCAGGGTGAGTTTCCTGATGAGGACATTGGACCAAGCCTGTGTAATGTGTGTTTAAACAGCCACCTGTCCAAGTTAGGCCGCCATACGCGAATAAGCGAATTTCTTTGGTTGCAGGAAAGCAATTTGCTTGATTCCCCCATCAACTCAGTGCTGACAGGGCAATCCCTCCTGCAGAGCAATTGTCTTCTCGGTAGGGGCTCTTGCAGCTGCTAGCGATGATCACAAGAATATCCGGCAGGCTTGTTGTACCCAAGTTGATTGATCAACTTGGTACATTCAGCATGCCCATTAACAGCTTGAATCTCGGCCAGTTTCTGCTGAACCAGCAGAGATTTGAACTGTGCGTGGCTGGCTTATTACTATGATAAAGCTGTTGCCCCCTAATTGCCCACTTCCAGCTTACCAAAGGCTAAATTCCTATGGCTGTAACACGCCCTAAAAATTTCACTAAACATTACTCAAGGAACAAGTTTCCTGCGGTAATGATCAGTAAATGGGTCTGTTTTTTATTTCTCCCAATGTTCCAATGGTATGTGTGTGCGCATTTCCCCAGGGGCAGGTTTTTGGATTTTGAGTTATGGATTTGAACGTAGTGCATGTTTTCACTCCTTTGTGAATGTCTCAATTGAAAGCAATGCAACTTTGTTCAGACCCGTAAATTAAAGGTTTTAGATTGGTTGTGTTTTTTTTTATTTTGTTTTTTGTTATGTCCATGTAAATGAGGCCTTAGAGGAAGTAAACCCAGTGTCTCCCCCCCCCCCCCCCCCCCCGAAAAGTAAAAGCATACTGTGCTGGTATGCATCGCATACTAGCACATTATGTGACACTTACCTCCAAACCAAGCCCTCATCGTCCCCGCTGGAGGCCGCATCCATTTTCAGCCGTCTTCCTTCCTGTTCTGCGGACTCCGGCTATGCTACTGGCCAGGAGCCGCGTGACGTGGGAGCCGCCCGTCACGGCACAGGGCTCTGAAGAAACGGCACGGACGTAAGTATCTCGTAAACGGTGCAAGTTTAGGAGATATTTACTTAATTTACTTAAAGGCTTACCTATAGGTAAAAGTAAAAAGGTGGGTTTACAACCACTTTAAAGTAAAGAAAAAGTCCTTAGTGTGCTTCACATGTGCCACTCAGTATACATTTTGGTACTGTCTGGATTACTGAACTCCTGCGCATGTGCAGGAGTTAATGCTATTCCAAGCCGGCAAATTAGGATGACTGAAAATAGACACCCAGAAGAAGCTGTTGATGCAGCTTGCAAGCGTTGGATCATTGGAGCTAAGGTTAGTGTTTCAGGGGTTTAGTTCTGCTTTAATCCAACAGTAGTTTCCTCATTCATGCCTTGTTTACTGAGAAATAAAGCTTCAAAGAGAATGGTGTCTTTAGTTTAGTGTCCCCAAATCCTCCCCAAGTGCAGCCTGCCTTGTAAAATACTTGCCTTCCTCTCCATAGCAGCAATATTATTTGCGCAGCCCTGCTTGACCACCCATAGCCTTTGCTCAAATGTCTCCTCTGGGTCCAACTCTTATTTTATATGTGTGATATTGCGCTATCATTCTATTGATGAACTATGCTCCTGGGGGGGCCTCCAGTCATCCAGCAGAGTTCACATTATGGGATTTAAAATTGTGAGCAGAATCACAGCGGTTTTACCCATGATTCCAAATGGCAGGAAAACGTGTGATTGACACGCGACAGAATCGCTTGGCAATAATGGCAAAATGCACATTTAAGAATCGTGCTAAGCTCGTAGCCCAAAAAGGAGCAGGAGCTACTTGTGGGTGACAGATGCTCATAGGGCAGCCAATTGAAGTGAATAGACTACCCTATGCACAACACATGAGAATTGCGCTTTGAAAATTGTGAACGGGACCTCGATGTGAGATCCTCATAGAAAAAAGTGGTCTGTGTCCGTTGCACACGGTTTGTGTGATTTGGGAGGTGGCTGATGTAGTAGTAGTTATTATTATTATTATTATTATTATTATTATTAATAATCATCATAATAATCCTAATATTAATAATGTTTTTTTTTTTTTTTTTTTGTTTAACTTTTAGAAAGTCAAAAACTTTCCTCTTGAGATCTCTGTCCCCTCTCCCTAGTTCTCCCATCTCTGGGCTGGAGAAGCTGGGAGGGAGAATTTTAGGAGATGGCCAGTAAGGTGGTGAGATCATACCTTCATACACTGGCTGTTTCTGTTACTGTGAATGACGGCTTTCCTGTGCGCTGAGATGTTCAGCGGAAAATATGTTATCTGCTGATCATCTCCGTTACATAAACCGCATAATCCCGATCATCAGGATTGCAGCTCATCCCAGATTCATATGACACCTGTTTTGTTTAGAAGACCCCATCATATCATTGGACTTTGCGTGTGATGTGGACCTCCTGCTTATGTCACAAGCCGGCCAGCATCTCTTAGAGCCAAATCGCACCACTGCATTTTAGCGTAGCTGTAAAACACAGATCAACAGAAGGACATCTGAAAAACTATTTCTAATGTGTCCGATTCACACCAAAACTTTGTGTTGGGTTGCGCTAAAATGCAAAATGTATGTCAGTGGACGTCAAAATGTATGCCAAAGGAGGTCGGGGCATGTTAAAATGTATTGAAATGTACACACATTTTAACCAGGGCAGTCTTTAACGCGGGGCAAACGGGACAACTGCCTTGGGCCCAATCTTTGTTGAGGGGCACAGAGCAGCTGCCACTTGAACCCGCGCTGCCCGCCAATTGGGGCCCTGATGACATTATTGCAGAGCGCACGGAGGACACAGGAGGCTGTTTTCCCGAGCCAGCAGAGAGGGAACAGGGCTGGGAGCTCCACTGGTGCTCTGACCCTGCCCCATGCATTCTGTATGCTCGAACAGAGCGGCTGTAGTGAAAGCAGTGATCGGAGTGGGAGCTCTGCCCCCAGACCTCTGTATTCACCTACCAGTAAAGAGGGGACGGGGCCAGGAGCTCCACTGATGCTCTGACCCCACCCCATGTACCCTGTATGCTCGGGAGTGAGCAGCTGAAGTAAGATCAGAGTGGGAGCCCCGTCCACTGACCACCTGAACGTGTATGAGCCCAGCTTGCCAGGTATGTCCTTACACCCATAGAATGCTTGCTTTTCTAAAACCCTGTTTTTTTTTTTTCTTCAACTGTAAAGGTGTGCATTGTTGAAAGTTCTCTGGCCCCCATCGTGTACTATGTGCGCAGCCTCTGGCCCCCATCGTGTACTATGTGCGCAGCCTCTGGCCCCCATCGTGTACTATGTGCGCAGCCTCTGGCCCCCATCGTGTAGTATGTGTATTAATGCAGTGGTTCTCAAATCCGGTCCTCGGGACCCACCAACAGGCCAAGTTTGCAAGATAACTAAATTACATCACAGGTGATCTCATTTGCTTCTCAGTGATTGCAGTATTCTAGTCTGCATCCCCCAAGGTAATACTTAAAATCTCGCCTGTTAGTGGGTCCCGAGGACCGGATTTGAGAACCACTGCATTAATGTGCTGCTTTATTTGCTCAATCAGCTGTGCTGCCTGCTGCGGTCCGTTCTCTGCTCAGCGGGGATCGATCCGCCGATCCCCACTGAGCAGGCGGATGACAGCTCCGTCTCCGCACTGTGTGTGGAGAGTGAGGTGTCAGAGCCCCGCTGCTCTCTATGGGGGAATCGGATGAGAACGGATCGCCTGTCCGTTATCTGATTCCCTGGACGGATGGAAAATAGGGTTTCCATCTGTCCAGATTTCACGGACAGGATCGGATGCAGATGGCAGCGGACATGTCACCGCTGACATCTGCTGCCCCATAGGGATGCATGAAGGATCCGATCAGGTCAGCATTAAAAACTGACAGGCGGATCTGATCGGATCGGATTGTTTGTATAAAAGGGGCCTTAGATTCATAAATGTTTGCCTCCTTTTCAATAGTGATTTTTTTTTTTTCAGATGAATCTTGCAGATTTCCACAATGAGACATGTTCTAATCTTTTCTTGTAATTTAAATGAGAAACATACTATTTTTGGATAACTGCAGGGAATTTAAAATCCAGGACAGTCACCAGTTCCATGAATTTGCACATCTATTAAATTATTAAAAATACAGTACATTTTTATCTTAGGCTAAAACAGGTCTTTAATGATGAGCACTTTTAGAAATGAATAGTGGGTGGAAGACCTACATTTATTTTCCTTTATTATATGATATTTGGGGAAATGTCTGGATATAGTAAAGCATGCTTACAGTATTGTCCCATTTTACTTTTTTTTTTTTTTTACATATATCCTTAAAGCCATACCCCATATAAAACGTCAGTGTTAATAGGTTTTTAACTTTTCCTAAATCTGTCAGGTGTTTACGGTCTGTCCCCATTGGGGAGATTCCAGTAAGGCTCAGTTCATGGTAGTGCGACATAGGATCCGACTTGTGAGACCCACAGTCAGATTATATGTGAAATTCAATGTGTCCCTATGAGAGCTGTCTTAGCTAATACTACACAAGTCTGTCTGACTTTAGAAAAGGTTCCTGCACTACTTTGGTCCAACTTTGATACGACTTCAATGCCACAGAGTGTAAAAAGTCACATCAAAGTCTGACTCCAAAGTTGCGCTATTAGTTGAGCGACTTTGGAGTGGGGCTAGTGTAAACTGAGCCTAAAGGGGGTGATTTATTAAACTTGGTGCATTCAAAGTCTGGTGCAACTGTGCATGGTAGCCAATCAGCTGCTAACAGCAGTTTGTTTAACCACTTAAGGACCAGGCCTATTTCTGACAATTGTTTACAAGATAAAATCAGTTTCTCTTACGTCCACAGACGGGACGGATGTAGCTGCTGCTTTAAATCATTGAGGGATGGGTAATAAGCCCCTCCCACTAGGAGTGACCAGGTGGAGCCAAAGGCTTTGACATGCCCAGGGGGGCGGGGTCCCAGGGGGTATTACCCCTGGCCTCACCGTTATACCTTCAGTTTTAGCTGCCTTGTCTTTGGAGGAATTGCATCCAATCTTGGACCTCAAAACTCTGAACCGCTTTGTACGCATCCAGAAATTTTGCATGGAGTCCCTGCGGTCAGTGGTGGGGTTCTTGCATCAGGGGGACCTGCTGGCCTCGATCAATATCAAGGATGCCTATCTCCATGTTCCTATTTTCCAAGGTCATCGATTCCTCCGCTTTGCATTGGGCAAGGACCATTTTCAATTTGTGGCATTACCGTTTGGTCTCGCCTCTGCTCCCAGGGTCTTCACCAAGGTCTTAGCCCCTATCCTGGCTCTACTACGACAGAGAGGAATAGCGATTCTTGGTTACTTGGACGATCTTCTCCGAGCGGACTCGTCTGTGGCATTGGAATGGGATTTGAAGGTGACCATTCACACTCTGAAGCAGTTTGGTTGGAATCTCAACCTTCAGAAATCTGCCCTGGTTCAAAAAACCAGACTGGAGTACCTAGGGATGATCCTAGATTCAGCTTCGGCAAAGGTATTACCTCCTGTGAAGTTACAGAAGTTAAGGGAAGCGATTCTGTCGCTGCTGGCTTGAGACCTGGTGACTCTCAGGTCATCTCTGCAGGTGCTGGGCCTGATGGTGTCTTCCTTCGAGGCTGTACCATTTGCTCAGGCCTACACGTGACTTTTGCAACAGGAGATCCTTGTTAAATGGGGCAAGGATACTCTATCCCTGGACAGTCTGATTAGTTTGAGTCAAGAGATCCAGGGACTCCCTGAATTGGTGGCTCAGCTCTCCGAATCTTCTCCAGGGGAAATCCTTCCTTTCGGTATTCTGGACAGTGGTGACGACAGATGCCAAGGTGTCAATGATGGAAATAAAATCTAACTTTTGTTGACATATTATAAGACTGTCTAATCTGTAATTTGATGCCTTTTTTGGAGATTTTTCCATCTTTCCTTGGCTTCTTTATGCACATTAATACAAATTTTTACCTGGGGTGCCCAAACTTTCGATCCCCACTGTGTGTGGATAGATATAGATGTATAGATGGAGAGAGAGATGTATAGATATAGATATATATAGATATAGAAAAAGTATGTGAACCCTTTGGATTGATGTGGATTTCTGCCCAAATTGGTCATAAAATGTGATCTGATCATCATCTAAGTCACAACAATAGACAATCAGTCTGCTTAAACTAATAACACACAAAGAATGAAATGTTGCCATGTTTTTATTGAACACACCATGTAAACATTCAGTGCAGGTGGAAAAAGTATGTGAACCCCTAGACCAGTGTTTCTCAACTCCGGTCCTCAGGGCACACTAACAGGCCAGGCTTGCAAGAAAACAGAAATACATCACAGGTGATATCATTTGCTGCTCAGTGATTGCAGTATTCTAGTCTGCATCTCCTCAAGGTAATACTTAAAATCTGGCCTGTTAGTGTGCCCTGAGGGCCGGAGTTGAGAAACACTGCCCTAGACTAATGACCTCTCCAAGACCTAATTGGAGTGAGATGTCAGCCAACTGGAGTCCAATCAATGAGATGAGATTGGAGGTGTTGGTTACAGCTGCCCTGCCCTATAAAAAAACACACCAGTTCTGGGTTTGCTTTTCACGAGAAGCATTGCCTGATGTGAATGATGCCTCGCGCAAAAGAGCTCTCAGAAGACCTACAATTAAGAATTGTTAACTTGCATAAAGCTGGAAAGGGTTATAAATATCCCCAAAAGCCTTGCTGTTCATCAGTCCACGGTAAGACAAATTGTCTATGGATGGAGAAAGTTCAGCACTGCTTCTACTCTCCCTAGGAGTGGCTGTCCTGGAAAGATGACTGCAAGAGCACAGCGCAGACTGTTCAATGAGGTGAAGAAGAATCCTAGAGTGTCAGCTAAAGACTTACAAAAGTCATTGACAAATGCTAACATCCCTGTTAGCGAATCTTCAATACGTAAATCACTAAACAAGAATGGATTTCATGGGAGGATACCACAGAGGAAGCCACTGCTGTCCAAACAAAACATTGCTGCACGTTTACACTTTGCACCTGGATGTTCCACAGCAGTACTGGCAAAATATTCTATAGACAGATGAAACCAAGCCTATAACAGGTCACAGATCCCCCAATTTGAGTGTGATTTTTGTGAATAGAAACCAGGAGGCTTGGTTTGGGAGCTGACTATCTAAAGTCACTATATGACTGTAAGGGTGACTGAAGTCAGTGGCAGACTACTAAAGGGCATTACTATTGAGGTATAGAGGTATCCTACCTGTCTAGTGTGTACACAGGCCGATGCCTATGCCTGAGTTACTGCAGCCACAGATCGCCATCCCTCCAGTAAGTCGGTCACTTCCACAGGCCGCACAGCCTCCCGCAGGCCGAGGACACCTCCCGCAGGCCAAGGCACTTCCGCAGGCCGCACAGGCCGAATGCACACATCCCGCAGGCCGCTGCTAGCTTGCAAGCCGCCGCTATCCTACACAGGCCGCTGCCATTTTCCTGCAGATCGTACGAGGCCGCCATATTGGCGTAGCCTCGTGTCTCCAGCATGGGGGCGGCCATGTTTGAGGTGACCAAACACTTCGTGGAGTAATTGGGAGGTGCCGGAAGGCGTGTAAAGGGGCGGATCCGCCGCCTTGGCCCAGGGAAAGCAAGCCAAAGATTTCCTGTCTGTAACACAGTGCTGGAAGCAGGTTGATAAGAAACTTCTGTGCATCAGGTGAGCCTTGGGGTCTCTCTCTCTCTTTCTGAGGGGTCCAAGCAGGTAGACTGAGGGGCGCTATTGCGCTGGGGGACTAAGTTTAAAAAAAAAAAAAAAAGTTTTTTTCTTGCAATTAATTTTTCTCTATCGCTCATTGACAGACGTAGTCCTCGGTGATACAGCACCTTTCGGGTTATGTTGCCTCCACAGGAGCAGGACTAGACAGGAAATTAAAATGCTCTAGCCACACCCTAGGGGCAGTCCCAGAGGGTATATCCTCTCTCTGCCTCAGCAAATCAGTTATTTTCTGTCTAGTTAGGAGTAAGGACCTAGATACCTTGCTGGGATCTTCGGTCCTGGCAAGATTTTTTTTTTTTTCTTAAGATTTTTTAGACAGCTTTTTTCTCCAGTGTTCCTGTGAGATCTTCAAGCAAGAAAGCTGAACTGGGCGACGGGCTGGATGTTGAGATCCGGTGGTCACCCCAGTTCAGCCTACGAGCGCGTGCAGGCCATAGCTCCGCGCTGGGTCGGCCGCGACAAAGTCCCATTAAGGGACTGACCCCGCGAGTTAAACGTCTCGCTGAAACGCCAAAGACCATGAGTCACGGCGTCCGTATTGGTCGACAGCCCTCCCGCCCCGGTGGAGAGGGGTACTGTCAGGAGTTGGTGCCCGCCTGGTTCCGGTATGGTGAGTAGTATGTTCCACCCTTCTCCCCCTGACGGGTCTTGTGGTGAACGCGGGCCCCTCTCTGTATGGTAAGATAGAGTCCCCCTCTATCCTATAACATGGCACAGATCCCCCTACTTTGAGTGTGATTTTATGTGCAAAAAGCCAGGAGGCTTGGTTTGGGAGCTAACAATCTAATTGTATACATGTTTAAAAGATTGTAATCAGTGGCAGTCTGGGAATCTTACTGTGATAAGAATAAGGTACCTACCAGTCAGAAGCCACGGACATGTAGACTACCTTCCTAGTCAAATCTCCAGCTATAGCAGGCCTTCCGAACGGCCATGAGGTCCGCCAGGGCCGGTACCGCCAACCACGCCAAAGATCCCCATGCAGAGATAGTGTTGTGTGCCCTGCAGCACACCGCTATTCGGTACATGCCGCCGCCATTTTTTTTGCTGGATTGCACGAGCCGCCATTTTGGCGTAGCCTCGTGTCTCCAGCATGGGGGCGGCCATGTTTGAGGTGATCCAAACACCTCGTGGAGCTAGGGGAGGCGCCGGAAGGCGTGCAGAGGGGCGGAGCCGCCTCCTTTCTTCCTGGGCAGCCAGCCAAAAGACTTCCTGTTTGTCAAGACAGCGCTGTAACCTGTTGCAGTTAAACTCTGAGCATCAAGTGGTGAGCCTGGGGGTCTATCTATCTCTCTCTCTCTCGATCGATAGGGATCCCTAGCAGGTAACACTAAGGGGCTTTTGTGGCGCTGGGGGTCTGTGGAAAAAAAAAAAAAAAAAAAAGTTTTTTATTTTTGAATTATATTATCCGGGAAGTTACTGGAATAATCATGGACCCTGCCACACAAATTCCCCCACCTGTTTCCCCCACCTGTTTCCCTCGAGGGGGCCACGGGACCCGCCGGTGCACAGGAGTGTAGAGGCATTTACAGCAATTTTGGAGTCTATGGTGGCTCGGGTGGAGGCGGCCTGTCAGGGACGAGGGTCAAGGAAGCAACCCCCGCCTACCCCTATATTATCTGACACCTCTGACTCAGATTCAGAGATGGTCACTGCAGTTGCAGGTCCCTCTGCAAGGGCTGTTACCTCAGGTAAATCTCCCTCAGACAGTGAGGAGGACGTTTCTTCTCCCGCTATAATTCAGGAAGAAGCATTGGTAGACGCACTAGTTGTGGCAGTGCAGGAAACCTTAAAACTTGAGGTTTTACCGGCAGAAGCAACTGATACAGAGATTCCTTTTGGTACTAACAAGCCCATCAAAACGGTGAAGGTTTTTCCTGTACCCAAGTGTTTTGGTAATAAGATTAAAGGAGAATGGGAGCATTCTAAACGTACCTTTACTATTTCCAAGCGTATTGCTAGACGCTATCCGTTTGAGGAATCCATCATTAAGAAATGGACGGTACCACCAGTGGTGGATCCACCTATTTCCAGGCTGAATAAAGCCACGGTTATCCCAGTGGAGGACACTTCGTCCTTTAAGGATCCGGTGGATCGAAAGATGGAAGCAGAGTCCCGCACCATCTTCTCTCTGATAGGGTCAGCATTTAGACCAGTAATTGTTATTGGTCTAGTTTCCCAGACACTTACGGAATGGGCGAGATTGGTACGCCAAGACCTTAGGGGAAAAGATATTCCCCAGGAAACATCTGATTTGATGGAACAGATCATACAAGGGCTACGGTTTATCTGTGACGCAGCCTTGGACACTACTCCCCTATTAGGGCATGCATCTATGTCAGCGGTAATCCTCAGACGTGTGCTGTGGTTAAAATGCTGGTCAGCTGACCTAGGTTCCAAAAAGACCTTGACGAATCTCCCCTTTCAGGGGAATCGTCTATTTGGGGCCACCCTAGATGAAATCATTAAGGATGCCACTGGGGGCAAGAGCACTTTTTTGCCACAGGCTGCTAAAGCTAAGGGACCTCGCAACAAGCGAGGACCTTTCTTTACCGCCCATGAAGGGTTCGCACGCCCGGCTGGAACAAGCGGGAAAGGCAAGACTCCTCCAGGAGGGTTCAAGAAAGGCTGGTCGGACAAACAGAGGACCAACTCAGCCAAACCCGAAGCAAAGGAGTACACAGCCTGAAGGTGCGCCCCCACCCGGTTTGAGGGTGGGGGGACGTTTTCACCGGTATTCAGGACATTAGATCGAGCATCAACTACTACTACCGGTGCGATTCTTCCCTTCCAACATTTAAGTACTACAGGGAGCGGTAGTCACCGTTCCCTGAATAGATCTTTTCCTTTACCTTTTCCTAAGATTAGTCTCAATTCCCCACAGGAATCGGATCTGGTTGACCAGACAGGCCAAGAAGCCTCTAGCCGGGTGACTTCGGTCCCTGAGGTTCAACCAGAAAAGATCACCCTTCCTGATAGCAATCAGGTATCTGATAAATGTGTGGGAACCGAAAACGACCAGACTTTCTCGGATGGTCGGGGCCAGATAGCTCTAGGGACGCCTGGTTCAGATCCAGTCAGCACCAGTGGTCCTAGAAATTCTAGGCTGGCCTCGTCAAGCCGGCCTGGCCGACTTGGACAGGCTAGTCGCAGACGTTCCGTGGGAACTTCGTCTCAGGGAGTGTCTGTGGTCTCAAGGACCAATTTACCATCGTGCTTTACAGTCGCTGGTTTTAATGGCCTGGCCATTGAGACCCAAGTACTGAAGGACAGAGGTTTGTCAGCTTCAGTCATTCCTACCCTTATTAAAGCAAGGAAAGCGACTTCCAGCAAGGTCTATTATCACACATGGAAGACTTATATTGCGTGGTGCGAATCTTTAGGATTTCCTCCACGTACCTATTCGGTGACTCGAATATTGGCTTTTTTTGCAACAAGGGGTTGAGCAGAAGCTAGCCTTGAGCACCATCAAGGGTCAAGTTTCAGCATTAGCAATCTTCTTTCAGAAACCTTTAGCTACCAAGTCCTTGGTGCGGAATTTCATCCAGGGGGTGCGGCACCTGGCTCCACCAGTCCGCGCGCCCTTACCGCCCTGGGATCTTAATTTAGTTTTGTCGGTTCTACAGAAATCTCCCTTTGAAAACATCAGGGAGATTCCCTTGCTTACTTTATCCCAGAAGGTGGCCTTCTTGGTGGCTATCACTTCTGCTCGCAGGGTGTCAGAACTGGCTGCATTATCATGCCAGTCCCCATACCTAGTGATTCATAGGGATAAGGTAGTACTTCATCCTAAGCCATCCTTTCTTCCTAAGGTGGTTTCAGATTTTCATCTGAATGAAGATATTGTACTACCTTCCTTGTGTCCTCAGCCCAAGCATCATCGGGAACATGCGTTGCATTCCTTGGATGTGGTTCGGGCAATCAGAGTATACCTGAAAGCTACGGAATCATTCCGTAAGACGGATTCACTTTTTGTGATCACGGATGGCCCCAGAAAGGGTTTGCCTGCATCTGCCGCAACCATTGCCAAATGGATTAGACAGACGGTGGTACAGGCTTATTCTATTAAGGGTCAGAGTCCTCCGTTCCCTGTTAGGGCGCACTCCACTCGAGCGCTCAGTACTTCCTGGGCCTTTCGCCATCAGGCGTCAGTGGTCCAGGTATGTAAGGCGGCCACCTGGTCGTCGGTACATACCTTTACAAAATTCTATAAAATTGATGTGACGGCATCGGCGGATGCCTCATTTGGCCGCAAGGTTTTGCAGGCCGCAATTTGAGGAGACCGGTGGTCTACCTCGAGAGTTTTTTTCTGTTTGAAAAATTTCTTTTTTGTTGAGTCTCATCATTAAGGATGAGCATTGTAAACGTCTAGTTGGCACCGGTTGGGCCTTCTAGATTGGGATTTGATTTCCATTTTCCCACCCCTAATTTGTGATACTGCTCTGGGACGTCCCGAAGGTGCTGTATCACCGAGGACTACGTCTGTCAATGAGCGATAGAGAAAAATGGATTTTTGTAAAATCTTACCGTAAAATCCTTTTTTCTTAGCTCATTGACAGACGTAGTCCCCGCCCCTCTGTTTTGGAGTTGGGTTGGGTTAAAATCTCTAAAGACTGCTTTATGACATAACTGATTTGCTGAGGCAGAGAGAGAGGATATACCCTCTGGGACTGCCCCTAGGGTGTGGCCAGAGCATTTTAATTTCCTGTCTAGTCCTGCTCCTGTGGAGGCAACATAACCCGAAGGTGCTGTATCACCGAGGACTACGTCTGTCAATGAGCTAAGAGAAAAGGATTTTACGGTAAGATTTTACAAAAATCCATTTTTTTGTGTTTGCTGGCAAGTGTCTTGTTACATGAACCCTGCCACACATGTATCCCCACCTGATCCCCTCAGGGCGGCCGCAGGACCCTCCAGTACCCCACTTGTGATGATGCATTATCAGCAGATTTGGAGTCTTTGGTATCCCGGGTGGAGGTAGCCTGTCAGGGACAGGGGTCAAGAAGAGCGACCCCCGCCTACCCCTATGTCATCTGATACCTCAGATAAGGATTCTGAGCTGGTCATTGAAGTCCCTTTTCTGGGGTTGTTGTCTCAGGTACGGTCTCCTCAGACAGTGAGGAGGACGCTTCTGCCTCCGCCATAGCACAAGAAGCGTTGGTGGAAGCACTAGTTGTGTCTGTCCGGGAAACCTTAAATCTTGAGGTTACACCGGCAGAGGTAGCTGAGACTCGTATTCCTTTTTTGGTACTAGCAAGCCTAAAATGGTGAAGGGTTTCCCTTGCCCAAATAGGGTCGTCTGTAAATGAGCCCTGCTATTTCCAAACGCATTGCTAGGCGCTATCATTTTGAGGAATCCCTCATTACAAAGATGGACGGTACCACCAATAGTGGACTCAATAAAGCCACTGTTGTCCCGTTGGATTGACAGAATGGGCCCCACCCTTCTCTAGGGTGGGGGGACGTCTTCACCGGTTTCCGGATCCAGGGCTTTCCAGAATCCCGGATAAAGGGGTTCGCAAGGTCATATGGTCGGGATACAAGATCGAGTTTTGATCACTTCCACCGGTGCGATTCTTCCCTTCCAATATTCGACCTCCCCGGGTCGCTTAAAAAGCTTTGCGGGGGACAGCTTGATACAGCAAGCAGTGGTAGTTCCCATTCCTTGGAGGAGTTCTAGTCAAACTTGTTCACAATGCCCAGGAAAAAGGGCTAGGTGCGTCCAATTCTGGTCTTGGAAGAGATGGAGTCCATCCATACAGTGGTGGCCTCCCTGCATCAGGGGGATTTCCTGGCGTCCATAGACATTTAGGATGCCTATCTTCATATCCCCATCTTCGCAGGACATCAGCGTTTTCGTTGCTTTTCCCAAAGATCATCCCTGGTTCCCACCAGGAGACTGAACTATCTGGGCCTAATTTTGGATACATCCTTGGCAAGAGTGTTTCTCCATGCGGAGAGACTCCAGAAGATTCAGTCAATGATTCGGATGTTGCTGTCCGTCAACTGGCTGGGATTGATGTTCGCCTGCTTGGAGGCAGTACCGTTTGCCCAGTCTCATACCCGAATTCTCCAAAGAGGAGATTCTTCTCATATGGAATCGGAATCCCGATTCCCTGGACAATCGGATCCGATTGAGTGAGCGGACCAGGGAGGCTCTGGTCTGGTGGCTTCGGTCTCCGATGCTCAGCCAGGGGAAGTAATTTCTTCTGATAAATTCCAGGTTACCGATAAATGTGTTGGAACTGAGAGCGATCAGACTTTGTCTGATTTACTGGACCGAGCAGCTCCAGGGCAGCCCGGTTCGGATCCAATCGGACTATGCCACGGTCATGACTTATGTCGATCACCAAGGGGCACCAAGAGTGCCCTGGCGGCCATAGAAGTGTCCAACATTCTTATTGGGGGAACAGTTGTTCCAGTTCTCTCCGCGATATTTATCACGGGGGTGGACAGGCAGATTATTTCAGCCGTCAGATTCTGGATCAAGAGGAATAGTCTCTTCATCCAGAGGTATTTCACCAGCTGTCCCTTCATTGGGGCACCCCGGATATGGATCTGTTGGTAGGTTGGCTCAACAGGGCTCGCACCCGCGATCCTCTAGCGGACGCAGCAGACGTGCTGAACGGCCTGTAAAGGCAGTATCAGCTATGTCTTCCCCTCTCTCAAATTGCTGCTGAGATTTCTCCGCAGGATAGAGGTGGAGGGAACTCTAGTTATCCTGGAAATTCCGAGCTGGCCTCGTCAAGCCGGGTACGCCGACTTGGACAGACTAGTCGCGGACGCTCCTTGGAGACTTCCTCTCGGGGAGGATCTGCGATCTCAAGGACCAATCTTCCATCGTGCTTTACAGTCGCTGGTTTTAATGGCCTGGCTATTGAGACCCAGGTACTGAAGGACAGAGGGTTGTCAGCTTCAGTTATTCCTACTCTAATTAAAGCAAGGAAAGCGACTTCCAGCAAAGTCTATTATCGAACATGGGAGACTTATATCGCGTGGTGTGAATCTTTGGGATTTCCCCCACGTACCTATTCGGTGACCCAAATCTTGGCTTTTCTGCAAAAGGGGGTTGAGCAGAAACTATCCTTGAGCACTATCAAGGGTCAGGTTTCAGCATTAGCAATCTTCTTTCAGAAGCCTTGAGCTACTCATTCCTTGGTGCGGAATTTCATCCAGGGGGTGCGGCACTTGTCAAGGTCTTTTTGGAACCTAGGTCAGCTGACCAGCATTTTAACCACAGCACACGTCTGAGGATCACCGCTGTCTTAGATGCATGCCCTAATAAGGGAGTAGTGTCCAAGGCTGCGTCACAGATAAACTGTAGCCCTTGTATAATCTGTTCCATCAAATCAGATGTCTCCTGGGGAATATCTTTTCCCCTAAGATCTTGGCGTACCATTTTCGCCCATTCCGTAAGTGTCTGGGAAACTAGACCAATAACAATTACTGGTCTAAAAGCTGACCCTATCAGAGAGAAGATGGTGCGGGACTCTGCTTCCATCTTTCGATCCACCGGATCCTTAAAGGACGAAGTGTCCTCCACTGGAATAACCGTGGCTTTATTCAGCCTGGAAATAGGCGGATCCACGACTGGTGGTACCGTCCATTTCTTAATGATGGATTCCTCAAACGGATAGCGTCTAGCAATACGCTTGGAAATAGTAAAGGTACGTTTAGAATGCTCCCATTCTCCTTTAATCTGATTACCGAAACATTTAGGTACAGGAAAAGCCTTCATCGTCTTGATGGGCTTATTAGTACCAAAAGGAATCTCTGTTTCAGTTGCCTCTGCCGGTAAAGCCTCAAGTTTTAAGGTTTCCTGCACTGCCACAACTAGTGCGTCCACCAATGCTTCTTCCTGAATAATAGCAGGAGAAGAAGCGTCCTCCTCACTGTCTGAGGGGGCTTTACCTGGGATAACAGCCCTTGCAGAGGGACCTGCAATTGCCGTGACCACCTCTGAATCTGAGTCAGAGGTGTCAGATGGTATAGGGGTAGGCGGGGGTCGCTTCCTTGACCCCCGTCCCTGACAGGCCGCCTCCACCCGAGCCACCATAGACTCCAAAATTGCTGTAAATGACTCTATACTCTGTGCACCGGCGGGTCCCGTGGCCCCCTCGAGGGAAACAGGTGGGGGAATATGTGTGGCAGGGTCCATGATAATTTCAGTTACTTTCTGGATAATATAATTCAAAAATAAAACTTTTTTTTTTTTTTTTTTTTTCGACCCCCAGCGCCACAAAAGCCCCTTAGTGTTACCTGCTAGGGATCCCTATCGATCGAGAGAGAGAGAGAGAGAGAGAGATAGACCCCCAGGCTCACCACTTGATGCTCAGAGTTTAACTGCAACAGGTTACAGCGCTGTCTTGACAAACAGGAAGTCTTTTGGCTGGCTGCCCAGGAAAAAAGGAGGCGGCTCCGCCCCTCTATACGCCTTCCGGCGCCTCCCCCAAGCTCCACGAGGTGTTTGGATCACCTCAAACATGGCCGCCCCCATGCTGGAGACACGAGGCTACGCCAAAATGGCGGCTCGTGCGATCCAGCAAAAAAAAAAAAATGGCGGCGGCCCGTACTGAATAGCGGTGTGCTGCAGGGCACACAACACTCTCTCTGCATGGGGATATGGCGTGGTTGGCGGTACCGGCCCTGGCGGACCGCATGGCCGTTCGGGAGGCCTGCTAATAGCTGGAGATCTGATTAGGAAGGCAGTCTACATGTCCGTGGCTTCTGACTGGTAGGTAGCTTATTCTTAACCCATAAGATTCCCAGAATGCCACAGATTACATCTTTAAAACATGTATACAATTAGATTGTTAGCTCCCAAACCAAGCCTCCTGGCTTTTTGCACACATAAAATCACAGAAGCTAGCCTTGAGCACCATCAAGGGTCAAGTTTCAGCATTAGCAATCTTCTTTCAGAAGCCTTTAGCTACCAAATCCTTGGTGCGGAATTTCATCCAGGGGGTGCGGCACCTGGCTCCTCCAGTCCGCGCGCCCTTACCGCCTTGGGATCTTAATTTGGTTTTGTCGGTTCTACAGAAACCTCCCTTTGAAAACATCAGGGAGATTCCCTTGCTTGCTTTATCCCAGAAGGTGGCCTTCCTGGTGGCTATTACTTCTGCTCGCAGGGTGTCAGAACTGGCTGCATTATCATGCCAGTCCCCATACCTAGTGATTCATAGGGATAAGGTAGTACTTCATCCTAAGCCATCCTTTCTTCCTAAGGTGGTTTCAGATTTTCATCTGAATGAAGATATTGTACTACCTTCCTTGTGTCCTCAGCCCAAGCATCATCGGGAACATGCGTTGCATTCCTTAGATGTGGTTCGGGCAATCAGGGTATACCTGAAAGCTACGGAATCATTCCGTAAGACGGATTCACTTTTTGTGATCACGGATGGCCCCAGAAAGGGTTTGCCTGCATCTGCCGCGACCATTGCCAAGTGGATTAGACAGACGGTGGTACAGGCTTATTCTATTAAGGGTCAGAGTCCTCCGTTCCCTGTTAGGGCGCACTCCACTCGAGCGCTCAGTACTTCCTGGGCCTTTCGCCATCAGGCGTCAGTGGTCCAGGTATGTAAGGCGGCCACCTGGTCGTCGGTACATACCTTTACAAAGTTCTATAAAATTGATGTGACGGCATCGGCGGATGCCTCATTTGGCCGCAAGGTTTTGCAGGCCGCAATTTGAGGAGACCGGTGGTCTACCTCGAGGGTTTTTTCTGTTTGAAAAAAAAAAAAAAATTTTTTCTCTTTTTTTGTTGAGTCTCATCATTAAGGATGAGCATTGTAAACTTCTAGTTGGCACCGGTTGGGCCTTCTAGATTGGGATTTGATTTCCATTTTCCCACCCCTCAGTTGTGATACTGCTCTGGGACGTCCCGAAGGTGGTGTATCACCGAGGACTACGTCTGTCAATGAGCGCTAGAGAAAAATGGATTTTTGTAAAATCTTACCGTAAAATCCTTTTCTCTTAGCTCATTGACAGACGTAGTCCCCGCCCCTCTGTTTTTTGAGTTGGGTTAAAATCTCTAAAGACTGCTTTTTCACATAACTGATTTGCTGAGGCAGAGAGAGAGAGGATATACCCTCTGGGACTGCCCCTGGGGTGTGGCCAGAGCTTTTTAATTTCCTGTCTAGTCCTGCTCCTGTGGAGGCAACATAACCCGAAGGTGGTGTATCACCGAGGACTACGTCTGTCAATGAGCTAAGAGAAAAGGATTTTACGGTAAGATTTTACAAAAATCCATTTTTTGTAAAATCTTACCGTAAAATCCTTTTCTCTTAAGCTCATTGACAGACGTAGTACCCGCCCCTCTGTTTTTGAGTTGGGTTGGGTTAAATTCTCTAAACACTGCTTTGTGACATAACTGATTTGCTGTAGCAGGAAGTGAGAGGATATACCCTCTGGGACTGCCCCTAGGGTGTGGCCAGAACATTTTCTTTCCTGTCTAGTCCTACTCCTGTAGAGGGCAGTATAATCCGAGTTGATATTAATCAAGGAGGACTACGTCTGTCAATGAGCTTAAGAGAAAAGGATTTTATGGTAAGATTTTCCAAAAATCCATTTATGTGTATGTGTGTGTGTGTGTGTGTGTGTGTGTGTGTGTGTGTGTGTATATATATATATATATATATATATATATATATATATATATATATATATATGCGCAACATACATATTTACCTTGGAAAAAAAAGGCCATCTAATCCAGATAAGGACTAGCCTCCAAAATAGGAACCCAGTAATAGGGAAGAAAGCTGAGACCAAGGCTTAGTGCCGGTTCACATTTCTGCGATGCGGGAACGCTGCGAATATACAGTGTGTTCCCGCATCGCATCCGCACCCCTGGCAGTTCACACTGCCATATGTGATACACTGGGGGTGTCAATTAAAAGTTCAACACCCCCATATCAGATCGCATATCGCAGTGCGATCTGAAAGTTCACACAGAATCGGATCACACTAGTGTGAACCACCATGCGATCCAATTCTGCTGCGGACTAAAAGGGTCCTGTGCGTGTTTTAGTGCGATTGCGGTGCGCATTCAGCCATACAAACTGGCTGAATTTGCACCGCACAGATCGCATGTAATTTTAGGAGCAGTGATCGCACAAATGTGAACCAGCACTTATTGCTATAAATAAAAGGAAAAAGAGGAACGGAAAAAGAGGAACAGAAATCCCCAATCGGGAAGAGCAGACATAAGCATTCTTGCAAGGAAGTGCTGGTTCAGAGTAGGTTAAAAGAACGTATGACGTCGCTCCAGTCCTCCAAGGCCATAGTCAAGTGGGGGCCAGCTTTCCCTCACTCGACTTCCTACATTGGACTGGATGGTTTTCCCCTCTACCAACTGCTCTGGTAAGCAGGGGAAGAAGCAGGAGGGAGCACCTCTCCCGCCGTCCTAAAAAATCATCCCACGGCGAATCCTTTTACCAGAAAGAGGACCGCCTGCCTGGTAGAAAAAATACTGGGGTTATGGGAGCTTTCTGCTGCCATAATCCCGGTATATAACGTCAAATTAGCGACAATTATCTGCGGCAGGCGGTGCAGAAGTGGGAAGTGGTTCTAAAGCTGTAAGGTTTCCACCCTAATGCACTAAACCTTCTGTACTGCAAAATCCTCCCCCCCTTATACTTGCCCTAGAAGAGGAGCCTGCATTGCTGGCGGGTAACCCCAGAAGAGGAGGATCAGGGCTGCTCTGTGCAAAACCATTCCACAGAGATGGAAAGTATAAAATGTTTGTTTAAAAAAAAAAAAAAACCTTTTTTAATGTTGCTTTATTGCCAATAAAACCTGGAAGCTAATTTGTTTTCAGACGTGCACCTGATTTTGCACTCTCCAGATTTAAGCCTCGTACACACGCAACGAATTTCTGCCAACCGGTCGTTCGTCTTTTGTCCAGAGTGGTGTCTGTTAGTTGGAATGTGCTCTAGACTGCACACGAATTTTCCCGCACGACAGAATTCTACTTCAGAAGTGATGTCATGTGTTGGATTGCTTCCTTTGTGTTCTTTCATCTCTGAGCATGCCTAGTCTTGCTCATAAGATTTTTCCCCATCGATATCTGTACTGACTGCACGAAAATCGGACGTGTTTTGACAGAGGACAAAAATTTTATAGCCTGCACACGGATTTTTTTCGGCCGAAAAGTCGGAGTCGGTTGTCGAGAGCACCATACTAACAAGCCGAAAATCGGCAGACGAAAATTCCTGGCCGAATTTCGACTCGTGTGTACGGGCCTTTAGTAAACCACTAAATCTCTAATCTATACTATATGTGGAAAAAAATAAAAACCCTGCGCTTACAGGGAGTTACAGGAAAATACAGAACTGGAGGCGGTCACTTTGCTGGCTAGGTAGGCCATAATGTGCAAATATGCTTTGCTTTGCATACTTGCACAATATGGCAAAAGCTCCTGTTAATGCAAAATTTGACATTTGTCTTAGTAATTTGATTCGGTTTTAAACCACACCTGTCCTGTGCAACTCAAACACCATTTTGCTGCCTTGTTTTCAGTCTGCTGTTCAGGTGATTATAAGAGTAATGATAGCCTGGAGTACAGTTTTCAATCTTAAGACAAGACGTGCACTGTGCTGGGGCATCTTCTTCTAACAATATCTGCATACTTGGCATTCCCAGGATTTCACTGGAAGGATTTTGACCTCCCCCTCTGCTGTGAAGAAGGCCGGGGGGGGGGGGGGGGGTTTTGTAAGGTAGGTATGTTTGGTAATTCTTTTTTTTTTTTCTTTTGCTAATACACTAATGTAGTGTGGGGTTGGTCGCCCTAATAATGTACAAGGTCTGCTTTAGGCAGACTACTAATGAATTTCTTACAACACCGTGAATTGAATATCTGCATATGGCTCTTGGCTCAGAAGATACATAAAAATGAGATGGTACAAGCTGGTAAATGTCATATGACTATAGAAAACCCCTTTAATTAATAAGCAGATGGGAAGTGTAAGCAGACAACCACTCGCCACATGGCCTCAGTCTTATGCCAGATGTATTTCTGTTGCTTTCATATATGTTACTTTTCGTCAATGAGGAATTTTAGAATACAAATAAAACCAGTCCTACAAAATGGATTTTCTGCATTTTCATACTACAAGTCTTTACTTTCCTGGTTTCAGTTCTGCACATACTGCATGTGCAGTAGGATTAAGAATTTTGTGAACTTTTCTTTACTTTCATGACTCAGAACCATTATGGACATGGATGAGTTACAACACCTCATATGGCATACTGACTATACTGGTTAGGAAGCAAACAGGTCGTCATCTCATTTACCATAACTAGATGAAAAGTTGCAGGACCTGTATTTGTAACCGGCGCTTTTTCTTAAAGACCAATTCCTGGAAACCTAAGGACTTACTGCAAGACTTAACTTTTCGTTTTGTCTAGAGTCTGGGGAAAAAAAGCACTTTTACTTTCATAATACTATGCTTCCCTGACACAGCACTCCCCTACTCCCTGGGAGTTTGTCCCTCAGCATCCTTATTTCCATTGCAGGTCTATGGTCCATGTATCTGTTTTTGTTAATACTGTAAAGCAAAGAGAGGGCGCACCAACCTTGTGCATTACCCAAGTGGTATCTTTAATAATGTATGAAAAGAGATATACTTCAACACATAAGTGATACAAGCATTTCAAAGCATTGGGTTTTTTCCCCCGACCCTCAGAGGGCAGCAAAACCTGTGCATTCCTTTGAACTACCTAAACATGTGATACTTCAAGTACCATTACACCAGGACTCGACAAACCCCAGGCGCTAGGTCGCATTGGCAACTGGAATTAGAGACCTGGCGCCTGGGCTACATTGCAGCAGGTGTCTTGTCTCCAGCCGTTAATTGAGGTCACGACTTTGCGGCCTGCTGGAGGGAGATGCTTGCAGCTCCCTGGAGACGGACAGAGGCTTTGTTTGCTCTGTTTGGGCACTGACTGCACTCATCTGGAGAACCTGTGCATGGGCATGACAATGGTGAGCAAGCTGTGATTGGTGATGAGCAGGGTCAATGTGCACCTCAGCCCAGGGGGGAGAGGAGTGATGGAGAGCTCCTCCTGATTCCCCCCCTATCTCTATACATTGCTCTGTTCCCCCCATCTCTATACATTACTCTGCCCCCCATCTCTATACATTCCTCTGATTCCCCCCCTCCCCCCCCAAATCTCTATACATTACTCCAGGGATCGACAAACCCCAGGTGCCAGGTCGCATTAGTGGCTTGGTGTCTGGGCTACATTGCAACAGGTGTCTTGTCCCCGTGCGTCCCCCACCAACGGGTGTGTGGACTAAGATGCCACGCCGGCTGGTAATTGAGTCCGATGGCTTTGCGGCCTGCTGGAGTGAGAGGCCTCTTGCGGTGGCCAGGGCTGTGACAAGCAGTCACTGATGTCACTGAAGGTTTCCCCTACCGGTTCTCACTGCCCACCCATCTCCTTCCTAAGAAGAGAAGAGGTTGAAGGTGATGCGGGCTTGATCTGTCCTTAACGGTGAGTGGACAGGGAGTGTGGGGCAGCTGGTTGGAACAGCCTCAGTTCAATCTACACCCCCCACAAAGATGGAAACTTTTTTTTTTTTTTTTCTTAAATTTTTTTTTTTCATGCTCTCCCTGTCATGCCACAGCCACACAGCTGAAGGCCCCTTTCAAATGGGCTGTCCAATCAGGTCCGCCTGTCAGTTTTTCAGGCGAATCTGATCGGACCCTCCAGTTTCCTCTATGGAGCAGCGGATATCAGCGGACGTTTGTCACCCGCTGCTATCCGATCCTGTCCGCCAAAAACAGATGGATGGTGGTCCCATTTTCCATCCATCCGGCGAATCGGATGGAAATGGACAGGTGGTCCATTTTCATCCAATTTCCATATAGAGGAGAGCAGGACTGTGTGTCCGTGTTCATTCTGCATTAGTGGAGAAACCCCAGATGAGCAAGCGGATTCCGCTTAGTGGAGGTGCCCGTGTGAAAGGGGCCTAAGGTGGCATGAACTACTGGATCTCCTATCGCCCGCAACCTTGCTGCACTCACCTTCCCTAGTGAGCAGCTAGCCATCACACCATCAAGCTAAGTACACACTGGCCAAATGCCAGGCAACTTCCGCTGGTTCAATAAACTGCCCACCGTTCGGCCTGTGTGTATGGCAGCCGGCCTGACAGAAGCTGACCATTAGGCATGCTGGTAAAGAAACTGGCTGCTAACTTTTTAGCTGGCTACTAGATTCCAAGCAAATTTTGTCAAGCCCTTCATTACACCAGCCTTGTCCATAGAATTATTGTACTGTCAATGTTAGAAGACCTCAGACGCAGGGGAGAAAAGGCTCTAATAACCGGTCTAGCGTTGCAAAGGAGCCTGCAGGAGTGAAGGGTCAGGTAAATAAAACTGGTTTTCTACGTCACCTAGACCTAAACGGGCCTCATTGCAATAAAGATTTCTAGGTTTCCTGGAGTTCAGCTCTACAGAGTAATAAACATTTGAAAATGGTATAATAAAGGTCACCGAATAAGAAAAGTTAAAGCAGTTTTTTTTTTTTGAGTAGGTTAAGGCATTGAAAAAGTTATTAAAAACCAAAACCTGTTTAGGCCATCCCTGTAATATGTGCTTATTTCTCCATGTTTTTTTTCCCCTTTAATACAGGCTGAAAGTACAAAAAAACAATGTTCCTGAAATAAAGTAGTTTTCTCCATTTTTCCTTGTTTTGAGCTGACTGTGCCTGAAATTCTAAGCACATGGTGTCAGCCCTAACCAGTGGCGTAGCGTGGGTTGTCAGCGCCCGAGGCAAGGCAAGTAATTTGCGCCCCCTAACATGCGGACTTTTAGTACTCCCCGAGTCCCTTCCTACAATAGTACTGACCAGCCTGATTCCTATACTGACCTACCAGTCCACTACGCTAACCTACCTGATTCCTGTACTGGCCACTACACTGACCTACCTGTCCACGACACTGACCATTACAATAACCTACCTGATTCCTACCTGACCACTACACTGCCCACTACACTACACTGCCCACTACACTGCCCACTACACAGAGGACACCACCGCGTCATCGAGCCCTTACAGGGGGCGGGTCAGGGAGGATTGTGAGAGCTTAGAGGAGGCGGGACGAAGGCACATGCAGGGCTGACTTAGAAGATGGCGAGGCGGGGCTCTGCCACTCGCCAGCCCTGCTGCCGCACATGACAATGTTGGCCCAATCACGGGGCGCCGACCGGCCATCGCTTAGCCTGAAGATAGCGGCTGAAGTGACATGCTAGGAAGAATTTTTAAAGTTTGCTAGAGTGACACTGACGTGGGATGCACCCCCCCAAATGTTGCGCCCGGTGCGGCCGGCCCCCCCTGCACCTCCCACGCTATGCCACTGGCCCTAACTACTTAATTTTTTGTCAGATTACAAAGAGCAAAGCCCCTTCCTCCTCCTCCCATAGCTCCTTGTGCAAATAAAAATATCGGCACACAATATTCCTTCTGGCAGAATCAAAACATATTTTTTGCACTTAACCACTTAAGCCCCGGAAGATTTTACCCCCTTCCTGACCAGGGGTTTTTATGCAATTTTTTTTTTTTTTTTTTTTACTGCGTGACTTTAACGGACAATTGCGCGGTCGTGCCACGCTGTACCTAAACAAATTTCACGTCCTTTTTTTCCCACAAACAGAGCTTTCTTTTGGTGGTATTTGATCACCTGTGCGATTTTTTGATCATGCGCTATAAACACAAAGAGCGTAATTTTTGCAAAAATAACAATGTTTTTCACTTTTTTTTTATATGAAATTCCCCCAAAAAATAATGTAAAAATCAAAATTTTTTAACATTTTCGGCCAAATTGTTTTATGCTACATATGTTTGGTAAAAAAATTCGCAAAACGTATTTTGATTGGTTTGCGCAAAAGTTATTGCGTTTACTAACAAAGGGAAAAATTTTTGTCATTTTTGGTGTTTTTTTTTTTTAACGAGTAATGGCGGCGATCTGCGATTTTTTTTTTTTTTTTTTTGCGCGACATTGCGGCGGACAGATCGGACCCTTGACTGACATTTTTGACACTTTTGGGGGTACCAGTGACATTACTGCAGTAATCAGTGCTATATATATGCACTGTTACTGCAAAAATGACACTGGCAGGGAAGGGGTTAACTGTATTGGACAGGGAGGGGTTAAGTGTGTCCTAGGGGCGTGTTTCTAACTGTAGTGGGACAATGCTATTGGTGTAAAAACAAAGATCAACGGTTCTACATAGTAGAACCGTCTGATCTGCATTTTTACACAGGGAGAATGACAGGCGGCTTGTTTACATAAGCCGCTCTGTCTTTCTCCCGCTGTACCGGCGATCGTAGTGTGCCCGGCGGACATCGGGTCCGCACTCCTCCCTGAACGAGCCGAGGCGGGCGCGCGCCTCAGCGGGCGCTCGCTCGCCCGCTATTGGCTCTAATGGCAGTGACAGGCAAGTGACGTAGATCTACGTCACTCTGCCGCAGTAAATATACTGTGCGCAGTCGGCAACCGGTTAAACAAATATATATATATATATATATATATATATATATAATTTATATAATATGTGTGTGTGTGTGTGTATGTATGTGTGTGTGTATATATATATATATATATATATATATATATATATATATATATATATATATATATATATATATATATATATATATATATATAATATTTAGAAAGGAAAAAAAACACTTCCATTGGTATATTTAGCAGACCATACAGGGAGCAAGAGAAGTTAATTGTTTGGGTTTAATGGACAAGTGTGCATAAGAAAAATATTGATCCCCTTCCCACATTAAAATATAATGTATTTTTTTTTCTTTTGGTTCTCAATATCCAAAACCATTTTTTTATATTTTTTGCATGGTTTGAGGGTTAAACCAAGCTATACATTTTGTTTGCTCATGCTTGCCTTGCCAATGATTCTAGCCTCGCCTTCTATCACAACCAGCATTAACATTCCCAATGTTGGCTAGTGTTGAATGCGGAGGTGCTCAGGCCTAGCAATCAGCTGTTAGATCTTGGCACTGTCACATGGGAGGAATTTGCATACTTATTACTGCCTCATACCCCGAAGCACTGGGTGTGCCAGGTGCAACCAAGGATATATGCAGCAGGGAAGCGCTGGCAAGGTGCAATAAATGGGTCAGGGCTTTTTTGCAAGTGTGTGTGTGTATAAAAAATAAATTAAATTAATAATAAATAACCACACTCCCTGTCAAAGGTAACTAACTGGACAGGGAGATGGCATTGTGAACAAACAGGTAGTGGAAACGGTAATTACAACAGTCATAAGGCTCCGTTCACATGTAGGCGTTGGCGTTTTTCAGGCGTTTTACAGGCGTTTTTATAGGCGTTTTTGCAAGCGTTTTACATGCGTTTTTTTGGGCGTTTTTAACAGGTGTTTTTGGTGACCAATGGAAAAGCAGAGTTTTTTTACAACATTTGCAAAGGAACCTCCCAGGGACCTCCTCCTCTGCATTGGACCTCCCAGGGACCTCCTCTTCGGCATGATCTTTTTTTTTTTTTTATGGTTCTGGACATGCTACAGAGCTGAAACTTCACAGGTACACCTTTTTAGACCCCCCCAGACACTAAAATTAAAACTAAATCCAAAGAAATCTTTTTTTTTTTTTTTAAATTTTTTCAATAATTGGCTCTCTATCAAAAACGACAATTTTTAAGAACTTTTTTTTGCCTGATTCATAGTCCCTGGGGCATGATTCAGAACCCTAGGCATTTATTGGGTTTTAGGGCTTCAAAATGGTGTTTTTTGATTCCATATATATATATCTACATTACGGTCACCTTGGCATAGCAGAGTCAATTTACTCTAAACTACATTACGGTCATCTTGGCATGGAAGAGTTTGGTCACCCTGGCATAGTAGAGTCAGTTCACCTAAACTTCGTTACGGTCACCTTGGCATGGAAGAGTTTGGTCACCCTGGCATAGTAGTCAGTTCATTCACCTTGAGTTCGGTCACCCTGGCATAGCAGAGTCAGTTCACCTAAACTACATTACGGTCACCTTGGCATGGAAGAGTTTGGTCACCCTGGCATAGTAGAGTCAGTTCAGTCACCTTGAGTTCGGTCACCCTGGCATAGCAGAGTCAGTTCACCTAAACTACATTACGGTCACCCTGGTATGGCAGCAGGCTACGGTTACCTTGGTATGGCAGGGTCTGGTCGCCTAAACTGCCTAACTGCTGTTCTCCATGTTTTAGGAAAATGTGCTCACAGCAGAGGCATGCCAAGGGGGTGGAGAGCTGGGTGGAGAGTTGTGCTGTTTGAGCTGATCAGGAGCAACTAAACGCTTGTAAAACGCCTGTGAAACGCCAAATATCACTTTACATTGAGGTCTATGGGACAAAACGCCTGTGAGCTGCCCAAAAAGAAGCTCAAGTACTTTGAGCGTTGGGCGTTTTCCTTAGCGCGTCAAAATGCTCAGATGTGAACAGGGGTCATTGCAATGAATGGGATTTTTCTTGTTGGGCGTTTTGAGAGCTGATCAGTGAGCAGAAAAACGCTCCGAAAAACGCCTACATGTGAACGGAGCCTTACTCCCGGCCACCACAAGAGGGCGCCAGTTCCCCATTGGAAGCCTCTCATCTCAAGTAGGCCGAAAAGCCGGGGCCTCAATTTTCGGACGGCCCGGAAGTCCGTGCACTCCGTGCGCTGAAGTCCGTGCAAAAACGACAGGACACCTTCTGCAGGGCACCCCAGGCGCCAGGTCGCTAATTCTAGTCGCAAATGCGACCTGGCGCCCGGGTTTTGTCGAGGCCTGATATATAATTCTGCTTTAATATTGTATATTACAGCTTGTTGATTGGTAACTACATTCAAGACTCAGTTGTACAAGAGTTTTGGTGCTGTTAGTTACACTTTGAGCGCTTCAGGTCTTGTTGCTATTTACTTTAATTTTCCAATGTTTGCAGAAGTCTTATCTGAATTATAACACTTTTTGATCCCTCCTGAAATCCATTGCTCTCCTGTGCAATATGCAGGGTTACAGTATATCAAACACTTCCCACAGTGCTCCCCTCCCCATGTTATGGAGGTGAGGGAATGTAGAAATGTTCTGTAATCCTAGTACCTTTCTGTCCTAGGGTGACAATGCTACCCTTAGGCTGGCCATACATTATACAGTTTTCTTTTAAATTTTCCTTTATATTTACCAAATCCATATACAGTAATATGAGGTCAAACCTAAATCCTTTCGATTTGTATGCAGTCAGGCAGGTCTTTGCATATTGGAAACATTCCAATATGTGCCAGACACCAGCGCTTTCTCTGCTTTGCCATGGGCGAAGAGCATTATCAGCTTGTGGCGTTACCCTTTGGGCTCGCCTCCGCTCCTCGGGTCTTCACAAAAGTGTTGGCCCCGGTGCTAGCATTGTTGGGTCAGTGGGGGATCGCAGTACTGGGGTACTTGGATGATCATCTTCTGCTAGCTGAGTCTCCGACTGCTCTGATGGTCAACTTGGAGATTACTCTGTGGAAGTTCAGTTGGATTCAGAACCTTCATAAGTTTGCTCTGGTTCCGTCCACAAAACTGGACTTTCTGGGTCTGACTCTGGGCTCGGTCTAAGCCAGAGGGTTAATTCCTCTGGAAAAACTCCCATCAGCTTTTGTTGTCCATCAGACGGTCATGGTCATCCCTTCGGGCTTTTATGCGGTTGCTGGGCCTGATGGGGGTCTACCTTTGAGGTGGTTTAGTTTGCACAGTTTCACATGAGATCTCTGCTAAAAGATTCCGGTGAAATGGAAGAAGAATCCACTGTCTCTAGAGGTGGCTTCGTTCTCCGGCACTTCGACAGGGAAAATTCTTTCTCCCCCTGTACTGGACGGTTGTCACCACGGATACTAGTCTGTCTGGGTGGGGAGGCATCCCCGGCACAGATTGTGCTCAGGAGGTCTGAACTCTGGAGGTCTGAACTCTGGAAGAGTCCAGACTGCCAATCAATGTACTGAAACTTCGAACGTCTGGATCATTGGACAATTTGTGTTCAGGGGTGTCCAGTACAAATTAAATTGGACAATGCCATGGCTGTGACCTATGTCAATCACCAAGGGGGCACAAGAAGTGTCCTGGCGGATTGGGAAGTCAGCATTTTAAGGTGGGCAGAATGATCGCTCCAGCCCTCTCTGCTGTACACTTTCCAGGCAAGGTACAGAGGTTTGTGGCACTATCTCTGGATCCTCTGGCCGACGCCACAGATGCATTAGTGGCTCCTTTAGAGGAGTCAGTATTGTCTGCTTTACGTCTCCTCCCCCCCCCCCCCCTCTCAAACTGCTGCCAAGACTCCTGTGGAGGATCAAGGCTTAAGGGATTCCGGTCATTCTAGTGGCTCCCGACTGGCCCAGCTGGTCTTGGTACACCGATCTGGTGCGGCTGGTTGCCGATGCGCTTTGGAGACTCCCTCTCAGGAGAGCTGCTGTCCCAAGGGCCAATCTTCCATCCTGCTTTACAGTCCCCGGCTTTAACGGCTTGGCTGTTGAAAGCCAGGTGCTTAAGGATAGAGGTTTGTCTGAATCGGTGATTCCTATTCTGTTAAAGGCTAGAAACACTACCTCTAGGAAGGTCTACCATTGTACTTGGTAGACGTACATTGCGTGGTGTCAGTCTCTTGGGGTTTTCTCTCACTTTTTCCGGTGGCTCGGATCTTGGCTTCTCTCCAACGGGCGATGGGCAGCGCCTGGCCTTGAATACAGTCAAGGACCAGGTTTTGGTCTTGGCTGTTTTCTTTCAATGTCCATTGCCACACATTCTTTGGTGTGCACCTTTTATCCAGAGAGTTCGACACTTGTCTCCTCCCAGTGCGGTCGTCTTTGCCGCTGTGGGACCTCAATTTGGGGCGCTGTTCTTCAGAAGTCGCCCTTTGAAAGTCTTCAGGAGGTTCCCTGCTTACATTGCCCAAGAAGGTGGCCTTTTTGGTGGCTATTACTTCGGCCCGCAGGGTGTCGAAGCTGGCAGCTTTGTCTGTTTCACCTTACCTGATGGTTCAGAGATGAGGTGTTTTTTTGTCCCTGTCTGTTGTTCCTTCCAAAGGTCGTCTGATTTCCATTTGAATGAAGACATTGTGTTACTTTTCCTATTTCCCAGGCCTAAGCATCCTAAGGAAATTGCCTTGCATTCCCTGGATGTGGTTCAGGCAATCATGGTGTTCCTGACAGCCACGGAGTCTTTTCGGAAGCAAGACTCCCTATTTGTACTCACGGATGGACCTCAGAGTTGGCTGTCTCTGCTTTGACCATTTCCAGATGGATCAGACAGTGATTCAGGCCTATTCCATTAAGGGTCAGGTTCCTCCTTTCCCTGTTAAGGTGCACATTACTCAGGCAATTAGTGCCTCCTGGGCCTTCCGTTGTCAGGGGTCAGTGCCGCAGGTTTGCAAGGCGGTCGCCTGTGCACAATTTCACAAAGTTTTATAAGGTGGATGTGTTGGCATCTGCGGATGCTTCCTTTGGCCGCAAGGTTTTGCAGGCTGCTGTTTAGAGAACTTGGTCCTCTTTGAGGGTGTATTTTTTTTTTTTTTTTTTTTTTTTTTTCAGGTGGGCTCCAATTGTTTATGGTTGAGCTCAATGTTACCTGGTTGGCTACGGTTTAGCCTTGGGAATTTTTTCTTGCTGTTCCCACCCCTCATGTTTGACACTGCTTTGGGACATCCCAACTGTCAAGAAGAATCAGGAGCTGTGTCCGTCAATGAACGAAAGAGAAAATGGGATTTTTGACTGACTTACCGTAAAATCCATTTCTTTGATGTTCATTGATGGACACAGTGCCCACTCTGTGGAGTTGATTTTACTTTGACACTTCTTGCAACAAAACTAAATGCCTATGAACGTAAACCCCCTGGGACTGCCCCATAGGCGTAGTCAAGTTTTTTGTTTTTTTTTGTTTTTTTTTTTTTCCTGCCTAGTGTCCTACTCCTGTAGAGGGCAGCATAATCCAACTGTCAAGAAGATGAGGAGCTGTGTCCCTTCATGAACATTAGAGAAATGGATTTTACGATAAGTCAAAAATCCCATTTTCCTCCAACCTGTGGTTGCAGAAAATAAAATTGTACCATCTATGGTGTGGTGTACTGATAAGATGCAAACTTAGGGTTTAATAACACTTAAACATGGATTGATATGTACTGCAAGGCATTAGGCAGTAGTCTTGAATTTCTGAGTGGAGGAGACGGGACATTCTTTGCAAAATGGGTTTATGTCTTGTGTTTCTCAGAAGGCTTGGAGTGTCTGAGCACTGTTTGGGTGTCTCAGGGTGAAGCTTATTTTTGTTTCTGGATTTAAACATCATGTGGTTAAGTATCGGCATAATATGGATTAATAAATTGGGTGTTATGCTAAAGCGGGTGGACTTTCCAATCCTAAGGTGAAATTCAAGAAAACCTGACCAATTAAAGTTACAATCCAGGCTCTAGCAAAAGGAAACTTTCTTTTTAGTGGTGACGGAGTTAGCCTAGAGAAGATTTCCTCAAAGTTGTATGCTGTATAAAGTTGGCATTTGATGGCTTAACAGCAATTTTTGTTTTTCTTCTCTGCTCCGAGCAGACACTGTGCTTCTTTGGGGGGGGGGGGTAGTAGAGTTTGAAATGTTGGATCAGTAAAGTGTTAGAAGTAGAAGCTAATCAGCTTTTAAAAAGAATGTTTGGAATGTTATGAATGCATATCACTCACTCTGGCCTATCCTTACTTCCTCTCTGTTATTGGCTGAATGATATGGTCTGAAGAAATCCTACCACTTACAGCCTGGACTGGATATCCTTTTTATTTTGTCCTTGTGTTTCTCAGCAGTCTAGAACTGTGATTCTCAACCTTTTTGAAACCATGCTTGATAATTTCTTCCAAAATCTTCCATGCCCCAGCAGTGAAAAATAGTTTTCATACTCGCACAATAAAATTATGGGAAAACATAGGGGCTGTGTGTCACTGTAGGGGTTGTGGAGTGGATTAGGGACTCTGCAGCAGACTTGGGGGCCCTGCAGGGGATTAGGTTTCTAGAGGGGGCTGGGGGGTACTATGAGGTAATGTAGGGGAGGCGCTATGAAAGTTTGGAGGCTCTGCAGCAGACTGGAGGGCACTGTGGACACTGAGGGCTCTCAGAGGGCTTGGGCACACTGGGACACTTTTGGAGGCACATTGGAGGTTAAGGGATCTGCAGCTGGCTGAAGATCCATGAGAAGGGAGCCCATGGCCTCTGTGAGAACCACTGGTCTAGAAAGTGTTAGTTTGAAAACTGTAACCGCTATTTTCAACTTCAGATTCTGGTCTATGCTGCATTACCAGTAGGACGATTGGGTTTGCATGTCTGTTTTTCAGGTGGACCCGATTCAACCACACCTTTTTTCTATATGGAGAAACAAACGTATGTGGACATGTGTCCGATGACACCCGCCAGCATCTGATCCGATGCGGTCCACTAAAAACAGACGGATGGAGATCCGGTACTCATCCGGCTGATCGAATGACTGTCAGATGGAAACTGACAGGAAGTCCATTTTCATCTAACTGCCCCAACGAGAACAGCGGGCTGTGTCAATGTCCGTTACACCCGTTCAGTGAGGATCGGCGTAGAGATCCCCCGCTGAGCATGCTGATCTGCTTAAGAGTCTGCCCGGTCTAAAAGGAGCCTTATGTTGAAAATCCCACTAATTTGGAATTACAAATGCCAAAATCAAGGCAAGAAGTGTCTTTGTACATTCCCAACTGAGAAGCGTTTTAATACAGAATTAACACCGGTAAATATCTGTCAATATCTTGTCGGGTAGTGTCCATCCACTGTAATCTGTTTTTCTGTGTCCAGCATAAGGCTGGCCATATATACTGTTCAAATCTCGGCCGGTTCAGCAGAAACCAGCAAAGATCCGAACCATGTATGGGCAGGCTGAATGTACCCAAGTTATTCGAGCCTGCCAGGTTTTACATGCGGTAATTGCTAGTGGCTGGTAAAGACGTTAGCAAGAATGACTGATGGCCAGTTCTCAGAGCTGACAGAACAGAACAATCGCGGGCCTGTAATCCTTCAGTTCTCTGTCCTAGAGCTGGCGAGGGACAGCTGCAGCATCAGACTGATGCTGCAGTGTGGAAGTAGTATATGTGTGTGTGTGTGTGTGTGTGTGTTTGTTTGTTTTTTTTATTATCCAATGCTTCTTTAAAGCTGAACTCCAGGCTAATATAAAAGATACCTCCTGTATGCACTACAGGATTGTTTATTAATACATCATTAGATGTGTACTGTATGTATTTTATTTTTTTGTTCTGATTTAGAACAAAATAAATGAGGTAAAGTGGCCTTGCTCTGTGTGCATACTCGCAGCCGAGAGCCAGCTGGGTGGAACCTGACAATGTGATCAAGGTCCTTCTAGAGCCTGCTGCAGGCTCTAGTGTCAGCTGACAGGTTGTAGACTGCTATTAGCAGACTCTGGGCCACAGGTAAGTGGGCCAAAAGTAAGTGCCACCCTGTGACTCAGAAGAGAAATAAGGCCAGAAAAGCTTTTGGCCATATTTCTTTAAATACCATTTTTTTTTTTTTTTTTTTTATAGACTGTTAATTGCAGCGTGACTGTGGATTTAGGCCCCTTTCACACAGGCGGACCGTTCAGATCTGCCTGTCCGTTTTTTGGCGGATCTGAACGGTCCCCCCCATGCATCTCTATGGGGCATCGGATGGCAGCGGAGACGTGTCAGCTGACATCCGATCCGTCAAATCTGGACGGATGGAAAGCCTATTTTCCATCCGTCCATCGGATCGGATGAGAACGGACCGACGGTCCGTTCTCATCCGATTCCCCCATAGAGATCTATGGGGCTGTGACAGCTGTGTCTCCGCACACAGCGCGGAGACACAGCTGTCATCCTCCTGCTCAGCGGGGGATCGGCGGATCGGCTGAGAAAAGCAGAGTCCGTTTGACGGACTTACTGTGTGAAAGGAGCCTTAGGCTGTATGAGTGTCCTTGTAACTCTGTACTATTTCTAAATGATCAGGTGTGTGCTGAGAAATTTAGGTGGTTCTGTGGTATGTGTATAATTAGAATGGGCATTAAAATATCAAGAGATATACTTTTTATATAAATTTAAAAAAAATTATACTTTATATAAATTAAAAAAATTAGAAGTGGGTGGGGTTTGAGAATCTTATCCCAGCTTGTAAAACTGTGCATTGGTTTCACAAAAAAAAATATGAAGCTTTCTGCAGGTAGGCCTCCCCTGGTGTCTTTTCATAAGCTTGAGCTTCAGTAGCTCTGCAAACTAGTAACTGAGCAGATTTTTTGTTGATGCAAATCAGTTGTTAAACTGGAGGGAAGACTGGCTAAAACACCTTTTTAGTGCCGGTGTTCTGTGAAAAAACCATACCCATAAAAATTCCATACCCTCGTCACTTCCTGTCAGGGTACGTCATTCAACAGCTGAGCCGCTTCCCAGTGCGCATGCGGCTGCATGAACTTCTCTCGGACACTGCCTGCGGGTCCAGGGAACTGTTAAAGCGGCGATCGAGGTACAACAATCCATGTGGCGATCTCGAAGCGGCGGGTCCAACAATGAATCCATTCTACATGTATTAAAAGAAAAGAATGCAAGCGTAATGCCATGATTTATATTGCCGCTTTAATCCCTGGAGCCGAGATCGGGCATGCGCAGTGAGACGTGTGGGACGTGCTCCACCAGCTGATGAATGACGCGGGCACAGCTGTGAGCAATGAGCAGTTGGAAGCGGCTCAGCTGTTCCATGACAGGAAGTGACGTGGGTATGGAATTTTAACGAGGTATGGTTTTCTAACTTTACACCGGTTTACATTTATGCTATGCGGGAACGCTGCGGATATACAGCGTGTTCCCGCATCGCATCCGCAGCACAGGCAGTTCACACTGCCATATGCGATACGCTGGGGGGGGGGGTCAATTCAAAGTTAACGACACCCCCAGATCAGATCGCATATCGCAGTGCGATCTGAGAGTTCGCACTGAATCGGATCGCACTAGTGTGAATCACCATGCGATTAGATTCTGCTGCGGACCAAAAAAAGGGTCCTGTGCGTGTTCGATGTGATTGCGGTGCGAATTCAGCCATACAAACTATATGGCTGTATTTGCACTGCACAGACATCGCATGTAATTTTAAGAGCAGTGCGCTCCGAATTACATGCGATCTCTGTGATCGCATAAATGTGAACTGGCACTTAAACCAGATTGCAGCACGCACCATGCCACAAAAGTAGTAAACTTTCCCTCAGATTCCTGGCAACCTGCCACCTTTGATACATATTATGTAGCTCTATTTGCAGGGGAAGAAATATATGCCGTAACTGCTTCCTATTTAGGTGACACTGGCATTTATTACTGGTCCCGTCTCCACCTCCGATTCCTCCCTCAGTACAGGACAGTTGTGTCATTTTGGCCAAAGTCCTCAGATGTTTCTGATAAGATTCTGGTTGTTTACTGATCATCCCCACACAATATGCATTCCTCAGGATAAGCTTTGTTGCATATCCTAGGATCAATCTCATCCATTACCAGTGGTGGGACTATGAAACGGGTACTGGTTGGACCAAGATGAAGTTGTGTGTTGTTGGGGGATTTTTTGAAAATTTTTTATATAAGTTATTGTACATATTTTTTAATGCTATTTGCATCCCTGCTAGGTAGATCACCTTTTTTTTTATTTGTCTCAAAGGGGAATTCTCCTCTTTGTATTGATTTCCTCTTTCTGTTCGGTCTCTGAGACAGAAATATACCTAATGAGGCATGGCAAAACACAAACTGATGTTTGTGTGTGGGTTATAAACTGATGTTTATAACCCACCCCAAAAAAAGTTTGGGCTGTTCTAGAGCTTGACAAATCTATATAAAATGAGAACCACAATTTGTTTGCTTAGAATAAAGATCACAATTCTCGGCCTAACATCACCTTCCACATTCTATAAAAAATTGGGCTAACTTTACTGTAGCTTAGACTGATGTGCAAATAGAGTGTGACATAAAATATTGGAACAACCGATATATTGTTTGGGGGTTCCAAGTAATTTTCTAGCAAAAAATACTGATTTTAACTTGTAAGCAACAAGTGTAAGGCTTAGTCTTTAAAGGGGAGTTCCACCCATTTTTGTGTTTATTAAAAGTTAGCGGCTACAAAAAGTGTAGCTGCTGGCTTTTATTAAACACACACTCTCACCTGTTCCATGATCCAGCGATGTAGCCTGCAGGAGCCTCACTCCTCCCCCTCTTCTCTCCGCAGGGCTGGCATTACAAGTGTGGGCACCCAGCTGTGACGGCTTGTGGCTTCACAGCTGGGTGTGTGCACACATTTGCGAGTCGCACTGCGCTTCCTGATTGTCCAGCGCTGCCATCTCAGGTGTGGGCAGCTGAAGCCAGGGCATCCACTTCGGTGTCCTCTTCGTCCCAGAATGTGCCTGCACCGGCCCTGCTTGTTACTTCTGGGGCAGGCGCGTCATCCCTGCACAGCTTCTTGGCACATCCTGGGAGCAGGAAGTGACGGCGCGGGCCGCGGCTGCAGAGGGAGGAAGTAGAAGGAAGGGGAGTATACTTTCTTCAAAAACAAGGCAAGTAAAGAAAAAAAAATCAAGACTATCCATTTGTTTTTTAAGGCATTTAAAACAAGCGGATGGCCCAAAGTCATTTTTGAGGCCGGAACTCTGCTTTAACTGCTTTTGCATACCCAATTCTTGCCAACTTCAAAGGAGCGAAGAGCTGTTAGTGCAGGTAAGGTATTTAATATACAGCGCTTCACTTTTTCCACATTTTGTTACAGCCTTATTCCAAAATGGATTCAATAATTTTCTCTTTCATTCATTGATGGACACAGCTCTTCATCTTTATGACCGTAGGGTTATGCTGCCCCCTACAGAAGTAGGACACTAGGCAGAGAAAAGGCTTGAGCATGCCTATGGTGCAGTCCTTGGGGTTATACTCCCACTTCCTGCTATAGGTATTTCGTTTTTTTTCTGCCTAGTCAGAAGTAAAGACCTAGTTCCTTGCTGGGATCTCTGGTCCTAGAATTTCTTGCTGTTTTTAAATGGACTTTTTCCCTCTTATTATTTAGTTCCTGTGAGAATCTAATATCAACTGCCAGACTGGGCGACAAACTGGATAATCTAGATCCTTAGGTTAAAGGTCTCGTGAGGGCGCATACGAACTGGCTTCGGCCTGAGTTGCAGCGTTTCCTCCTGACCGACAGCACCCACATTACAATGGAGCGGTGTCCTGTCTGGAGTGGTGCCCACACCGTTCCTGTTGTGGTAAGTAGCTGTCCACCCCAAAACTCTTCAGGGATAGAGGGTGGACATGGGCCCCTCCCTGGGATGGTCAGACCCCTGAGCTCCCCTCCTTCTCAATTTGCATCTCCCCTCCCCCCCGCTCGGTGGTCTATTGCGGCCTCGGCCCCCCCCGGGGCGGACATACCTTTTTTAGGTTAAATGGGCTGCATGGGTGGGGGGGCCGCCAGCGACCAAACAATAGCTTCTTGAGGGGGATGGGCCTGGTTGGGAGCCTGCCAGGGCCCCCCTCCCTGTTGGAATAGTTTTTTTCTGGCCCTGGGGCCCCCCCCCCCCCACCGGAGTTGCATGGTGCCAGCATTTTCTTGTAGCCTGGTTTGCTACAGATCGGCGACCATGTTTGTGTAGCCTCGGCAGCCATTTTCCTATGGTTTCCCATGGAAAAATAACAAGGGCCATGTTTTTGGAGCTCAGATGGGCGTTGTTTCGGCCATGGAAAGTCCTCAGCCTCTAGTGCTGATATACAAACATGTCCCTTCCGGATTGCCACTCGGTGTTCAGATAAGCTTACCGTGTGTTGACCAGTGGTGGCGAGTGCCTGGTGGGGTTTCCTCTCCCTCTTGCGGCTATACAGAGGTAGTGCTGGGCCTTGTCGTGAAGAGGACACAGTGGGGTGCCCCTTGCTGTGTGTGTGTGCTTTTTTTTTTTATATATATATATGTGTGTATATGTATATATGTATGTATATATATACACTGAGGTGCAGATTCCCCTCTCCATTCATTGAGTCACTGAAATAGGTTTCACCACCTGATCCTCTCTGGGGCTGCCGGGCCCTATGATCACTCTGACTGAGCTCTAGCGTTTCTCTGTGGAGAGAAGAAAACGTTCCAGAACAACCATCTCTGCAACACTCAACCAATCAGGCTTGTATGGCCAGAGGGAAGCCACCCCTCTGTAAAAGCCAAATGACAGCCCGCCTGGAGTTTGCCTAAAGGCACTTGAAGGAGTCTCAGACCAACAAACAAAATTCTCTGGTCTGATAAAACAAAAATTGAATCTTTGGCCTGAATGGCAAGCGTCATGTCTGGAGGAAACCAGACACTGCTCATCACGTGGCCAATACCATCCCTATAGTGAAGCATTGTGGCGGCAAGAACTGGGAGACTAGTCCAGGATCGAGGAGAAAGATGAATACAGCAATGTCCAGAGACATCCTGGATGAAAATCTGCTCCAGAGCGCTCTGGACCTCAGACTGGGGTGAAAGTTTATCTTCTAACAGGGCAACGACCCTAGGGCAATATAAAAAAGGAGTGGCTACAGGACAACTTTGTGGATGTCTTTGAGTGGCCCAGCGAGAGGCCAGACTTGAACCCGATTAAACGTCTCTGGAGAGATCTGAAAATGGCTGTGCACCGACATTCCCCATCCAACCTGATGGAGCTTGAGAGGTCCTGTAAAGAAGAATGGGAGAAACTGCCCAAAAATAGGTGTGCTAAGCTTGTAGCTTCATACTCAAAAAGACTTGAGGCTGTGATTGGTGCCCAAGGTGCTTCAACAAAGTATTGAACAAAGGCTGTGAATGTACATTGAAATATTTGCAAATTTATTAAAAATATAGAATACAAAAAATCCTAACAAACTTCACACTGTCATTATGGAGTATTGTTTATAGAGTTTTGAGGAAAATAATGAATTTAATCAATTTTTGAATAAGGGTGTAAAATGACAATGTGGAAAAGGTAAAGCGCTGTGAATACTTTCCGGATGCACTGTTTGGGGATGGGGAGGCCCTTTTTAGAGACAGTCATCTTGACATTGTTGTCCTAGATCAACTAGTAGGGTCCTTATCACAAAGAAGCACATTGTGTATGTATGTGAATGTATATCTATTGAACTGTATTTAAAAACAAAATGTCCGGGTGTGCATGTATGTCTGTTGGCAGTTTTCTTGTCACTGTACTAATTATTAAGTATTTTAGAATGGTTACAGTGGCACAATGAGACATGAGATCAAAAGAAGTTGTTAGAGGTCTTGTGGGACCACTTGCCGTAATGCGCAAATATGCATCCAGTGATATAGGCTCCATGCTCTTCCTTGCTACTCCACAGCTGCTACTGACAACTTTGTGAAATCTGTTTTCACTGTCAGCATCTTTCCCAGCCATAGGGTGCCCAGTCGTTATGCAACTTTCATGTATGCATATGTATTTTTTGGGGGATAGGAGAGACCTACAGGGTTTTTTCTAACAAAAAAAACTTTATAAATACTAGCAATTTTTTACACAATAAAAAAATAGCAAATGAGATCAGATCCCATTTTATCTAATTTTGCTAATTCATCTAATTTGCCAATGGGCAGCCTGTCCTATCACCTGCACTGCTTATCTTCATTCTTCGTCCTCTTCAAGAACTATATTGTTCATAATAATTCTCCCTCTCCTATAACATAATTGGATAGAATACCATATATATATATATATATATATATATATAATAATTTATAGCTCCGAATTCCTTTTATTCTTGAATGTCCTCCTCTACCTCCGTTTTTTGTTTTTTAAGTCCAGACCTCAAGACCCTAGCAAAAACTGAGGACTTTTGCTCCTTTTTTCAAATAGGCGAATGACATAGTCTCTAGTACTTTGACTCTGATAGTCGTCTGCCTAGAAATGCCAGGTATTCTTACTGATGTTAACCTGTGTGTAAATAAAGTAGTGGATAAAGTTGTTTTTTTTTTTTGTTTTTTGTTTTTTTATTTCACCTGTTACATCCTATGCAAAAACTGGTAAATGTTTGATATGTATAGTAAAGTGGTTTCTATGCAGAGGTTTTTGGTTTTATACTTTTTATTTATTTATTTTTTTTACAAAAAAATGCAATTCTGTGAATAAATGTGTATTGTCTTTTCCTAGCTATGGCAGCAATTCGGAAGAAGCTGGTGATAGTTGGCGATGGTGCTTGTGGAAAAACCTGTCTCCTAATAGTGTTCAGCAAGGATCAATTTCCTGAGGTCTATGTGCCAACAGTTTTTGAAAACTACATAGCTGACATTGAAGTTGATGGAAAACAGGTAAGATCTGACTGCATACCAGTGATTGATTTTCCAACTGGGAGTTATATTTTTAATATTTACAGTGGATATAAAATGTCAGGTTTCTGTGATGTAAAATGAGACAAAAATAAATCCTTTCAGAACGTTTTCCACATTCAATGTAACCTATATACTGTAAAACTCAATTGAAAAACAAACTGAAATCTTTAAGGGAGTGAAGTAAAAGTAAAAAACTTAACCAATGTGGTTGCATAAGTGTGCACACCCTCTTATAAGTGGGAATGTAGCTGTGTTCAGAATTAAGCATTCACATTCAAACTCATGTTAAATAGGAGTCAGTGTACACCTGCCATCCTTTTAAAGTGCCTCTTAATAACCCCAAATAAAGTTCAGCTGTTCTAGTAGGTCTTTCCTGACATTTTTAGTCCTATCCTACAGCAAAAGCCATGGTCTGCAGAGAGCTTCCAAATCATCAGAGGGATCGCATTGGTAAAAAGTATCAGGAGACGAGTACAAAAGAATTTCCAAGGCAATAGATATATCATGGAACAGAATGAAGACAGTCATCAAGTGTAGAAAATATGGCACAACAGTAACATTACCAAGAACTGGACGTCGCCCCAAAATTGATGAAGAGACACGAAGAATACTGGTCAGGGAGGCTGCTAAGAGGCCTACAGCAACATTAAAGGTGCTGCAGGAATATCTGACAAGTACTGGCTGTGTTACATGTGACAACAATCTCCCCTATTCTTCATATGTCTGGGCTATGGGGTAGAGTGGCAAAATGGAAGCCTTTCCTTACAAAGAAACATTTAAGCCTAGCTAAATTTTGCAAAAACACATCTCAAGTCCCCCAGAAGCATGTGGGAAAATGTTAGTCTAATGAAACCAAGGTTGAACTTTTTGGCCATAGTTCCAAAAGATATGTTTGGTGCAAAAATACTGCACATCACCAAAAGAAAATACAATAATGGAAAGAAAGCTGCGCACAAAGAACAATGAGCTAAAAAGGCTGCTAGTACAAAGTATATCAAACCAAAAAGACAATGTAAAGATGGTACAGCGCCACTAAATGGAATAACTAACTAAAAGAAAGGAGGTGAACCAATGTCCATAAGTCCACGTGGAGGAAAAGGATTCAAATGCTGAAAATGTAGCCACAGATCCAACAGAATTCTTGCAAAAGGAGTTTCTTGGCAGAGATCACACAAACAATAAGGATGTACCCTTCCTTACCAGACAGTTGGACCCCCTGTTAGGGAAGGTCAAACAGGCGTGCGAAGTCAGTCACCAGAAACGAATAGACGACCCAATTCCTCTCTGAACAACCACAGAACATCCGGATAGGACCATGGAACCGGTAGACCTCAATGGACTCCAGGTGTACATAGAGGATGACCTCCAATAATACAAATGGGGGCGCACATGGTGAAGTATGTACGGATTTTTATTAAAAAAGAAGGTAAAAAACTCACATGTAACTGCTTGATACAGGCATGTTAATCGATTGATTGGCCGCGGCTGGAACAGCGTGACTGCATGGGGGCTAGCGTACCTATGTCATTAGTACGTCTGTCATTGGTACGCTAGCCCCCATGCAGTCACGCTGTTCCAGCCGCGGCCAATCAATCGATTAACATGCCTGTATCAAGCAGTTATATGTGAGTTTTTTACCTTTTTTAATAAAAATCCGTACATACTTCACCATGTGCGCCCCCATTTGTATTATTGGAGGTCATCCTCTATGTACACCTGGAGTCCATTGAGGTCTACCTGTTCCATGGTCCTATCCGGATGTTCTGTGGTTGTTCGGAGAGGAATTGGGTCGTCTATTCGTTTCTGGTGACTGACTTCGCACGCCTGTTTGACCTTCCCTAACAGGGGGTCCAACTGTCTGGTAAGGGTACATCCTTATTGTTTGTGTGATCTCTGCCAAGAAACTCCTTTTGCAAGAATTCTGTTGGATCTGTGGCTACATTTTCAGCATTTGAATCCTTTTCCTCCACATGGACATTGGTTCACCTCCTTTCTTTTAGTTAGTTATTCCATTTAGTGGCGCTGTACCATCTTTACATCACCAAAAGAAAACCCTACCCACAGTGAAGCATGGTGGTGGCAGCATCATGCTTTGGGGCTGTTTTTCTTCAGCTGGAACAGGGGCCTTAGTCAAGGTAGAGGGAATTATGAACAGTTCCAAATAACAGTTAATATTGGCTCAAAACCTTTAGGCTTCTGCTAGACATGCTAAACATGAAGAGGAACTTCGTCTTTCAGCATAACGACCCAAAGCATACATCCAAATCAACAAAGGAATGGCTTCACCAGAAGAAGAATAAAGTTTTGGAATGGCCCAACCAGAGCCCAGACCTGAATCTAATTGCGGGGTGATCAGAAGAGGGCTGTGCACAGTTTTGGAGTGTTTTTGCAAAGAAGAGTGGGCAAATATCAGTTAAAATGTGTCATGCTGATGCTTCTACTCAAAAAGACTGTGCTGTAATAAAATCAAAGGGTGCCTCAAGTTTAGGGTGTTCACACTTATGTAACCATATTATTTTAGTTTTTTATTTTTACTTCCCTCCACCTAAGAGATTTCAGTTTGTTGTTCAACTGAGCTGTACGGTTTATAGGTCTCATTTAAAGGTGGAAAATTTTCTGAAAAGAACTGCACAGAGCAGACAAGAATGTTTTTTTGTGATTTTAAAGAGAACCTTTTATATCACTTTAATTGCTAATATTTTGTACACTGCTTGACATGCCCATCTCTTGACTATCGTCACATATTAGTAAGTTGATGCGAATAGCAGTCTGGCATGGTATGAAGGAATCCAGTTGCATAGAATTCAATAAAACAAACATTGTAGCTTTACTATGAGTGTAGTTAGAGGTGCGGGCAGCTAGCAACAAGATCAATATACAAACCCCTAGTGTAAATCATAAAACAAATGGTGCAACGCCTCATGCAAACAATCCTATACAAACAAGATTATAAATAAAATACATTTCTTAAACCGTGATTGTAACTCATCTCTGCACACAAAAAAAAACAACCAATAAAGCGTTTACAATTCCAGCCTGAGATCTGTGCTTTAATAATTTGGTGTTTTTCAAAGTGACTGTAGAAGAAATTTTGGCAGAAATACCTGTTGGTGCCACCACCACACCAATATGAACTCCCCAGACAAAAAGCTGCAGGTAAACGCAGCAGGAGACAGCATTTGAAATAAATCCGCTCCAAGCTATGTATGGCAATCACCAGCGGTTTCTCTTCTCACCACCAGTGGGTGACAATCTGGGTGGGATGTATAGAAAATAGATCACCACAAACAGCCTTCAAAGATATGCCATATAGTGTAGTATTTATTAAATAAAAAATAAGTCTGATGAATCCCAAAAATGCCACAGAAATTAATCCAGCTGCCGTCACAAAAATCGATTGTGTGGCATCCGCATCCTACCAAGAGGGTCACCCCCAGTAGTGGAGTGAAAACTGCTGATTGCAATAACTTGGAGCGGATTTATATCACATGTCGCCGCTGCTTTTACCTGCAGATTGTCCAGTGAGTTTATATCAGTTGAGGAGTAGTGGCACCAACGGTTATATCGGCATGTGGTACAGTCACTTTATTAAGATGGAAGACATCGAAGTGTTATGCTAGTCTTCTATCAAAATTAAGTGGTTACTTACAAAAACTCTTGTATGATGGAATACAACTTCGGAAGTAATGTAATGTGTTGAATTCTATTGTAATGCAGGGCTCGACAAACCCCAGGCGCCAGATCGCATTGGTGACTAGAATTAGCAGCCTAGCACCTCTGCTACACTGCGGCAGGTGTCCTTTCCCCATGCCAGACATCCCAAGTCTCCTGCGAGGTGTGGGAGTCTCCCGCATGTGGGCTGCGGCTCCCCGACACCCGCAAGTCCCGTGCGATATCCCAGCTCTGGGCTGTCAGCTGTCAAATAGAACCTGATGCTTCCTGTATAGTTCCAGCTCATCCGGTCAGGCGGGATGATCTCAAATGCAGAGAGGAGAGATACAGGAAGCATCGGCTCTGCATGCTTCCTCCAGCACCACTCCTCACACTCCGTTGATGTCTCTCAGAAGAGCCAGCAGTACCCTCCAGCACGAAGTCCTGTGCTAGGGGTGCAACTAGCCCCCAGCACATAGTTGTAAATATTGCCTGCTGGGGTTAGACGCTTACATTGGGTAACTAATGCCCTCTTGTGGTAGCCAGGGCTGCAACAAGTAGTCACTGGCGGCGCTAAGGGGTTTTCCCTACCTGCTTTCACTGCCCACACACCATAGACAAGGTGTTCTGGGCTTGATCTGGTGCCCTGTCCTTACCGTGGACAGGGAGTGTGTGAGGCAGCTGGTTGGAACGGCCTCTCTTCTATTTACAACCTCACAAAAATAGAAACAGTTTATTTTTATATTTTATTTCATGAAAATACATTTTTCATTCTCTCCCTGTCATGCTACACATCCAAAGGCCCCTTTCACACGGGCTATCTGATCAGGTTCGCCTGTCCATTTTTCAGGCGGACCTGATCAGACCCTTCAGTCTCCTCTATGGAGTGGCGGATGTCTGCTGACAACCGCCGCCATCTGATCCGGTCTGCCAAAAACAGGCGGATGGTGGTCCTATTTTCCATCCGTCCAGTGGATCTAATCCGATGGCATCAGATGGAAATGGACAGGCAGTCCATTTCCATCTGATTTCCCTGTAGAGGAGAGCAGGACTGTTAGCGTTCGCTCTGCATAGAAATTCCCGCTGAGCATGCAGATTCCGCTTAGCAGAGGTGCCCGTATGAAAGGGGCCAAAGGTGGCAAGCGTTACTGGATCTCCTACCCCCCCCCCCTACCTTGCTGCACTGTCATTCCCTAGTGAGCCACTGCCCATCACACCATCAAGCCAAGTGCACACGGGCTGAATGCTGGTCAACATCAACCGGTTCAATAAAAACTGGCTGCCATTCGGCCCTTGTTGATGGCTTCAAACATGCCTGGGACAAACCTAGATCTATACTTAAACAAAAAAAGTTACCAAAAAAAAAGTGTATATAAAAAGAAAAAAAAATGAAAAAGAAAAAAAATGGGTAGACTTGGACTGCTCTGTCCTTTTTTTTTTTTTTTTTTCTGGCGTCACTTTTCTATGTTTCTATGAGAAAATATCCCCCATAAAGAGTTGCACACTATTGTGTGCGTAAAATCCCTGCCGGTCCACAGCACTCCTGAAAATTGACAACAAGAACATGGAGGGGGGGAAAAAACATGTTGCCAACTAACTCTGTGTATGGCTGTGAGGGTCCAAGGGCAGGGCAGATGACTATGAATCAAAATATTAAACCAAAAAACAGTGCACTTGTTCATAAACAATCCCTATATGTGTTTAAAAAATATATCCAAATACTCAATTGTGCAATACACCATTCATATGCTGAGACATTCAGTAAATGTGGTGTGACTATACATTCAAAGGTTAAAAAAAGGTAAAAGGGGGGGGGGGGTCACAAAAGTCCAAAAAATGTGCTCAAAAGCTCACGTGCATATATTCGATCCGCAAAATGTTGTTTGTAATCATTCATCAGCAGTGTATAACAATCCTTGAGAAAACTGTGACAAGAGGACCGAACCGCAACCAGCAGGTGAAATCGCTGCTCACCTTACAGAAAGATCAACCATGCTTAATCACCAGAGAGCTCAAGGAACTGATCCCTTCCACTGCAGTGGTCTCCCTCCCTGGATCACCAGATGGATCCACTGATCAATCTCTGCGGGTTTTCAGGATCCTCCATTCTAATTTTAGTAAATAAATATCAAGTTCTTCAACCTAATAGTCCCCCAGGCTTCCTGTCTGAACACTGTCATGCCGTCTCAATGCTATGTGCAAGCCTGCTGCTTTCTACAGCTGGAAATTATCACCACCTAGTCAGATAGCTACCACCCATGGACATCCTGCATTTCTGGAGACACATGGAACAGCACCAGCAGGCTTCCACATAGCATTGGGACATCAAAACAGTGTTCAGACAGGAAAACCTGGAGGAATGCAGTGAGGTTGGAGAAGAACATGGAAGTGATTTGCCAAAATTGGAACTGAGGATCCTGAAAACCTGTAGAGATTGATCGGTGGATCTATCTGGTGATCCAGAATTTTTTATTTCTTTTTTCTGTCTTTTGACTTATAGCACTGACCTTAAGATTTTTATTATTTTCTGCACATAGCATAGAGGAAAAGAAAAAACCAAGCTCAAACATTAAACCTAGAACATTAGTACCCAACGATAGGTTAACAAAACAATTTACACTGTATACATGGTTTTTCAAAATCTCTCATTCCAACAGGACCAGTCATACTATGATCTCATCACTCACTCATTCATTCCTTTTGGATGTAATTTTTCTCATTTGTAAACCCAAAGGAGTTCACGTTTTGGGTATCTGGCTAGATAAAAAAAATCCCACTTTGGTGGGGGATTGAGTACGTCATTCATAAAGTGTATTGTACACGGAGATGGGTTGCTGTCCACGTGCGTTGGGCAACCTGGGACTATAAATCTGCTCTCCCTACTTTACTTCTATGTTCACCTGATCTAATGCAAACCTTCAGGGATATCTACCCTACTGTCAATGGCACCCGATCTAATGCAAACCTTCAAGGATATCTACCCTACTGTCAATGGCAAAGGGCATTTCAAAAGATAAATCTCAAATGACAAGGAACAGTTCAGAGGTTCTAATAGAAAAATTAAGCCCCATACAGGAATGCATATAGTATATTTTTTGATGACAAAATTGCAATGATTGCAGTGCCTACAGGTTTTTGTAGAGATGACAACCAACTTGATCGGAGGATCATTGAATACTTTAGGCATTGCTTGTTTTTTGTTTTGTTTTTTATCTGAGGCGATGGTGAGCAAAAAGTTGTACTTTTTATTCATTTCTAATTCAATCTTAGAAATATGAATAAATTGACTATATGGTAAGTAATTTTGGATAAGTCCTTATTGTTAGAAGGGTATTGTGATCTGTGTATCGATGTTTGTCTGTATTCGTCTTGTGTACTGGAAAAGAGGTAACCTAAAAATGGACCCTTAACTGAACCTGTGACCTTGCTATAGACTTTGTGGGCACATCTAATTGTGTCTGGAGCGGGAATCTCCATATGTTGCTGCCCAGTCTATAAATACATCTTTACTTCCTAGGGCCATTGTAACTACATTGTAATCCTAAAACATAGACTATTCTTAAAATGTAGGCAGTAACAAATGACTCTACAATATAGCGTATACCAGATGAAAGCAAATAGATGGATCATCCGAACAAAGCAGAACAAGCTAGGGCTGGATCTAATTCAAATTAAAATATTTGTGGTAAATTGGCAAAATTGGTTTTGGATCATTTGTAACATGCCAAAAGACCACTCTGCAGAAAACAAAAGGTTAAAAGAGTTGCCCCTGGACAGTTTACGTCTTAATTGCATGTCTCTTAGCTCGACCATTTATTTTCTTCTCAGTATTTGTGCCAGTTATACAATCTGTATATACTAAATGCTGATCACCTCTCAAGTTCCACTTTTCCCTTTATCTCCTAATCCTATAATCCTCCTTCTCCTGTGCAAACTAATTAGGTTATTTTAATGTAGGTGGAACTGGCTCTGTGGGACACAGCAGGACAAGAGGATTATGACAGACTGCGCCCACTCTCTTACCCTGATACTGATGTTATTCTAATGTGTTTCTCAATTGACAGCCCAGACAGCTTAGGTAAGAACATATTTATGAATCTATAAATGAGTGATTATCAATGACCTTTAACTATAACACGTCAAACTGTGGCCCTATGTTTCTACTTTCCTCCCATTTCTGTTTCACCCTTTCATTCATTATCTTTATTTTACATCCATTTTTTCCCCTGGTAGATAGTTTTTATCTACCGTTTTTGGAAAACATTTACTCTGTAACTGTGCTTTGCAAATAATGCTAACAAGGTTCATAAAAGGAAGGGAGAATGCATCTGGAGTGAGAGTAAAGCCTATCTTGACAGTTTCACCTGTCGCGCATCCACTTTGCAGGATTTCCCTTCCTGTTATGGGAACAACTGAAAAACTTTGGATTTTCATCTTGGTGATGATGGTCATCAGGACAAAATAGTGCAATCCACTTCTACTCACCACCTTCATGCTTCCCCACCACTGTCATTTTGTTGTATCAGATGGTGCCAAAGCTTTCACAGAGGCGTTGACCTTGTCCTCCTTACCAAATGACATTGTTGGGGCCTAGCAGTTGTCCACTCAGGCCCAAACAGTGCATTCTGGTAGTAGGTTACATGCTTCCAACTACCTAGAAGCAATGGAGTTAGCAAATGTAATAATAAACGCTTTAGAAGGTGGGCTAGTAACTGATGCGGTCAGCTTGCCCTAAAGCAGTGATGGCGAACCTTGGCACCCCAGATGTTTTGGAATTACATTTCCCATGCTCCACTACACTGCAGAGTGCAAGAGGATCATGGGAAATGTAGTTCCAAAACATCTTGGGTGCCGAGGTTCGACATCACTGCCCTAAAGTGTTAAAGTGACAATTCTCTTCACTCTTGTACTCCATACTTTTAAAACCCAACTCTAGTAAACTACAGACAGTCAACAGGTTACAAACATTCGACTTACATAGACTTCTAGTTACAAATGGAGGGAGACAACAGGAAGAGAGAGGAAATCTACCCCTAGGAAGGGGAATTTACTCCTGTAAGAGTTATAATGGGAAAAACATGTCTCCACTGTAGCTTTATCACCAATCCTTGTTTCCACAACAACCCAAAATTTTCAAAATCCAATTGTCACCGGGACAGAAAATGAGGTGCAATCTTCTGAACAGAGACATGGACAACAAAATGAACCTTACAGGTGTGTACCTTTCCCTAAACTATTCAAAAAAATGATATTTCTCTTGCGTCCTCCGACAGTCGCCGCATCCTCTAAGTCATCACTGTTGGGTATTGACTTCCCATCCGCAGGAGTAGCTAGGCATATAGACTTGGTCAAAAGTCAAAAAGGCATTAGCATATACACACCCATGGGGGCTGTCCCATCTGGTCAATACCCCCCCCTGCATCACCACTCCCAACTCGGTTTTAATCTGCCTAGCGTCAGGAGTAGTCAGGCTTACCTTGTGCTGGGGCTTCAGTCTCAGCCTTCCTAACCTTTTTTATTTGATTTTTCTTTGAAAATGTCACTTTTTTCTCTTACTTTACTAGCTGTTTATTTTGTCAGCTTCTAGTGTTAGTCTTCCCTTCAGATGAAGATGGATCATGCGGTGCTGGGATTTGGACTGACCGCCCTGGTTCTCCAGAGCAAAAGGGTCAGATGGACCCCCAGCCCGCCATCGAGCGTTCAGCTATGGCTCGCCCTGGCATTACGAACGACCCATCCCTGTTCGCTGCAGGGATGGAGCCGTGAGGTGGCTACCTCACAGGACACATCTGCGGTGCTGCAGTGTCATGTCCCTGGCTCACGGCACTCCGTCAGGTGAGGACAGCGGTTTTCCGTGCATAGAGGCTCCCCACGCCATCTGGTACGGGTAAGTACTTCTGTGTGGGGTCTCTGTCTGGGGTGGCAGTCTGTGTTGCTGTGTGTCCCCCATGTCTGTGCCTGTGTGACTCCCTGATGCGGTCCCTGCGGGGATCTCTTGTGCAGTTTTCTGTGTGTGGGGGTCCCCTTCCCTGTGTCGCTTCGGTGCATTGTTGGGGGTGCAGACTGTGTGGTGACCGCAGCAGAGTGCACTCGCGCGGTCCGCCATCTTTGATTTGAGCAAGCATGGTCAGCCTCTCTGTGGGCAATACTGTATGCTGTTTTGGCGCCATCCGCCGCCATTTTGGTGGGTTTGGAACGATCGGTCCGACCGCATGTTCGGCGGCCATTTTCTTGGCGCCTCCAATGCAATCCTATGGGGCAGCCATTTTCCCTGAGTCTAAGAGTCTTTAAGTTGAGCCTACTTCAGCAGCACTTCCTTTCCACATGCAGCAGGACATCGGTGGCAACACTCTGGGGGCTCTGCAGGTTATTGCTCTCAATATTCCTCTATATTATTGTTTCTGGCTCAGTTTTCTCTTATCCTTTTGGGGTCTTTGTCACTATAGCTGTAGCGGTGGGCTGCGCATTCCGCAACGATTTTAAAAGGGGCAGTACACATTTATTGCACTGTTTTTTCTGTGACCTTTTGAGCAATGGATTCTCAGGAAAGCAAGTTCCCCCCAGCTTTAGTGGGGATCCCCAGTTCTCCTGTGGCCCCGCTGCGACCCGATTTGGCTACTGTGGTGGCGACTTTGGTGTCTAATATGGAAATGCTGATGTTTGAACGTGCTGCAAAAAAGAGGCCCAGATTGTCTCTCTCTTCTGATTCAGATGGGGATATGGCTGCTGCTGCGAGCGTGCCCTTTTCAGGGTCCCACTCATCCCTGGACCCCCCGGGGTCAGAGGGGGAGGCTGAGATGGAGGGGGTTGATACCTCCTCCCCAGGGTCACCTGAAGAACGGGCGACCATGGACGAGTTAATTGCTTCTTTTAGGAAACCTTACGTTTGGAGGATTAGCCCTGTCCTCCGGGCGTTGTGTCCTCATTTGGGACGCACAGGACCCGCAAGTCTGCGCAGGTTTTTTCCTTGCCCAGCTGAGTTTCATTACACTGTTAATGAAATGTGGCGCACGTTAAAACGTCCATTCCTGGTACCTGGTCGGTTCAAATTGCTTTATCCTTTTGCGCCGGCTACGGAATCATGATGGTGTGTGCCTCCACAGTTAGATCACACTGTGGCCGTGTTGAACAAGGCTACCTTGGTTCCTACTGAGGATACCCCTGTTTTCCGGGATCCCACGGACCGGTGGTTGGAGTCTCTAGCTCGCCATTCCTATACGGTGGCGGGTTCGTTGCTCAGACCCGTTTTCGCGTCCGTTCTGGTGGCTCAGGCAGTGGCTGATTGGACTAAGATGCTTAGGTGCAATCTCGTGTCTGATGGAGTCCCGCCTGCCCGGCTGGAAATGGTAGATCAGATCCACCAAGGAGTCATGTATTTGTGTGATGCAGCCTTGAATGAGGCCCCCTTAGTGGCTGGCCTCTCTAGTGTCGCGGTGCTTAACTGGCGACTGATATGGCTAAAAAGCTGGTCGGCTGACCAGTCCTCACGGAAAACAGTTGCTGATTTTCCCTATGCTGGCTCTCGCCTTTTTGGCGAGGCATTGGACACCCTGGTGAAAGGAGTCACGGGGGGCAAGAGCACTATGCTGCCCCAAAACCCGAAAAACAAGTCCTTTCAGGGCAAGCGGGGTTCTGCGCCTAGATCCAATCAGGGGTCCTTTCGTACCTTTCTGAACCAATCCAAGGGTAAGCCCTTCAAGGCCCAGGGCAGCCAGAAGAAGCCCTGGGAGGGCAAGCAGCGGGACGAGATCAGGTCCCTCAGGGACAGCCTGTCCTCGTCACTCAGGACCTGTATGCGGGGCCTGGGGTTGATGGTATCGGCCTTCGAGGCGATACACTTTGCTCAGTTTCACACGCGGGCTCTCCAAGCGGAGATCCTGGCCAAGTGGAACAGACTGCCTCAGTCCCTGGATCTGTGTGTCTCCTTGAGTCGTCAGACCAGATTGGCTCTTCTGTGGTGGCTCCAGTCCCCGTCGGTGGCGGTAGGCAAGTCTTTCCGTCCGTTGGTGTGGACGGTGATTACCACGGATGCCAGCCTGTCGGGCTGGGGTGGAGTTCTGGGCAACCTGTCTGCCCAGGGCACTTGGTCGGAGGAAGAATCCTCCCTCCCGATAAATGTGCTGGAACGGCGAGCGATAAAACTGTCTCTTCCAGTGGTCGGGCCGTCTTCGGGGCCATCCTGTCCAAGTACAGACGGACAATGCTACCGCGGTGGCTTACATCAACCACCAAGGGGGCACCAGGAGTGCTCGGGAGGTGACCGACATTCTGTCTTGGGCCGAGGCTCATGTCCTGGCGATCTCGGCAGTTCACATTCCGGGTGTGGAGAATTGGCAGACCGACTATCTGAGCCGCCAGACCCTGGACCAGGGGGAATGGTCCCTACACCCGGAGGTCTTCCAAATGCTGTGTGCGAGGTGGGGATCCCCGGACGTGGATCTGTTCGCATCCCGGCTAAATCAAAAGGTGGATAGGTTCGTGGCAAGAACGTGCGATCCGTTGGCGGACGCTATGGATGGGCTGGTAGCCCCTTGGCATCAGTATCGTCTGATGTATGCCTTTCCTCCGATTCAGTTGTTATCCCGGTTCCTCCACAGATTGGTCTCGGAACCGCACCTGGTGATTCTGGTGGCACCGGACTGGCCACACCGGTCCTGGTACGCTGACGTTGTTCACCTGGCAGTGGCGCCTCCGTGGCGGCTGCCAATGCGGGAAGATCTCCTGTCTCAGGGTCCGATCTTCCATCCTGCTTTACGGTCGCTGGCTTTAACGGCCTGGCTGTTGAGACCCAGGTCCTGAAGGACAGGGGTCTCTCTTCTGAGGTCATCCCTACCCTTGTCAAGGCTAGAAAGACCTCCTCTGGTAAAATCTATTACCGTACCTGGAAGGCTTATTTTGCCTGGTGTGAGTCTAGGGGGTTCTCCCCTCGCTCGTACTCGGTGTCAACAGTGTTGGCCTTCCTCCAGTCTGGAGTGGACCAGCGCCTGGCGCTGGCCACGATCAAAGGCCAGGTGTCCGCACTGGCTATTCTTTTTCAACGACCTGTGGCGTCTCATTCCCTGATTCGCACCTTTATTCAAGGTGTGCGACATTTGGCTCCTCCCAGGAAGGAGCCCTTACCTCCATGGGACTTGAACTTGGTTCTGTCCGTCTTACAGCGTGCTCCCTTTGATAACATTCGGGAAATATCGTTGCCTCTGCTGTCTAAGAAGGTTGCCTTTTTGGTGGCGATCACTTCGGCTCGCAGGGTGTCTGAACTGGCAGCGTTATCTTGCCGTTCTCCGTACTTGGTGATTCACCGGGATAAGGTGGTTTTGCGTCCACATCCCTCCTTTCTTCCTAAGGTGGTCTCTGAGTTCCACATTAATGAGGACATTGTCCTGCCTTCGCTTTGTACGAAGCCTAAGCATCCGAAGGAGGTTGCTCTGCATTCCTTGGATGTTGTCAGGGCGATCAGGGTTTACCTGTCGTCTACGGAGTCCTTTCGGAAGACGGATTCCCTCTTTGTCCTTCCTGAGGGACCTCGGATCTGCATCTGCAGCCACTATTGCCAAATTGATCAGACAGACCATTGAACAGGCTTACGCTTTGAAGGTACGGGTTCCGCAGTTCCCTGTTAAGGCGCACTCCACCAGATCTGTGAGTGTGTCCTGGGCCTATTGGCATCGGGCCTCGGTGGCCCAGGTGTGCAAGGCTGCAACTTGGTCGTCGGTGCACACTTTTTCAAAATTCTACAAAGTAGACGTTCTGACATCAGCTGATGCTTCCTTTGGCCGCAAAGTTCTCAGTGCGGCAGTGCCTTGATGGACCCTTGTGTTTTTTTCTGGGTCCCTGGCTGTTGGCATTTGCTTTCCTGGGCTGTTGCTCCTGTTGAGCATTGTTTTTTTCTGATGCCCAGTTGGTTCTCTTACAGTGCATGTAAGATTCCTTTCTCTGATGTGGGTACTGCGTTGCTTTTTCTACGGTTGCGTCTCCCACCCCTCATGTCTATACTGCTTTGGGACATCCCAACAGTGATGACTTAGAGGAGGCGGCGACTGACGGAGGACGTAAGAGAAAACTGAATTTTTGTAAAATCTTACCTGTAAAATTCCTTTCTCTGAGTCCTCCGACAGTCGCCGCCCCTCTTTTGGGGTTCTTATTACCTACTGCTATGCTACCAAACTGAGTTGGGAGTGATGATGCAGGGGGGGGTATTGACCAGATGGGACAGCCCCCATGGGTGTGTATATGCTAATGCCTTTTGTCTTTTGACTTTTGACTAAGTCTATATGCTTAGCTACTCCTGCGGATGGGAAGTCAATACCCAACAGTGATGACTTGGAGGAGGCGACGACTGTCGGACTCAGAGAGAGAAATTTTACAGGTAAGATTTTACAAAAAAAACTCCGTTATTTTTCTCTTTTGTTAATTGATCGGCACAGCTCCTGATCTTTTTAACCAATGGGTTATACTGCCCCCTACAGGAGTAGGACACTAGGCAGAATAAAGTCTGGCTACGCCTTTGGACAGTCCCAGGGGGTATACTCCCTCTCTCTGCTATAAGTACTGCCGGACTGGGCGACGGGCTGGATAATCTAGATCCAGTGGTCACCCCAGTCTAGCCAGCGAGTGCGCGTAGACCTCAGTTTCGCGCTAGGTCCGCTGTGATATAGCCCCCCCCCCCCCCGGATGGGGCTGTCCTGTGAGTTAAATGCCTCGTGAGGTCACATAGGACTGGGTCTCAGCCCATGTTGCAGTATTCCTGCTGGCTGACAGACCCCCCCATTTCGATGGAAAGGAGGTTCTGTCTGGAGCGATGCCAGTCTGGTTTCTGAAGGGTTTAGGGGTCCTCAGACCTCTGGATTCCCCTTCTTCCCAGTAAGCATCCCCCTCATCGGTCTGATGGTCCCTGTGGGCCATCTTGCCAGTCCCCCCCCCCCTTCACTTATTCTGGGGTGGCCTAGTTCCCCGCCAAGGGTGGGGGCAGGGTGCTGGGCTGGCGATCAGGAGTGGGGGGGGGGGCTGTACCTGGTGGGGGCTCCTGCCAGGGTCCCCTCTTCCTGCCTGTGATGTTTTCTGAGGCCTAGGGATCCTTCCTGGGAGCCTGTGGTGCCGCCATTTTCTGGTAGCCTGTGTGCTTATTGTAAGGCAGCCATGTTTGTGTAGTCCGGCAGCCATTTTTTGGTGGTTTGCCATTGGAAAAAGCGGCGGCCATGACAGTGAAACCCTCCGGGCAGCGATTTCAGCGGTGGGAGCCCCTCCTCATCCCCCTGGTGCTGACTCCTGGATCTTTTCATTTCCTGATCGACCTTCATGCAGTATAGATTCTCCTGGTAGCTGCGGTGGGGTCCAAACGATCCTCAGTACAGAGGGAGAGGACCCCACCAGACTCGCCACCCCGCAGAAACCAGTCACCACAGTGACCAGGAGAATCTGTACTGCATGACCGTCGATCAGGAAATGAAAAGATCCAGGAGTCAGCACCAGTGTTTTACATTGCGAAGAGACTCATGGAGTCTTTGGAGCACATCTTCCCACCTGGTCCTCTCTGAGGCTGTGGGGCCCTCCGGGTCCCATCCATCCATCAATGCACTGACGGCGGTCCTGGAGTCCTTGGTGTCCTGGGTGGAGGTGGCTTTTGGGTGACGGGGTGGCAGAAAGCACCCCCTGCCACTTCTGTCTCATCAGATCTGATTCGACCGCTGCGGACGTGGGTCACCCTGCTGGGTCTGCGACCACACGCTCTGAATCCTCCGATAGGTACGCACCGATTGTAGCTGTGTGTGAGACCTTAAGGATGGAGGACACAGCTGAAGCTGTGGCGGAGGCGCAGGTTCCCTTTGGCATTCACAAGCCATCCAGAGCAGAAAGGGTGTTCCCTTTCCCCTCCTATTTTGACAGAATTGTCACTAAATAGTGGGGATGGCCAAAGCGTCCGTTTGGGGTCCCTAAGCGATTTTGCTAGGCAATATCCCTATAAGGAGGCCCTTCTTAAAAGGCAATACCCCTATAAGGAGGCCCTTCTTAAGGCCCTTCCAGAATAAACAAGGCATCCACGATTCTGGTTGAAGAGTCCCTGACCTTTAAGAACCCGGCTGACAGGAAGGGGAAGGCTGTGGCCCGCAATATGTACACCCTGGCTGGTTCGGCACTGAGGCCGATATTCACCATTTGCCCTGGTGTTCCAGACACTGACCGAATGGGCTAGGCTTTTGCACAGTGACCTGCAGGGGGGGAAGTAGCTTTCCCTGCTCTTGCTGAGCTGGAAGACCAGCTGGTCCAGGGGCTGCAGTTTATCTGTGATGTCTCTTTGGATGCAGCTCGGCTCTCTGTTTCGGCAGTGTTCCTTCGGCGTGTCTTTTGGCTCAAATGCTGGTCTGCGGACCAGACTTCTAAAAAGGCCTTGACTGATCTTCCCTTTCAAGGAGATCGACTGTTTGGTGGTACCCTGGATGACCTAATTAAAGGTCTCACGGGGGGTGAAGGAAGAGTACCTTTCTTATGCAGGCTACTAAGGGCAAAGATGTGGACCCTCCTTTTCGGCGCATGAGAAGTTTTTTTTTCTCCTCCCTCGGGGTCGACTGACAAGGGATCAAAGCCCTTTCGGGCCTCCTCTGGAGCATCCAAGTGAGCTTGGTCTGGCAAGTCAAGAGCAGGCTTCTCCAGACCCGTGGACAAGGCCCCTTCAGCATGAAGGTGCGCCCTCACCTGTATCTGGGGTGGGGGGAATGTCTTCGCTGGTTCCTGGGCCTGTGGACTCCCCTTGTACAAGTCAGGTGGGTCCACAAGTTAATTCGGTCCGGCTACAAGATCGAGTTTGGTTCTAACCCTCCGGTAGGTTCTTCCTTCCAACGTGCAACTGTTCCAGATCCGCTTACAGGCTCTTTATGGAGTGATGCAAGACCTTTATTTTAAAGGGTGATGGTTCAGAATTTGGAACGTTTTCAGGGGTTTTACTCAAACCAGGTGACAGTCTCCAGAAAGGAAGGCAACGTGCATCCAATTCTGGACCTCAAGGCGTTGAACTGCTTTGTGCGGGTGCAGAAGTTAAGAATGGAGTCTGTCCGCACAGTGGTGGCTTAACTATATCAGGACGATTTTTTTTGCCTCCATTGACATCAAGGACACTTACCTTTACATTCCAAAATGTGTATCGGTCTCCAGCGCTTCCTCTGCTTTGTCGTGGGAGAGGAGCATTATCAGTTTGTGGCGTCACCCATTGGTCTCTTCTGCTTCTCGGGTCTTCACAAAAGTGTTGGCCCGGGTGCTAGCATTGTTGCGCCAATGGGGTATTGCAGTACTGGGCTACATGGATGACCTCCTTCTGCGAGCAGAGTCTCCTACTGCCCCGGTGGAAAACCTGGAAATCGCCATACGCGCTTGAGGGTGTTTGGCTGGATTCTGAATTTTCAGAAGTCTACTCTGGTTCCATCCACAAAGTTGGACTATCTGGGTCTGACTCTGGACTCTCCTTAGCCAGAGTGCTCCTTCCTCTTGACAAACTCCAGAAACTGAAGGCTGTAATTCGTCTTAGCTGTCCAGCAGATGGTAATCCCTACGGACTTGCATGCGGGTGCTGGGCCTGATGTCTGCCTTCGAGGCGGTTCCGTTTGCAGTTTCATATGAGGTCCCTCATATTGGTTCATTTTTTTGGATGCTGTTCCTGTTTCATTAGTTATGTGAACTGGAGGTTTTTTGTTCCGTTTCCTCAGTTTTGGAACACATGAAGGCAATTGAGTAATATATGTATTTCCTACATTCGGGACGCATCGTGAAGCGCAAGCTAGCTGGTCCCCTTCCGGTTTCCAGTAATTTCCGGTCCAATGTTTAATGCATGCTGGCGAGAGGTCGACACACCACCGATGACGTCTATTGACGAAACACCTAAGTTGCATACGACATGACGCAAGCACGCTACGCCACGGCCATCTTTGAATATTGCTATACACGCCTTTTATCTACTTACACGTGAGTGCATCAGGTTGTTTTTATTCAACACATTTTGCCTAAGAATTACTACACTGTGTGAGCGCTTCTTGATTCTGAGGCAGGTTTGATTGACTGTTGGTGTGGGATCAGCCTAGTTTCGGAGAAGAGGTGAATCAATTGCTGGGTTTCTGACGAAACAGGGTCAATCTGGTCCAATTGCAGATCGAGTTTATGGGCTTTCCACACTCCTTGTTTTGATCACCCTATAACTTGAGGGTCATTACTTTCTGGTAAGCAGGATCTTTTCTCCTGACACAGTGGTGACGTGTGCTTTCAAGATTCACGGCATTTGCTGTGGGGATCATCTTTTCTATTTATGGACTTTCCTTTTTTGGACTAGACTGAACATAATTTTTATTGGCGCTGCACCCTGTTGTTTACCATATGATGTCTGCTAGGGAGATTCTGGCCAAATGAGAGAAGAATCCGCCATCTCTGGACAATGTGATCCGGCAGAGCTGGGGAATGAGAGTTCCTGATATGGGGGCTTCGTTTTTCAGCTGGGCAAATCCTTCCTCTCCTTGTATTGGACAGTGGTCACCACGGATGCCAGCATGTCTGGCTGGGGAGATGTCCTCTGTGAAATTTCTGCTCAGGGGGTCTGGACACTGGAAGGGTCTAAACTACCAATGAATGTCTTGGTACTCCGAACATTTAGACTGTTCCTGGAATATTGGACAGATCGTCTTCAGGGATGTCCAGTGTGCATTTATTCAGACAATGCCACAGCCGTGGCTTATTTCAATCACTGGGGGCACAAGAATTGTCCTGGCGGCTCTGGAGGTAGCCGGCATTCTAAGGTGGGCAGAATAGTTCATTCCAGCCCTCTCTGCCGTACTCCTACTCGGGGTGGAAAACTGGCAGGTGGATTACCTCAGTTGGCAGGCATTGGACCAAGGGGAGTCCCTTCATCCGGCGGGGTTTTATTAGTTGTGTCTCCAGTGGGGCATCCCGAGGTGGCTTTGTTGGTGTCCTGGCTCAACAGAAAGGAGCAGAGGTTTGTGGCTCAGTCGCGGATCCTCTGGCAGATGCCACGGATGCGCTGGTGACCCCGTGGGGGTCAGTATTGTCTGATTTACGCCTCATGCTTCTGCCAAGACTTCTATGCAGAAATGAGGCAGTAGGGATTCCGTTCATCTTAGTGGCCCTGGACTGGCCTCACCGGCCTGGTACACACTGATCTGGTGTGGCTGGTTGCCGACGTTCCTTGGGCGCTTCCTCTCGGGAGGATTTGCTGTCCCAAGGACCAATCTTCCATTCTGATTTACAGTCGCTGGCTTTTGATGGCTTAGCTGTTGAACGCCAAATGCTGATGGATAGAGGTTTGTCTGAGTTGGGGATTCCAGTGCTGTTTAAAAGCTAGGAAATCTTTTTCTAGGAAGATCTACAATCGTACGTGGAAGATGTACATTGCGTGGTGAGAGTCTCTTGGGGTTCATCCTCGCTCCTTTTTTTTTTTTTTTTTTGGGTGGCTAGAATCTTGACCTTCCTTCAGTGGGAGGTTGAGCAGAAACTGGTCTAGAGTACAATCAAGGGTCAGGTGTCGGCCTTGGCGGTCTTCTTTCAATGTCCCTTGGCCATATACTCCTTGGTGCATGCTTTACTTCAGGGAGTTAGTACATGGAATCATAAAAATGGCACCTGCTGCAGAACCCCCCCCCCCCTCCCCCGATGTCATTACGCTTTGTGTGGTCAATGGGCGAGGCGTGTGTTCCATCGCAGCCTCAGACTGAGTCACTGCCCCTGGTTGGGCTCCACCATTCCATCATCTCCTTGCTGCTGGACAGCTTAGGAAGATCGAGCCGCAGGGTCAGGAAGAGACCATGAGCAATTACACTTATGACACTTATTACACTTATTATGAGGCTCTGAGGAAGAGGCGAAGCCTCGAAACGCCTTAGCCTTTCACAAATTCAGGGGACAACTCGCCCTCGGATCCCTATGTTGAGGACTGTGTTCCTTATGGGATATGCTTTAATCAAGAACTCGTTTGTGAGTATTTTTAATCTTTTCTTTTAAATAAACCTTCCAAAGGATAATGCACTAGGCCGGTGCGCCCCTGTGTTTGCTTGTCGTTTTACAGTGTTTCCAGACTTCCCTGGTCGTTCAAGGGGCAGCAAGGCCATAGTATTTTTTCCTGGGTTGTCGTGTCCATAGCTCCAGAAACAGCTGCAAGATCCCATTAGAGGTGGACAAGAGACTACACCTCTCTGAGCACAGGGAACTGGTGCTTTGCACCAAACTTTTATATACTGCAATTACACTTATGTCCATCCATCCTGTAAGTGTTTTTATTCTCGTGTAGTTTTACCAGCTGCACTTAGAGCTGCCTTCTCCTTTTCCTTTCTTCAGGGAGTTAGGCACTTGACCCCTCCAGTGCAATCTCTGTTGCTTCCTTGGGACCTCAATTTGGTGCTCTGTTCTCTAGAAGCCTTTTGAGAACATTCTGGAGATTCCCCTGCTTATGCTGTCCCAGAAAGTGGCCTTTTTGGTGGCTTTCACCTCTGCGTGCAGGGTGTCTGAATTTGCGGTGTTACCCTGTCGTTCACCTTTCTTGGTGGTTCACGGTGGTAAGGTGGTTCTTTGCCCCGGTCTGTCGTTCCCTCCTCAGGTTGTCTTTCATTTGAGTGAAGACATTGTGTTGCCTTCCCTGTGTACCAGGTCAAAACATCCAAAGAAAATTGTTTTGCATGCCTTGGATGTGGTCCGGGCAATTAGGGTGTACCTGGCAGCTACGGAGTATTTTAAGAAATCAAAATCCCAGTTTGTGCTTACGGATGGGCCTCGGAAAGAGTTGTCCGCTTCCTCTGCGACTATTTCCAGATGGATCATACAGACTGTGATTCAGTCCATCAAGGGTCAAGTTCCTCCTTTCCCTCTCCCTGTCCCTGTCAAGGCGCATTCTACTCGGGCGCTCAGTGCCTCCTGGGCCTTCCGTCATCGGGCGTCGGTGACGCAGGTTTGCAAGGCGGTAACCTGGTTGTCCATGCACACATTTACAATGTTCTATAAAGTCGATGTGTTGGCAACTGCGGATGCTTCCTTTGGCCGCAAGGTTTTGCAGGCTGCTGTTTAGAGGACCTGGTCCTCTTTGAGCGTATATTGTTTTTTTTCAGTTGCGCTCCAGTTGTTTTGGATGAGCTCCTTTTTACCTGGTTGGCTATAGTTTAGCCTTCAGAGTTTTTTTTTTTTTCTCTGTTCCCACCCCTCTCGTTTAACACTGCTTTGAGACGTTGCAATGATTAAATGCCATTTCTCTGATGTTCATTGTAGGGATAGACCAATATGGTTTTTTTTTCAGGGCCAATCCTGATATTTTGGTCATAACGTATCCGCCGATATGTGCCGATATTTTGTACATTTTAAAGTTAATTAAATAAATTTTTGTTAATTTTTGTTTAATACTTAATGGCTGGCTGGCACCCTGTGGTGGGTGGGTGGCTGGCTGGCACCCTGTGGTGGGTGGCTGGCTTGTACAGGGCCTGTGGGGGCGGCTGGCTGTCTGGCACCCTTTCTGTGGGTGGCTTGCTGGTACCCTGTCTGTGGGTGGCTGTGGCTGGCTGGTAAAGGGCCTGTGGGTGGCTGGCACCAGGCTGCTGTGGGTGGGTGTATGGCTGTGATACACTCCCACGAGACTAGTCCCGACTCCAGACGAGGCTGTCTAAGGCGAGGGAGGCGGCCTAAGAAGGCAGAATGATGTCACAAAAATATCGGCCAGTTCCGGGGCCAATAACGATAGATCAGGGAAAATGCATATCGGCCCCTGATGTATCGGCCTTGTCGATTAATCTGTCTATCCCTAGTTCATTGACACACCGCATCCACCCCTGTGTGGAGTTGTAATTCTTCTGACACTGCTTGTAACAAAACTGAGTATCGCTAGCGGAGAGAGGGTGTATACCCCCTGGGACTGCCCATAGGCGTAGCCAGACTTTTTTTTCTGCCTAGTGTTCTTCTCCTGTAGGGGGCAGTATAACCCAATGGTTATGAAGATCAGAAGCTGTGTTCATCAATGAACATCAGAGAAATGGATTTTACGGTAATTCAAAATCCAATTTTTTTGACTGGAGCTACACTTAAAAAATTTACCTGTTCCAACTTTCATACAAATTCTACTGAACAAACCTACAGACTCTTATCTTGTTTGTAACCTGGGGACTGCTTGTAATATAGCCTTTCCCAGACATCCTACAGCAGAGGATGTTCAAAGTCTACATTACAGCAGAGAAAAAAATTAATTTACCTTGCTCCCTCTTTTTCCTAATGCAGCAATTGGCAGACCCTTTTTTTTCCAAAGGTCTGCAACCAAAATCCCACATGCAGCCTCTAGGAGGAGTATTCGACAAGGCACAATAGATGTCGTCTTCCTTCTCATGTAGAATATCCTGCCAATCTACATTTTCCGAGAACCCTCAGCCAGCAGTCAGTGTGAGCTGGCTCTTTGGAAGTTGCCTATACACTAGAAGGCCAGTGTATGTAGGTTGAATAGGTGGTGATAAGGGAGCTGAGATTCCCCTATTATAACCACAGCTGTGAGCAGGACACTTGCATTTGTTCGATGCCAGTGTTGTCACACAGCACTTAGCGGTGCTGGGATATGAATGGGCAACTGACATTATAATGGCAGCCCACACTGTAAATTAAAAAAAATGTAAAAACAGGCCACATGTAACGTCCAACAGTGACCATGACACCAGGGGACTTACAGGGTGTGTACCTGACAGCCAGGTCACAGAGGATAAAACAGGACATAATTCAGCCTGAAAGTTAAACCACATCCATAGACTGAACAGAGCCTTTGCTATGAGACTTGTGGAATACAAGTGGGTAAGCAGAAAAGCAGCATCTGTATGGTCATAAGGAGGGAAAGAGGCACTTAAGAAAACATGACATTGTGGAGTTAAGCTTTAGGTAAAAATCATCTTTTGTGCCCATCTTATTTCTGAAGCTTGTCCACCCTATTCCTTTTGTCTGGAGGATCGCCATTCCCAAACACCCATTGCAGGCTCTTTGCTGTGTCTCAAATACTGAAAGCCTGATTTAAGAAAGTGTGCATAACATTTCTGCAACCACCAGTCTAACCTGCCTTGGATTTGAATGAATGATATTTGTTAAAACAGCCAGTTCAAAGCAACACTTTTAATAAACGTTGTCCCAAATGAAAACTGAATTCAGTAACTATTCACAGAATTATTACTCGCAAATCTGTAGTTTGGGAGATTTTATTGGATCTTGTAATTTTTTTTTTTAAGGCCTATTGTAGTGGATTTCACCAGTTTCATCTTCTGCTTCTTTCATTTAGAGAACATTCCTGAGAAGTGGACACCAGAAGTAAAACATTTCTGTCCAAATGTGCCCATTATTTTAGTTGGTAACAAGAAGGATCTCCGAAATGATGAACATACCAGGAGGGAGTTAACAAAGATGAAGCAGGTGGGTTGCTCAGGCTTATTGTGAAGGTGTGCTTGTAAAGGCATTTTTGCCTAACTCTTGGGTAGAGATGAGCAACATGTTAAAGCTGAACTCTGGGGAGATGTCAAAACTAGCCTTGTGGTGCACCCAGCACTACTTGGGGCTAAATGCTTATTTTGTCTAGGGTACTGTTATAAAACTGTTTTGCTTACCTCATCCCTCACGCCCCCAGTCTTTCTTCTCCCTGATTGTTCCTCAGAAGCCGATTCTCTTCAGTGCTCTGTCCATTGGTCATACTCTAAAGCAGGGCTCAAAATTTAAAGTCCTGAGCTACTAGCCAGGCCTTAAGGGTTACTCGCCACCAGTTGCCCCACCCAACTCCTACCCTGCCCCGCCCCTAATTCTGCCCCTAAACACGCCCTCATAAATTATCTCATAAAATTACACTGTTAAATGTTTTTGCTTTAATGCAGAAGTTACAAAAATAAAAATTAATAACGTTTTCAGTGACCATCAGTGCAGCCTATCAGTGACCATCAGTGCAGCATCATCAATAAAGCTTATCAGTGCGGCCTCAACAGAGCCCATCAGTGAAACCTAAACAGTGCCCATCAATGCAGCCTCCCCTGTGCCCATTAAAGCAGCCTCACCCATGCCCATTAAAGCAGCCTCACCCATGCCCATTAAAGCAGCCTCACCCATGCCCATCAAAGCAGTCTCACCCATGCCCATCAAAGCAGTCTCGCCCGTGTATGTCAATGCAGCCTCACATCAGAAGGATGCACGTGTCACATGGCTCAATCCATTGCAGACCCCGCATGTGACACAATGGGGCATGCACATGTTGGGGAGCAGGCCAGCCCTATACCTGGACATATAGTGCCAAAGTAGTATAATACCCAGTGACAAACGATAGCGATTGTAAACAGCATCCAGCCCCAATATATATGTGGCTGGGATGAAGAAAAGCCAGGGAAGGAAAAGCAAAGCATATATCCGTCCCCAAATATTGGAGGTGGATCCATAGAGGACAAAAATAAAGGAAACAAAAATGAGATGGGTAAAAAATAATACGAATAAATAGTAAAGTGAAAGTGAGCACGAGTAAATATTGGCAGACTCTCTTACATCTTTACAGATACCAGGCAGATATATTTCCAGCAAGAGAAAACATGGTATCGATACAGAGGACATATACAGATACATTGGGGTGTATATAAAAATGTATACAACATGATGCATGAATATACATGAATCATAGACAAGCTTTCGATTAAACCAAAAAGAAGGAAGTGAGAATTGGGAAAACCAAGAGAAGAAAGGAAGTGCAATCATAGATTCACCTCAGAACCTGGCCGGATAATGACAGAGCGGCGGATCATCCCACTGTTGTAATTGTAATTGCCGGGCGCTCGGTGACACACAGTCCCGCCTCCTAGCCCGGCTTCTTTGATAGACAGAACACCTGGCCAACCAGGACGTGAAGCGTCTATCAAAGAAGCCGGGCTAGGAGGCGGGACTGTGTGTGTCACCGAGCGCCCGGCAATTACAATTACAACTGTCCATTTACATAGATGCATCAGACAGAAGCTCCTGGGCATGAGAGGATGTATCGATCATAGATTCACCTCAGAACCTGGCCGGATAATGACAGAGCGGCGGATCATCCCGCTGTAACAGTTGTAATTGTAATTGCCGGGCGCGCGGTGACACACACAGTCCCGCCTCCTAGCCCGGCTTCTTTGATAGACGTCTCACGTCCTGGTTGGCCAGGTGTTCTGTCTATCAAAGAAGCCGGGCTAGGAGGCGGGACTGTGTGTGTCACCGAGCGCCCGACAATTACAACTGTTACAGCGGGATAATCCGCCGCTCTGTCATTATCCGGCCAGGTTCTGAGGTGAATCTATGATCGATACATCCTCTCATGCCCAGGAGCTTCTGTCTGATGCATCGGCTGGGCTGGCCGGCTTTCCTCCTCATCTCCTCTCTTCACCTGATCGGCTCCCGGAGCAGCCCCACGCTCGCTCGCCATAAATAATTTTCCACTCGCAAAATGCGAGCAGGCGAGTGGAAAATTTGAGGGCTGCTCTAAAGTAGTCCCATTCAGTGCAACTGTACAGTATTGTAAGTGAGGACGCAGAGGGTCTGTCAACAAGAGCATTGGAGGGAGGAGAGTGCTAGCTGCTGAGGGCTAAGGTAAGTAAAAAAATACTTTTCTCTTTCGTTCATTGATGGACACAGCTCCTGCACTTCATAACCATTGGGTTATACTACCCCCTACAGGTGTAGGACACTAGGCAGAAAAATATTCTGGCTATGCCTATGGGCAGTCCCAGGGGGTATACTCCCTCTCCCTGCTATATGTACTCAGTTTGTTTTTTCTGCCTAGTCAAGAGAAGGGGCCTAGTTCCTTGCTGGGATCCCTGGTCCTGGCAATTTTTTTCCTTTTTACAAGGAACGTTTTTCTCTTGTTTTTCCTGTGAGATCTACAATCAACTGCCGGACTGGGACGGGGGCTGGCCCGTGAGGTAAACGCCTCGCAAGGCCGCACACGACCAGGGTCTCGGCCCGAGTTGCAGCATTCCTCCTGGCCGACAGCCCCCCATTTCGATGGCGAGGGGTTCTGTCAGGAGGGGTGCCCACCTGGTTCCTAGTATGGTGTGTAGCTGTCTCTCCCTGGAGGGTTTTGGTGTGGACGTGGGCCCCTCCTTGGGACGGTCAAACCCCCAGGTTACCCTCCTTCCCGTCAGGCACCCCCCTTTCATCTGTCCCCCATCCTACCCCCCCCCCCTCCACTTATGCTGGGGCTGTGTGGGTGGATCCTAAGGTGCAGCAAGGATCTGCAGTCCAGACAACTGTAATGTATAAAGAGAAATAGCCGCACTCCAACTTGAAGGTGAAAAATATAAAATCTGTTTTTATCCGTATCCAAAAGATAAAATCAATTCAAAGTGTATCCATAATACAGTCAGAGACAAGAGATGAACGCATAGTAGTTGACGCGTTTCACGGATAAACGTCTGCTTAGTCGTAACCAATATCTGTGAAACGTGTCAACTACTATACGTTCATCTCTTGTCTCTGACTGTATTATGGATACACTTTGAATTGATTTTATCTTTTGGATACGAATAAAACAGATTTTATATTTTTCACCTTCAAGTTGGTCTATCCACCTCCTGGGGTAGGGAAAGGGCGCTATGCTGGCGATAGGGGCTGGGGTGCACCTCCAGCGACCAAACGATCAGCTGTGCAGGGGGGAAGGGGGCGTGTTTGCACCTGGTGGGGGCTTCTGCCAGGCCCCCTCGTCGTACCTCGGTCTGTCCTTGAGGCCTAGGGATCCCTCCTGGGAGCCTCATGGTGCCGACATTTTGCTGTAGCCTGTGTTTTTTTTTTTTTTTTTGCATGGCGGCCATGTTTGTGAAGTCTGGCGGCCATTTTGCTGTGGTCTGCCATTGAAAATGGCAGGGGCCAGGACAGTGGAGCCCTGTGGGCAGCGATTTTTCGGCGTTGGGAGCCCCTGCTCATCCCCTGGTGCTGACTCCTGGATCTTTTCACTTCATGATCGCCGCACGTGAGTGCAGATTACCCTGGTGACTGCAGGTGCCTGTTTCTGCTGGGCGGTGGAGTTCTCTCCCTCTCTGCTGAGAACCGCTTGGTGCTTTGTGCCTGGCAACCGGGTGGCAATGCCAGCACGGTGGGGGTTGTCCCTTGCAGTGTTTTGTACTTTTTGTGGGGTCCCCCTGGTGACTAGTGGAGTCTTTGGAGCACATCCCCCACCTGACCCCCTTCTCTGGGGCTGCGGGGCACTCTTGGTCCCAACCATCCATTGATGCACTAACGGCGGTCCTGGAGTCCTTTGTGTCCCGAGTGGAGGTGGCTTTCAGGCTACGGGCTAGCAAAAAGTACCTCCCGCCTTATCAGATCCTGAATCTGATTTGGCTGCACGAACCTGGGTCACCGTGCTGGGTCTGCGACCACGTACTGGAATCCTCAGATAGTGAGGATGATTCCTCCACATCTGCAACCGTGCACGAAAAGGCGCTAGTGGAAGCACTGATTGTATCTGTGCGCGAGACCTTAAAAATGGAGGACGCAGCTGCAGCGGAGGCTCAGGTTTCCTTTGGCACTCGCAAGCCATTCAGATCAGCCAAGGTGTTTCCTTTCCCCGCCTATTTTGACAGAATTGTCGCTAAAGACTGGGGATGACCTTGTGGTCCCTAAAGCGGTTTACTAGGCGTTAACCCCTATGAGGTGGGCTAAGCTTTTACGGCGTGACCTCCCCCTTGCTTTTGCTGAGCTGGCGGACCAACTGGTCCAGGGGCTGGAGTTTATCTGCAATGCCTCTTTTTGTGATGCGGCTCCCCTAGTGGCTTGGCTCTCTGTTTCGGCAGTGGTCCTTCGGTGTGCCTTTTGGCTTAAATGCTGGTCTGCAGACCAGACTTCTAAAAAGGCCTTGACTGTTCTCCCCTTTAGAGGGGATCGACTGTTTGGGGCTACCCTGGATGACATCATTAAAGGGTAACTCCACTTTTGGGGGGGAAAAAATCAGCAAATAAAGAAAAACCGATATAGCGTATACAATTGCAACACAAATCGTATTGTAATTGAATGTTATTAAAATTTAACTTTCCTTTATAATCTGCAGCTGTTGTAATTTTCTGAAAATGCAATATGGCTACCTGGGGCTGTTCTGTACACAGAATGTGTACTGATCACACCTCAGAAACATTTCCTGCTTGTATGATTGGCTCACCAATTTTCCAAGAAGTCTGACTAAGATACAAGTCAGATTTCTGGCGTCCCCTGCAACAAAAATGTAATTTTTGGTGAGATACTTCCAATAGGAACATGTCTAAAGGGATGCAGGCCCAGCAGCTTTCCTCATTAGAGCGCTGCAGCTGCCACAGCTGACAGATCATTATGAAACCACTCCCATTAGACCAGGGGTGTCCAAACTTTTTTCAGAGGGCCAGAAGTGAACATGCATTAGGGCTGACCATTTTGCCTGACATTCTTTGGACCATTAAATTAAATGCAAAGTAACTAATTTTATACAAAGTTTATTGCAAACTGCATACGTCATTTCGTCACATGGATGACCAATCTAAACAGGTTTTTCTCTATCGCTCATTGACAGACGTAGTCCTCGGTGATACAGCACCTTCGGGTTATGTTGCCTCCACAGGAGTAGGACTAGACAGGAAATAAAATGCTCTGGCCACACCCTAGGGGCAGTCCCAGAGGGTATATCCTCTCTCTCTCTGCCTCAGCAAATCAGTTTTTTTCTGTCTAGTCAGGAGTAAGGACCTAGATACCTTGCTGGGATCTTCGGTCCTGGCAGGATTTTTTTCTTAGAAAATAATTTTTTAAGACAGCTTTTTTTTTCTCCAGTGTTCCTGTGAGATCTTCAAGCAAGAAAGCTGAACTGGGCGACGGGCTGGATGTTGAGATCCAGTGGTCACCCCAGTTCAGCCTACGAGCGCGTGCAGGCCCTAGCTCCGCGCTGGGTCGGCCGCGACATAGTCCCACTGGACGGGGACTGACCCTGCGAGTTAAACGTCTCGCTGAAACGCCAAAGACCATGAGTCACGGCGCCCGTATTGGTCGACAGCCCTCCCACCCCGGTGGAGAGGGGTACTGTCAGGAGTTGGCGCCCGCCTGGTTCCGGTATGGTGAGTAGTATGTTCCCCCTTTCCCCCTGACGGGTCTTGTGGTGAACGCGGGCCCCTCTCTGTAATGGTAAGGATGGGTTCCCCTCTATCCTATAACATGTCACAGATCCCCCTAATTGAGTGTGATTTTTGTGTACAAGAAGCCAGGAGGCTTGGTTTAGGAGCTGACAATCTAATTGTAAAGATGTGTAAATGATTGTAGTCAGTGGCAGTACTAGAACTTTACTGTGATAGTATAAGGTATCCTACCTGTCAGTAGCCACAGGGCGATGTCTATACATGTATACTGCATTCCAGATCATTCCTCCAGCTAAGCAGCGGACCGCATACGGCCCGCTAGGGTCCGGTACCTCCGACCACGCTGACCACCATGAGGGTGAAGGGTTGTGAGGCCGAGATCCTTCTGCAGACATGCCGCTATTCTGTGCAGGCCGCCGCCATTGTCTGGTAGATCGCACGAGGCCGCCATTTTGGTGTAGCCTCGTGTCTCCAGCATGGGGGTGGCCATGTTTGAGGTGACTCAAACACCTCATGGAGCCAGGGGGAGGAGCCGGCAGGCGTGTTAAGGGGCGGAGCCGCCTCTTTTACCCAGGAAATAGGGCCAAAGACTTCCTGTCTGTAACAAGACAAGCACTGAGCAAGCTGATGAAAACTTCTGTGCATCAGGGATGAGCCTTGGGGTCTGTCTCTCTCTCTGTGGGGTCCAAAAAGGCAGGTAACACTGAGGGGCGCTGTTGCGACTGGGGGACACAAGTTTTTTTTTTTACTTTGTCATTTTTTGTCGCTGGCAAGTGTCTTGTATAATTATTGACCCTGCCGCATAGGTATCCCCACCTGATCCCCTCAAGGTGGCCGCAGGACCCTCCAGTACCCCACTTGTTTTTAATGCATTATCGGCAATTTTGGAGTCTTTGGTATCCCGGGTGGAGGTGGCCTGTCAGGGACGGGGGTCAAGTAGCGACCCCCGCCTACCCCTATTGTTTATCAGATACTTCAGATACGGATTCGGAACTGGTCAATGCAGTTGCAGGTCCCTCTTAGGGGGCTGTTGTCTCAGGTAATATCTCCTCAGCAGTGAGGAGCACGTTTCTGCCTCTGCCATAGCACAAGAGTGGTGGATGCACTAGTTGTGTCCGTCCGGGAAACCTTTAGTCTTGAGGTTACACCGGCAGAGGTAGCTGAGACTGAGATTCCTTTTTGGTACTTGTTAGCCTACCAAAAGGGCGAAGGATTTTCCTTTACCCAAATGGGGTCGTTTTGAAACGAACCCCTGTTATTTCCAAACGCATGGCTAGGTGCTATCCGTTTGAGGTATTCCTCTTTATAGGATAGACGGTACCACCTGCTGTCTTGCCACAGACTGTTAGGATAAAAAGACCTCGTAACTAACGAGGACCTTCCTTTTCTGCTCATATAGAGTTGTTAGTTCCGCGAGGGCGGGGGGCGATAAGGCGAAACCCTCCAAAGCCCCTTTAGAGGGGTTTCAAAGGGCGCTGGTCGGGTAAACAAAGAGTCCGGCTCAGCCAAGCCTGAAGAATATAGCCTGATGCGCCCCTACCCATCTCTGGGGTGGGGGGGGGATGTCTTCACCGGTTTCTGGAGGACACAGGATCGAGTTTCGATCACTTCCACCGGTGCGATTCTGCCCTTCTAACATTGAACGGTTTCAGGGGTTCTATTCGAACCTATTCACAATGCCCAGGAAAGAGGGCAAGGTGCGTCCAAATCTGGACTTGGGAAGAAATGGAGTCCATCCGTACAGTGGTGGCCTCCCTGCATAAAAGAGATTTCCTGGCGTCCATAGACATATAGGATGCCTATCTTTATATCCCCATCATCGCAGGACATCAGCGTTTTTTCGCTTTACCAAAGATCATCCCTGGTTCCCACCAGGAGACTGAACTATCTGGGCCTAAGGTTGGATACATCCTGGGCAAGAGAGTTTCTCCTTGCTGGGAAACTCCAGAAGGTTCAGTCAACGATTCGGATGTTGCTGTCCGTCAATTGGCTGGGACTGATGGTGGCCTTCTTAGAGGCAGTACCGTATACCCAGTCTCATACCCGAATTCTCCTGAAGGAGATTCTTTTTTAATGGAATCAGAATTCCGATTCCCTGGACAATCGGATCCGGTTGAGCGAGCGGACCAGGAAGTCTCCGATGCTCAACCAGGGGAAGTCATTTCTTCCGATAGTATCCAGATTACCAATAAGGGTATCGGAATTGAGAGTGATCAGATTTTGTCTGATTTACTGGATCGAGCAGCTCTAGAGCAGCCCGATTCGGATCCAATCGCATATGGCCTCTTCATCCAGAGGTTTTTTCCCTAGCTGTCCCTTCATTGGGACATCCCGGATGTGGATCTGTTGGCACCTTGGCCTAACAGGAAGGTGCGGAGGTTTGTAGCTCGCGCCACGATCCTCTAGCGGACGCAGCAGAAACGCTGATCGCCCCGTGGGGGCAGTATCAGCTACGGCATGCCTTCCATCCTCTCAAGTTGCTGGGGGAACTTCTTCGCAGGATAGAGGTGGAGGGAATTCCAGTTATTCTGGAAATTCTGGATTGACCTCGTCAAACCTGGTACGCCGACTTGGCGAGGCTAGTCGCGGACGCTCCTTGGAGACTTCCTCTCAGGGAGGATTTGCGGTCTCAGGGACCGATCTTCCATCTTGCTTTACAGTCGCTGGCTTAATGGCCTGGCCATTGAGACCCAGGTACTGAAGGACAAGGGAGTGTCAGCTTCAGTTATTCCTACCTCCAGTTAAAGCAAGGAAAGCGACTTCCAGCACATGGAAGTCTTATATTGCATGGTGTGAATCTATTGGATTTTCCCCACATACCTATTCGGTGACCCGAATTTTGGTCTGTCTGCAACAAGGGGTTGAGCAGAAACTATCCTTGAGCACGATCAAGGGTCAGGTTTTCGGCATTAGCAATCTTCTTTCAAGAAACCTTTGGCTAATCATTCCTTGGTGCGGAATTTCATCCAGGGGGTGCGACATCTGGCTCCGCCAGTGCGCGCACCCTTACCGCCTGGTATCTTAATTTAGTGTGGTCGGTTCTTCAGAAACTTCTCTTTGAAGATATTAGGGAGATTCCCTTGCTTACATTCCCAGAAGGTGGCCTTCTTGGTGGCCATTACTTCTCTACGCAGGGTGTCAGAACTGGCCGCATTATCCTGTCGTTCCCCAGATCTGGTGGTTCATAGGGATAAGGTGGTTCTTCTTCCGAATCCATCCTTCCTTCCTAAAGTGGTTTTCGTAAGACGGACTCACTTTTTGTGATCACGGATAGCCCTTGAAGGGGGTTGCCTGTGTCTGCCGCGACCATATCTACATGGATCAGTCAGACGGTGGTACAGGCTTATTCTATTAAGGGTCGGAATCCTCCGTTCCCTGTTAGGGCGCACTTCACTCGAGCGCTCAGTACTTCCTGGGCCTTTCGCCATCAGGCGTCAGTGGTCCAGGTATGTAAAGCGGCCACCTGGTCGTCGGTACATACCTTTACAAAATTTTATAAAATTGATGTGATGGCATCGGCGGATGCCTCATTTGGCCGCAAGGTTTTGCAGGCCGCAATTTGAGAAGACCGGTGGTCTACCTCCTAGGGTTTTTTTTCTGTTTGAAAATTTTTTTGTTGAGTCTCATCATTAAGGATGTGCATTGTAAACTTCTAGTTGGCACCGGTTGGGCCTTCTAGATTTGGATTTCATTTCCATTTTCCCACCCCTCATTTGTGATACTGCTCTGGGACTTCCCGAAGGTGCTGTATCACCGAGGACTACGTCTGTCAATGAGCGATAGAGAAAAATGGATTTTTGTAAAATCTTACCGTAAAATCCTTTTCTCTTAGCTCATTGACAGACGTAGTACCCGCCCCTCTGTTTTTTTGAGTTGGGTTGGATTAAATTCTCTAAAGACTGCTTTTATGACATAACTGATTTGCTGAGGCAGAGAGAGAGAAGATATACCCTCTGGGACTGCCCCTAGGGTGTGGCCAGAGCATTTTATTTCCTGTCTAGTCCTACTCCTGTGGAGGCAACATAACCCGAAGGTGCTGTATCACCGAGGACTACGTCTGTCAATGAGCTAAGAGAAAAGGATTTTACGGTAAGATTTTACAAAAATCCATTTTTAATCACTCTGCCTTTCATATCTGAAGGCCAGATGAAAAAGAAAAAAATCCAGGAAGATGAAATATGTCAGGAACATTGTAAAGTACATTACATATTATTGGTAATAAAGGTTGTAAACTTTTAAGTAAAAAATATGAACAGGAACATAACACCAAGTATACATGTTGTGTCCAAATCTATTTATAACTGATTTAGACCAACTGACAACTGAGATTTTACAATGTATTCAGCTCAATCCAGAGCAATGCGAGCTTCCTAATCAGTCACACAAGGGTTTACCACATATAAACGCTATATGAACCCACCAATGATGATTTTTAATGGCAGCAATAGTCATGAATGATGCCAATGTATTTTTCCAAATTACCTGTGGGGCCGTATTAAAGCAGCCTGTGGGCTGCAATCGGCCTGCGGGCCGGACTTTGGACATGCCTGCATTAGACCCACTCAGTACCTTCAGAATAACAAAAGGTAGGAATCTGCAACAAAGTTTAAAATCCCTGAGTTACTCTTTCCCCCTGTGGCACCTTTAAAGAGTCTTTCTCTATCGTTCATTGACGGATGCAGTCTCTGTTCTTCATAACAGTAAAGTTATGCTTCCCCCTACAGGAGTAGGAAACTAGGCAGAAAAAAAAAAGTTTTGGCTATGCCTATGGGCTGTCCCAGGAGGTATACTCCCTCTCTGCTATAGGATGTCAGTTTTAATCTGCGTAGTCAGGAGTGAGGACCTAGTTCCTTGCTGGTATCTCTGGTCCTGACCAAAGTTTTTTTTTTTTTTTTTTTTTTTTCTAGCAAGTTTTTCACCAGATTATTTTCCTGTGAGATCTACAAGCAACTATGCCGGATCTGGGTGACGGGCTGGATATATAGATCCAGTGGTCACCCCAGCTGGACAGCGAGCGCGCGCAGACCCTAGCTCCGCGCTAGTTCGACCGCAACATAGTCCCACCAGACAGGGACTGGCCCTGCGAGTTAAACGTCTGGCCAGGTCGCATACGACCGGGGTCTAGGGCTGAGTCGCAGCGTTCCTATTGGCCAACAGCCCCCCCACTTCGGCAGAGAGGAGTTCTGACAAGAGATGGCATCCGCCTGTTCCAGGTATGGTAAGTAAATGTTCCCCCCTCTCCCCCGGCGGGTTTTGGGGTGGAAGCGGGCCCCTCCTTTGAACGGTCGGACCCTCACTTCCCCTCTGTCCTGTCACTCCCCCCCCCTACTACTGGGGCTGTGGGGCGATTGGAGCTACTCTTGGGGGCTGGGACCAGGTGCGGGGGGCCTGAACAGGCGGGGGGGGTCTCATTTGTCACTCCAGGGCCCCTTTTCCTGTCGATCCCGTCCAGGAGTCTGGGGAGTCCCCTCGAGGGCCCCTAAAAGCTCCGTAGGCTGTGTGGGGCCGCCATTTTCTTGTAGCCCGTGTACTGAGGAAGTTCGGTGGCCATCTTGGTACATCCGAGCTCCCATTTTTGCGGTGGATTTCCATTGAATTTCAATGGCGGCCATGTTCTTGGAGTCCCTAGAGACGTTTATGTGGTGGTGGAGCCCCTCCCTATACCCTAGTGCAGTGGTTCCCAACTCCGGTCCTCGGGACCCACCAACAGGCCAGGTTTGTAAGATAACTAAATAACATCACAGGTGATCTCATTTGCTGTTCAGTGATTGCAGTATTGTAGTCTGCATCTCCCCAAGGTAATACTTAAATTCTGGCCTGTTGGTGGGTCCCGAGGACCGGAGTTGGGAACCACTGCCCTAGTGCTGATCGAAAATCTCTGCAGACACATGCTGTGCAGACGTTCTGGGCCTTCCTGGTGCATCTTTGGTGTTGGTGGCGAGTCTGGGGGGTCTCTCTCTCTCTCTCTCTCTCTCTCTGCTGGGGGGTCTCTGTGTGTTCTGCCTGAACTCTTGGGGGCGCTATAACGCAGTGGGAAGTTTTAAAAAATAAATAAATATTTTTTTTTTACTTTTGCTGTGGAAGTTGTCCCTGGTTCCTTCAATGAGACTGGACTATCTGGGCCTGACTTTGGATTTATGCTCAGCCAGGGTTTCTTCCTCTGGAAAAACCTCTTCAAAATCTCCAGCGATTCAGCTATTGCTTTCCAGTTCCCTTCGGACTTGTATGAGAGTTCTGGGACTGATGGTATCCTCCTTCGAGTCGCTACCTTTCGCTCAATTTCACACGAATACTCCAAAAGGAAATCCTTCTCAAATAGAACAAAGATCCAAATTCCCTGGACAATCAGATCCAGCTGAGCCAGGTGACCAGGGGGGTCCCTGATGTGGTGGCTTCGGTCGCCCACGCTCAATCAAGGAACATCCTTCCTCCCCTTATATTGGACAGGGATCACCATGGATTCCATTCTGTCTGGGTAGGGAGGTGTTCTAGGCAAGCTTTCTGATCAAGGGGTCTGGTCGCTGGAGGAATCCCGGGCACCAATCAATGTTCTGGAGCTGAGAGCGATCAGGCTTTGCCTAGTTCACTGGATGGAGTACCTTGGGGGCTGTCCAGTGCGCATTCAATGGGACAATGCCACGGCTGTGGCCTATGTCAATCACTAAGGGGGCACCAGGAGTGTCCTGGCGGCTATAGAGGGGGCGAGCATCATTAGTTGGACGGAACATTTTGTTCCAACTCTTTTCGCCGTTCACATTCTAGGAGTGGAAAATTGGCAGGCGGATTACCTCAAGACGACATGCCTTGGCTTCAGGGGAATGGTCTCCATCTGTAGGTGTTCCAGCAGCTGTGCCTTCGTTGGGGCACTCCAGACGTAGATCTGTTGGCGTCTCAGATAAACAGGTTTGTGGCCCATTCTTGGGACCCTCTGGCAGACGCCACAGACACGCCGGTGGCTCTGTGGGGTCAGTATCAGCTGATGTATGCCTTTCCCCCTCTCAAGTTGCTGCCAAGACTTTTTCGCAGGATGGAGGTGGAAGGGATTCCGGTCATCCTTGTGACTCTGGACTGGCCTTGCCGAGCTTGGTACGCCGACCTGGTTAGGCTAGTTGCGGACGTTCCTTGGAGACTTCCTCTCAGGAAGGATCTACTGTCTCTCAAGGGCCGATCTTCCATCCTGCTTTACAGTCGCTGGCTTTGACGGCTTGGCTGTTGAAAGCCAGGTGCTGAAGGACAGGGGATTATCTGCTTCAGTGATTCCCACTCTGCTTAATGCGAGAAAAGCGACTTCTAGAAGGATCCATCATCCTACGTGGAAGTCGTATATTGCGAGGTGTAAGGCTCTTGGGGTTCCTCCTTGCTCTTACTCGTGGCTCGGATCTTGGCCTTCAACAGGGAGTTGATCAAAAATTGGTCTTGATTACTATCAAGGGTCAGATTTTGGCCTTGGCAATTTTCTTCCAGAGGCCATTAGCCACCCATTCCCTGGTGTTTAACTTTGTCCAGAGGGTGCGACACTTGGCTCCTCCTGTGCGACCTATGTTGCCACCATTTTTAATTTGGTGCTTTCAGTTGTCCAGAATCCTCCCTTTGAAAATATTCTGGAGATTCCTCTGCTTACCTTACCTTATCCCAGAAGGTGGCTTTTTTGGTGGCTATTACTTCTGCGCGCAGGGTGTCGGAACTGGCGGCGTTGTCCTGTCGTTATCCCCATCTGGTGGTTCAAAGGGATAAAGTGGTGCTTCGTCCAGATCCGTCCGTCCGTCCGTCCTTCCGAAATTTCCAGTTTCCACTTAAATGAGGACATTGTGTTGCTTTCCTTGTGTCCCAAGTCTAAGCATCCTAAGGAATTTGTGCTGCATACTTTGGATGTGGTTCGGGCAATCTGTGTACTTGGCGACTACTGAGTCTTTTCGAAAGTCAGATTCGCTCTTTTTGTTCTCAGGGATGGACCAAAGAAAGGGCCGCATGCGTCTGCTGCAACTATTTCTAGATGGATCAGACAGACGGGTTGTGCAGGCTTATTAAATTAAGGGCCAGGTTCTACCTTTCCCTGTTAAGGCACACTCTTTTCTGGCTTTTTGCCATCGGGCATCTGTGGTTCAGGTTTGCAAGGCGGCTACCTGGTCGTCTGTTCATACCTTCACAACATTTTATAAAGTGGATGTGCTGGCATCTGCGGATGCCTCTTTAGACCGCAAATGTTTTGCAGGCTGCTGTTTAAGGGTTTTAGTCTCCCTTGATGGTGTTTTTAAGGTTTTTTTTCAGGTGGGTCTCTTCTTGTTGTTCCGAGTCCTATGTTGGCTGTGGTTCGGCCTTGGGGAATTATTTTCTGCTGTTCCCACCCCTCATCTTTAAGGCACTGCTTTGGGATGTCCCTAGTGTTATGAAGAACAGAGACTGCGTCCGTCACGATAGAGAAAATTGGATTTGTCTTACAGTAAAATCCTTTTCTCTGAAGTTCATTGACGGACTCACGACCCGCCCCTCTATTTTAAGTTGGGTTGGTATTGTTTTCTCTGACATTGCTTTGATACAAAACTGACATCCTATAGCAGAGAGAGGGACTATACATCATGGGACTGCCCATAGGCGTAGCCAGAACTTTTTTTTTTTTTTTTTCCCTAGTGTCCTACTCCTGTAGGGGGCTGCATAACCCTACTGTTATAAAGAGCAGAGACTGCGTTCGTCAATGAACTTCAGAGAAAAGGGATTTTACAGTAAGACAAAAATCCCAATTTTTCTTCTGAAGGCTGCGAAGGGCAAGGAACCTCGTCATAGACATAGGCCCTCCTTCTCATAAGTTTTTTTTTTTGTTCCTCAGGGTCGACTAACAAGTGCTCTTCTAGAGGATCCAAATGAACCTGGTCTGGCAAGCCAAGAGCGAGCTTTTCCAGACCCAGGGACAAGGCTCCTTCAGCATGAAGGTGTGCCCTCATCCGTATCTGGGGTGGGGAGACGTCTTTGTTAGTTTCTCGTATCATGGACTTCCCTGGTACTAGACAAGTGGGTCCACCAAGTCATTCATGCCGGCTACAAGGTCGCGTTTTACCCTTGTCCCCCCCCCCCCCCGGCAAGGTTCTTTCCTTCCAACTTGCGCTTGTCCCCGGACCATTTACATGGTCTGTTTGGGGCATTACAAGACCTGTTGCTTCAAAGGGGTGATTATCCCTGTTCCGACTTTGGAACGTTTTCAGGGTTTTTACTCAAACCGGTTTACAGTTCCCAGGAAGGAAGGCAAGGTGTGTCCAACTCTGGACCTCAAGGCGCTGAACTGCTTTGTGCTGGTGCAGAAGTTCGATGGAATCCATTTGCATGGTGGTGGCATTCCTGCATCAGGGTGATTTTCTTGCCTCTATCGACATAAAGGATGCTTACCTTCACATTCCAATATGTGATGGTCACCAGTGCTTACTCCGCTTTGCCTTGGGAGAGGAGCATTATCCGTTTGTGGTGTTACCCTTTGGTCTCGCCTCTGCTCCTCGGGTCTTCACAAAAGTGGTGTTAGACCCGGTGTTAGCATTGTGACGCCAACGGGGGATCATGGTACTGGGCTACTTGGACAACCTCCTTCTGCGAGTAGAGTCCCCTACTGCTCTGGGTGAAAAACCTGGAAATCGGCATACGAACCCTGAGGGAGTTCGGCTGGATTCTGAATTTTCAGAAGTCTGCTCTTGTTCCTTCCACAAAGCTAGACTATCTGGGTCTGACTCTGGACTCGCCTTAGCCAGAGTGCTCCAGAAATTGCAGGCTGCGATTTTGTCTCCTGCTTTCCAGCAGATGGTCATCCCTCCGGACTTGCATGCGGATGCTGGGCCTGATGATGGCTACCTTTCGAGGCAGTTCTGTTTGCACAGTTCCATACGAGGTCCCTGCAAAGGGAGATTCTGGCCAAATGGGGCAAGACTCCGCAGTCTCTGGACAATCCGATCTGGCTGAGCCGGAGAACGAGGGAGTCCTTGATGTGGTGGTTTCGTGCTTTGGCTGGGCAAATCCTTCCTCCCTAGTATTGGACAGTGGTCACCACAAATGCCAGCCTGTCCGGCTGGGGAGGTGTCCTCGGCAAAAATTCTGCTCAAGGGATCTGGACACTGGAAGGGTCCAGACTACCGATCAATGTCTTGGAACCCGAAGCGATCAGACTGTGCCTGGAACATTGGACGGATCGTCTTCAGGGATGTCCAGTGCACAGGCCGTGGCTTATGTCAGTCATCAAGGGGACACAAAAAGTGTCCTAGTGGCTCTGGAGGTAGCCAACATTCTAAGGTAGGCAAAATGGTTAGTTCCAGTCCTCTTACGTACACATTCCCGGGGTGGAAAACTGGCAGGCGGATTACCTAAGTCGGCAGGCGCTGGATCAAAGGGGAGTGGTCCCTTCATCCGGCGGTGTTTCATCAGTTGTGTCTCCGGTGGGGCTTCCCCGAGGTGGATCTGTTGGCATCTCGGCTCAACAGAAAGGTGCAGAGGTTTGTGGCTCGGTCACAGGATCCTCTGGCGGATGCCACAGACGCGCCGGTGGCCCCATGGAGTCAGTATTGTCTGATTAACGCCTTCCCTCCTCTCAAGCTTCTGCCAAGACTTGTATACGCATGATCGAGGCAGAAGGCATTCTGGTCATCTTAGTGGCTTCAGGACTGGCCTTGTCGGGCTTGGTACACCGATCTGGTGCTGCTGGTCGCTGACGTTTCTTGAAAGCTTCCTCTCGGGGAGGATGTGCTGTCCCAAGGACCAATCTTCCATCCTGCTTTACAGTCACTGGCTTTGACGGCTTGGCTGTTTAACAATAGATGCTGATAGAGGTTTATCTGAGTCAGTGATTCCAATGCTGTTAAAAGCTAGGAAATCTACTTCAAGGAACATCTACCATTGTACATAGAAGACGTACATTGCGTGGTGTGAGTCTCTTGGGGTTCATCCTCACTCCTTGGTGGCTGGGATCTTGACTTTCCTTCACCGGGGGGTTGAACAGAAATTGGCCTTAAGTACCATCAAGTACAATCAACCTTTTGCCACACACTCCCTGGTGTGTACCTTTCTTCAGGGTGTCTGACATTTGGTTCCTCCAGTGCAGTCTCTGTTGCCACCTTGGGACCTCAATTTGGTGCTTTTGGTCTTTCAGAAGCCTCTTTGAGAATCTTCGGGAGATTCCCTTGCTTATGCTGTCTCAGAATATGGCTTTTTTGGTGGCCATCACTTCTGCGCACAGGATTTCGGAACTGGTGGCGTTATCCTGTCCACCTTACTTGGTGATTCAGAGATAAGCTGGTTCTTTTCCCTTGTCCATTGTTCCTCCCAAAGGTGGTCTGTGATTTTCATTTGAATGAAGACATTGTGTTGCCTTCCCTGTGTCCCAGGCCGAAACAACCAAAGGAAATTGCTTTGCATGCCTAGGATGTTGCCTGGGCAATTAGGGTGTACCTGGCAGCTATGGAGTTTTTTAGGAAGTCACTCACTATTTGTGCTCACAGATGGTTTGTTTGCTTCCTCTGCGACCATTTCCAGATGGATCAGACAGACTGTGATTCAGGCCGATTTTATCAGGGGTCAGGTTCCTCCTTTCCCTGTCAAGGCGCACTCTACTTGGGCAACTAGTGCCTCCTTGTCCTTCTGTCATCCTGTATTAGTGACGCAGGTTTGCAAGGCGGCCACCTGGTTGTCTGTGCACACTTTCACAAACTTCTTTAAAGTGGATGTGTTGGCATCTCTGGATGCTTTTGGCCACAAGGTTTTGCAGGCTGCTGTTTAGAGGACTTGATCCTCTGACGGTGTATTTTTTTTCTCATGTGGGCTCCAGTTTTGGTTGAGCTCCTGTTGCCTGGTTGGCTACGGTTTAGCCTGGTGAATTTTTTTTTTGCTGTTCCCGCCCCTCATGTTTAACCAATGCTTTGGGAAGTCCCAGAGGTTATGAAGAACAGGAGCTATGTCTGTCAATAAATGAAAGGGAAAATGGGATTTTTGACTTACCGTAAAATCCATTTCTCTGATGTTCATTGACCAAAAGAGCACCCACTTCTCTCTGGAGTTGTAATTCTTCTGACACTGCTTGTAACAAAACGGAGTACCTATAGCAGGGAGAGGGGGTTTACACCCTGGGACAACCCAGAGGCATAGCCAGATTCTTTTTCTGCCTAGTGCCCTACTCCTGTAGGGGGCAGTACAACCCAATGGTTATGAAGATCAGGAGCGGTGTTCGTCAATGAACATCACAGAAATGGATTATACTGTAAGTCAAAAATGCCATTATTTCACACAGTACAGGACACAGACCCTGGACTATAGGCTGGTCAGAAGATTGGACACTGGCAAAGATTTTTGAGGATATGCCCCTTTCCTATATCCCTACCTTACCACTCAGTTTTTGCTAGTGTCTAGAGTGTCTGCAGGTCTGGACCTCTATCTACATCATCACTAATAATTACCCATAGCTTAACCACGTTTATTCATTTATTTATTTTTATCTTCAATTTCTTTAATCAACTCCTCACTGCCTTCTCAAACCACAAACCAAAGTAGTGCATCTGGATCTGCACTGCCTCTGTAAAAATTGGGAGCTGTATTCTGTCTCCATACTTAAGGGATGACCTGTAATGTTGCTTCTGGCACTGGATCCTGCATAGGTGCTCACCTTTTGCACTTGGTGCAATGTGTAGTCAGCTGCAGGGTCCTATTCAGGCCCAGGGAAAAGGTCTATCCCTATGAAACCCAGTCCCTGAAGAGGTATGCCCACTTTAGAGGTATGCCCACTGTGACGGGGCAAAGCCTGGGCTTCATACACAGTCCGGCATCATGGAGAGGTAAAACCTGTATGTTCCTAACCATTCTTGTTGATCACTTGAGCAGCTTTTCAAATTTGGCTCTAAAACTCAACCAAACAGAGCTTTGTCTCAAGTGGATGATCAGGTGTGACCTCACACCACTGGTTGCACAATTTACCACCACTTCCACAATTTACCACCACTTCCACAATTTACCACCACTTCCACTAAGTCTACAACTGGGTTGCTTCTTTCTCCCTTTGGGCAGGCCTACCCTATATTCCGTACCCTACTCCCTGAGCAACCCGTAGTGGATTACCCTCACACTTGGCTATGGCATAGACCGGGCAAAAAGGAGCCATTGCAAAACCGCAGGCAAATATTTGTTTTACCAAGGCCCACACAACACTGTCAGTGAACATTTGTACTTCAACAGCTTCAACACCACTTTCTGCATCCAATTCTATCTCTCTTCTAGGCACACAAGTGGTCCATATGACAAAAGCAGGATTTTCCTGTAACTATGTCATCATTCCTTGCACAAAAAAATGCTCTTATACAGCCATCTTTTCCTGATGCTGTTTCTCTTCCGGAGTTGGATCCTAATATGCCTGCCTTAGATGATGCAAACAGAAGGAAATGAAGAGGATATTGAGGCAGTTTTAAAGGAAGCTGCAAACAATTTTTCTCCCCTAGGTTGCCACTATAGTGAGGAGGGCGCTTCATGCAACAAGCTTACTAACATGAAAAAACACATTGCTACTGTACTAACATGAAAAAACACATTGCTACTGTACAAAGACCTGCTAAAACTTTCAAACATTACCTGCTCATGAATGTGCAGTCTATGGCAAAGTTTACATCTATGTGTTTAGTACATTTGCAGATCCACAAAAACTCTCCACAATCCATTTACCCTTATTTCCTATAGGTCTCCACAATCCATTTACCCTTATTTCCTACAGGTCTTGCCCACATCTATGCAGTTACCTGCAGTTCATTTTTTGGAAAAGTGAAAGGACTTTTTTTTTTTTTTTTTTTTTTTTTACACGGAGCACTGTGCGTTTTTGGCTGCATAGACGATGTAATTACAATTAATGTAATAACAAAAGCATGAAAAAATGCATGTACATGCATTTTTGGTGTTTTCCTGCATGACTACAGATATCACCTCCTAGCAATAGCAATACTTCCCCAAAATTTCAAAAGACATTAAAAACGTGCATACAAAATGTAAAACGCGCTGCAAAAAATATCACTCACACATGCATAGATGTTAACCTAGCCTATGGCAATTGGGGTCACTCCAGAAAGGATGTTTATTTTTATTTATTTACACTCCTTCCAAAATTTTCCTAAACTATATCCTGTGAAAAAGAGTTCACAAATAAGTTGTCTATCCCTGTAGTTGATCCTGCTGTCTCATTCCTAACTTCTTGCTGTGCCATTTGAAGATGTTTCTTTTTTAAAGATTCTGCTGTTAGGAAGTTTGAGATGCTTTTACCTTTTGCAGGTACAGCCCTGCAACCAGCTCTGGCTGCCTTTTCAGTATGCCAAACTGCAGCTAAATGAGCTAGGGCAATAAACAACCAACATGACCCTGTTTTTCAGGATCGCGTTTTTACAGAGCAATTACAGCAGTTACCTTCTGGTGTGCTTTTTATTGTGTGGATGCCCTAGAACATGTCATGAGACATTTCCAGAATGGCTCTAATCTCTATTTACATGTATAGAATCTTAAAGATTAAAAGCCTGGGCAGCTGGAGCTGCCTGAAAAAAGCTCCCCACACGTATGTCTTTTCAAGAAAGACATCCATTTAAGAGAGGCACTTGACCAACTCACCAAAAAATGTCGAGGGAAGGTTTTTACCCCTACACCAGAGGATCCCAACCCCCCCCCCCTTCTTCAGAAGCCACTACTGCCTCAAAATGCTGAGCACCGAATAGCTCTACCTAGGCTTCAACCTCAAAACCTTCAGCCCGCCCTTTTTGGTGCAAGACTTAAAGCTCAGCAAGTCTTCTCCAAAGCCCTTTTTCCATTAAAGAGGTACCCTCCTAGTAGTGGGTGGGGGGGATGTGTGCAACAGTTCCAGCCCCCCCCCCCCCCCCGGGTCACAGACATCCCAATCTTGTGGGTTTAAAAGGGGTAACAATTTGAGTTTACTGTACACCCTCATCACTTTCTTCTATCAGATTTTCAAAATTTCCTGAAGTATCTCTTGTCCCAAGAATTGTTCTAGTACCTCCGCAAGACAAGTTCAAAGTATTCCATTCAAACCTATTTACGGTACTAAAGTTTATTGGGTATTCATCTTGTTCTGGACTTAAAATCCCCCAATAAGGAATTTTGTCCTGATGTATGAGGAAATTCGGACCTATCCCGATTAGCAGAATGTCTGTGTTCACATTTGACAACTTGCTAACTATTGTTAGACCGCGACTGCAAAAAAATGAATATCAACATGAGGATGTATGAGAACCAGCATGAGAAGAAATCCTAAAACCTCTGGAAGAAAAGGGGAAGTGTCATTGTCCGCTGCTAAACGCCCTGCAGCTAAATGTTATGCGGGTATGCTTGCAGATAGTTTACCCTGGATGTGGCATTTTCCTTTTCCTAAATGCAAGTAAACTGTCTGCAACTGAGGCTACATTCTCACTGGCACTAAAGTGCATCCAGCAGGGATCACCACAGCTAAATGCTGGCTGTGAGAACAGCTGCGTCTGCCAGCGACCTGTCATAGTAAACGAGGCCGACGGCTGCACTTGGCTGCTCACAGCTACAGCAGAAATCTGAGGATTCCTGCTGCTACAGTTCACTCTGGCCTTAATCGCCTGTGTGAATGTAGCCTAAATGTTGTTAATCATTATGTATGAATAACATGATTACTTTGCATTGTGTGAGTCCGCTGCTTTAAAGTGCTTTCTAAAGGCAGTTAAACTCAGAAATATAGACATTTGTGTGATTGTAGCCTGACTTGCTACGCAAATACTTCAACGTATGGTGTGTAAGTTAGGTGGGTCTATCACTTTGTAACAATGTTTCAAAACCATTCTAATAACCTATTTTTCACTGAACTTAAGGATATGCATGTCATACTTTTTTTTCTTTATTTATTTTTTTAAAAAACCTTGATGGCATCAATCCACTCAAGGAGTTGGCTGTGACTAAATTTTTAGAATGTAATTTTTGGACTTGGGAGTCTTAGTTCTGACTTCTACCAATTTGAACAGATATTGGTGGCTTTCTCGGTCAGTGGTCTCCAAAGTGTGGCCATTGAGCCGAATGCAGCCCTTTGCTTGCCTTTATCCAGCCCTGGGGGGGCACTATTCTTCCCACTGTCCCCAACAAGGCAGCATTCCTTCCAGTGACACCAACAGTGGGGAACCATTCCTCCCACTACACCCACATTGGGGCATTATTCCTCCCACTAATACCAATGATGAGGCACTATTTCTCCTGACTACAGGCACTATGTAATTTTTTACTCCCACTGACGCTGGGGCATTTTCTACTTCCACTGGCCTCATCGACCCCTCTAAAGTTTGAAGGACTGTAAAAGTTTTGGAGACCCCTGTCCGGTATGGAATTGTATTTATCGCCCTTCTCCATCAGCCTGGCTTCGTACAGCTCAACTGAATATTTAGGCCAATACATTTTCCAGTAACCTAGATAATCTGTTTAATCCTATCTCATTCACGATGGTTAACATTTGTTAAAATATGCCTGTTTGTGACTCTTTTCTATCATGCAGCAAGTAAATTCATCGCCAGTTCTGCCATATATCAATGAAAGTGACCATATCAGGTGCCAAATCCAAAAGTGCAAGTGCTAAATAAATAAATAGTGGTAATAAAATAAATATTAAATATGATAAATAATTGATATAGTGTAAAAAATTCCATCCAATTAAGAAACATTTATAAAAAAACTACATATAAAAATACATCCAGTCCATAAATTCGTAAAGTGCAACAGTATTAATTCCGTGCAGAAAACTTCACCACAAAAAGTGACATAAGGTGCTGAACAAATCTTCTAAAAGTGCTTGTGCTTAAAATGTTCCTTCACCCATTAGTGCAGGGGTGACTCGCCAGAAATCCCAGGGCCTCCAGGACCCAGTTTGCTCTAAAGTTTGTGTCTGGCTCCTTGGATATATATATAGTAGATGGTCTCCCTAGGTTTACAATGGATTGCTATGCACTTGTCCCCTCAATCAGGATATTGTTGCAGTTTCCCAAGAAAAAAGTATAGGATTGCGCAATAACGTTTTTAAAAGCTTTATTGTATACAATATTGGATAGTACACTCACATTTAATTGTGCCAAATGGCACATCCAAAAAGCAGAGAGCAGAATAGTGCGTGAACGCTGCTCGGTAACAGCGTGCGTTCCAACAGCGGGCGGAAATGACGAACCCGAAGTGATCACCGAACCATCCTCAAAGGTGACACAAAATTTAGAGCAAATGGGGTCCTGGTGGTCCTGGGATTTCTGGTGAGTCACCCCCGCACTAATGGGTGAAGGCACATTTTAAGCACAAGCACTTTAACTCCTTTACGGCCACCCGCTCGTCGGGAGGGAAGCCGACGCGTGTGTCAGGTGGCTCCAATTGCCGCCTGACATTCTCGATCGTTCCCCGCTAAGAGAGGACAGTCGGTGGTTGTAAACACAGCCAGCCATCCTTCTCCCTGGGATGATCACAGAGCTCATGTGATCCTGCTATATAGGATCACATGTCTCTATGGTCATCTCAGAAGCCATGTCCCCCCCACAGTTAGAATCCCTCCCCTAGGGTCACATTTAACCCTTGATCACCCACAGGATTAACCCCTTCCCTGCCAATGGCATTATTACAGTAACAGTGCATAGTTTTAGCACTGATTACTGTAGTAATGTCACTGGTACCCCCAAAAGTGTCAAAAATATCAGGAGTCTGATCTGTCCGCCGCAATGTCGCAGTACCGCCAAAAATCGCAGATCGCCGCCATTACTAGTAAAAAAAAATCTTTCCCGTAGTTAGTAGATGCGATAACTTTTGCGCAAACCAATCAAAATACACTTATTACGAATTTTTTTTTTTAACAAAAGTATGTAGCAGAAAACAAATTGGCCTAAAATGTTACATTTTGATTTTTTTTTTGGTTATGTTATATAGCAGAATGTGAAAAATAGTTTTTTTTCAAAATTGTCACTTTTTGTTTTATAGCGCAAAAAATAAAAATTGCAGAGGTGATCAAATACCACCAAAAGAAAGCTCTATTTGTGTTGAAAAAAAGGACGTATTTCGTTTGGGTACAGCGTCGCACGACCGCGCAATTGTCTGTAAAAACAGTGCCGAATCGCAAAATAGGGCCTGGTCAGGAAAGGTGTAAAATCTTCCGGGGCTGAAGTGGTTAAAAAGATTTGTTCAGCACCTTGTCACTTTTTGTGGTGGAGTTTTCTGCACAGAATTAATACTGTTGCACTTTATGAATTTATGGACTGGATGTATTTTTATATGTAGTTTTTTTTATTTGTTTCTTAATTGGATAGTATTTTCTGCTGTATATCAAATATTGATATTTATTACCACCATTTATTTAGCACTTATGGATTCGGCGCCTCATATTGTCACTTTGATTTTTTTTTGGTTACCCAAAATTGATGGCAGCCGCCTCTTTATATCTTAAATAATAAACAAACAGTGTTGCGCCAGAAAAAAATCATAAATCGCAGCAAATGACTGTGATAAAGATGAAAGTAAATAAGCTTTCAAAGTATAAATGACTAAACAAAATCATATATAGTGCAAAATATGTGAATGAAAATGTCCATCAAATTAATCCCAAACTCCAAACAGGTGACACTTCCGTGAATGTGCTTCCCTCACCATATGAAGTGGCCTCTCACCTTGTTTCTAGACCTGAGTATTACAGGTCAATCCAAGCATTTTTCCCTCAATCAGGGGAGATGTTAGTCTATAAACAGGGAGGCTGATCCTGGGTTTCACTTCCAATCACAGGTGGCATACATGAAGAGTAAAGAGAGAGGAAATCTAGTGCTCTCTGCTTATTGAAACAGTAATTTAATGAGTAAAATAGCTGCACTTACATACACGGCACTCAGCAGTGCCTGCTTACAACACAGTTCGTGACAAATCAGGGAGAGATGCAACGTCGGGTATGCAGACTCCGCCCCCTATCTTTATATCCTATTTAACAATTGTTCCACACATCACAGGGAGGCGCCATTTTTTAGTTTTTTTACATACTCTACTATATATCAACCTGAAAGAATTGTATATTCTCAAAAATGGTCAAAAATCCGTAAATGCACAAGGAATATATCAAAATGTACTTTTATCCAGAGGCAGAGACCTGATTCTTGTTTGTACGGCAATTCCTGAAAACATATATATAGGCATATGTTACTTGACTGAAAAAGGAAAATAAGCTTTGCTTTCCGTCTCGCATACAGTGGGTACGGAAAGTATTCAGACCCCCTTAAATTTTTCACTCTTTGTTATATTGCAGCTATTTGCTAAAATCATTTAGGTTCATTCTTCTTCCTCATGAATGTACACATAGGACCATGTGATATTTCAGTTTTTCTTTTTTAATAAATCTGCAACAATGTCAACAATTCTGTGTTTTTCTGTCAGTATGGGGTGCTAAGTATTCAGACCCTTTGCTCAGTATTTAGTAGAAGCCCCCTTTTGATCTAATACAGCCAGGAGTCTTTTTGGGAAAGATGCAACAAGTCTTTCACACCTGGATTTTGGGATCCTCTGCCATTCCTCCTTGCAGATCCTCTCCAGTTCTGTCAGGTTGGATGGTAAACGTTGGTGGACAGCCATTTTTAGGTCTCTCCAGAGATGCTCAATTGGGTTTAAGTCAGGGCTCTGGCTGGGCCATTCAAGAACAGTCACGGAGTTGTTGTGAAGCCACGAATTCATTATTTTAGCTGTGTGCTTAGGGTCATTGTCTTGTTGGAAGGTAAACCTTTGGCCCAGTCTGAGGTCCAGAGCACTCTGGAGAAGGTTTTTGTCCAGGATATCCCTGTACTTGGCCGCATTCATCTTTCCCTCGATTGCAACCAGTCGTCCTGTCCCTGCAGCTGAAAAACACCCCCACAGCATGATGCTGCCACCACCATGCTTCACTGTTGGGGCTGTATTGGACAGGTGATGAGCAGTGCCTGGTTTTCTCCACACATACCCCTTAGAATTAAGGCCAAAAAGTTCTATTTTGGTCTCATAAGACCAGCGAATCTTATTTCTCACCATCTTGGAGTCCTTCAGGTGTTTTTTAGCAAACTCCATGCGGGCTTTCATGTGTCTTACACTGAGGAGAGGCTTCCGTCGGGCCACTCTGCCATAAAGCCCCAACTGGTGGAGGGCTGCAGTGATGGTTGACTTTCTACAACTTTCTCCCATCTCCTGACTGCATCTCTGGAGCTCAGCCACAGTGATCTTTTGGTTCTTCTTTACCTCTCTCACCAAGGCTCTTCTCCCCCGATAGCTCAGTTTGGCCGGACGGCCAGCTCTAGGAAGGGTTCTGGTCGTCCCAAACGTCTTCCATTTGAGGATTATGGAGGTCACTGTGCTCTTAGGAACCTTAAGTGCAGCAGAAATCTTTTTGTAACCTTGGCCAGATCTGTGCCTTGCCACAATTCTGTCTCTGAGCTCTTCAGGCAGTTCCTTTGACCTCATGATTCTCATTTGCTCTGACATGCATTGTGATCTGGAAGGTCTTATATAGACAGGTGTGTGGCTTTCCTAATCAAGTCCAATCAGTATAATCCAACACAGCTGGACTCAAATGAAGGTGTAGAACCATCTCAAGGATGATCAGAAGAAATGGAAAGCACCTGAGTTAAATATGAGTGTCACAGCAAAGGGTCTGAATACTTAGGACCATGTGATATTTCAGTTTTTCTTTTTTAATAAATCTGCAACAATGTCAACAATTCTGTGTTTTTCCGTCAATATGGGGAGCTGTGTGTACATTCATGAGGAAGAAGAATGAACTTAAATGATTTTAGCAAATGGCTGCAATATAACAGAGTGAAAAATTTAAGGGGGTCTGAATACTTTCCGTACCCACTGTAGAACTAAATGCTATTTTTATTTTTTTTTTATTTTTTTGTAGCGTGTTTGGTGTAAAATTTATTTCTCTATCGCTCATTGACAGACGTAGTCTTCTTGATTCTCAAGAGCTGGGTTATGTTGTCTCCGCAGGAGTAGGACTAGGCAGAATGACAAAACGTTCTATCTCCACCCTAGGGGGCAGTCCCTGAGGGTATATCCTCCCTCTCTCTGCTACAGGGAATCAGTTTTTTTCTGTCTAGTCAGGAGTAAGGACCTAAGTTCCTTGCTGGGATCTTTTGGTCCTGGCAAGACTTTTTTTCTTTAAGAAAGACATTTTTTAGGTAGTTTTCTCCAGTGTTTTTTTCCTGTGAGATCTTCAAGCAAAAATGCCGGACTGGGCGACACTTGTGGTCACCCCAGCCGGCCTACGAGCGCGTGCAGACCAGGCATTGCGCTTGGTCGGCCGCGACATATTCAAGTAAGTATGCGGGGCCGGGCGACGGGCTGGATGTGAGATCCAGTGGTCACCCCGGTTTCTGCCTAAAAGCGCGTGCAGACCAGTGCGCTGAGTCGGCCGCGACGGAGTCCCAGTAAAGGGACTGACTTTGCGAGTTAAAAGCTCGCTTGGACGCCAGGACCAGAGAGTCGAGGCGTCCACAAACCCCCACCTCGGTGGAGAGGGTATTATGAAGAGAGGGTGCCTGTCGGTTCGGTATGGTGAGTAAAACGTTCCCTTTTTTCCTCATTTTATGAGGCAGTATATATTATGGGCCCCTCCATATATGGTCAGTATATATCTGACACTTACAAGTCCCCCTTGTTATACAGCATGTGTTTGTGGGAAGTGGACTTGGTTCAAGAGCTAACACTCTACCCAGCAGACTGTAACATTACAGCAAACATAGGAGGTATAATCCTACCTTATGTGCAGTGTATCTCTGTAGATCCATATGTCACCTCTCAGCAGAGTGCAGGTGGATGTGCTGGGAAGACGATATCGGCGGTCCGCCGCCATTTTGCCGTAGACCGAATGCATGTATGTCCTCAGGTCACGCCGGCCGCCATGTTTTTGGAGTCTTATGTCTCTTCTATGGGGGCGGCCATGTTTTGTGAGCCCAGCTTCCTCGTGGAGGGCTGGGAACGCCGGAAGGCGTACACAGGGGGCGGAGCCACGCCTTCTGCCCGGGAAAAAGCAAACAGCTCCTTCCAGTCTGTGTAAGACAGACGCTGGCTGCAGTTTGTTGGAAACTGCACTGCATCGGTTGGTGAGCCTTGGGGGTCCCTCTCTCTCTCTCTGGGATCGAGAAGCAGGTACTCTGAGGGGCGCTATGCGCTAGGGGGAGACACACAAAAAAAAAAAAAAAAAAAAAAGTTTTTTTGTTTATTGCTGGCAAAAGTGTCCTGTATTAACATGGACCCTGCCACTCATGTATCTCCTCCGGATCCCCTCGAGGGGTCTGCGGGATCCTCCAGCACCCCATTGACAATTGAATCTTTGTCAGCCATTATGGAAACTTTTGTGTCCCGGGTGGAAGTGGCTTGTCAGGGACAGGGCGCAAGAAAGCGACCCCCGCCTAACCCCTTATTATCTGAAACCTCGGATTCAGACTCTGAGCCTATTTCTGCAGTTGCAGGTACTTCATCTGGTATTGGTGTCTCGGGTCCTGTCTCTTCAGACAGTGAGGAGGATGTTTCGGCATCTGCCATAGCCCGAGAGGAAGCGTTGGTAAACGCACTCATTGTATCTGTTCAAGAGACTTTAAGGTTACAGGGTATTCCATCAGAAATAGCTGAAACTGAGATCCCTTTTGGGACTAAAAAGCGCATCAAAGTGGCAAAGGTTTTTCCATTGCCCAAATGTTTTGGCAATCCAATCGATGAAGAATGGCGTCTGCCAAAACGCACTTTTAATATTTCCAAACGCATTGACAGGCGTTATCCGTTTGAGGAAACCCTTATTAAGAAATGGACAGAACCACCTGTGGTGGATTCACCAATTGCTAGATTGAATAAAGCCACGGTTATTCCTTTAGAAGACGCTCCGTCTTTTAAAGATCCAGTGGATCGCAAGATAGAAGCTATGTCTCGCACCATGTTTTCCTTGATTGGATCAGCTTTCAGGCCAATAATTGCTATTGGTCTGGTTTCGCAGGCTGTAACTGAATGGACCAAGTGGTTACGCCGGGACTTAGAAGAGGTCCCTCAGGCGGTATCAGATTTGTTGGAACAAATGATACAGGGGTTACAGTTTGTATGTGATGCGGCGTTAGACGCCACTCCATTAATGGCGCGAGCATCAGTCTCAGCAGTGGTTCTCAGGCGTACACTGTGGCTAAAAGGTTGGATAGCCGACCAAGGTTCCAAAAAAGCATTGGCTAATATCCCCTTTTCAGGCGAACGTCTATTTGGAGCCAACTTAGATGAGATCATTAAGGATCTCACCGGTGGAAAAAGCACCTTTTTACCGCAAAATTTTAAAGGTAGAGGAACTCGTCAAAGACGAGGGCCTTCTTTTTCTGCTCACAAGAGGTTTTTTCGTCCAGCGGGTGAAAAAACTAAGTCCTCCAAGGTTCCTACAGGAGGCGTCAGGGGTCGTTGGTCGGGCAAGCAAAAGCCCGCCCCCTCCAGACCTGAAGATAAACCATCCAAAGCCTGAAGGTGCGCCCCCACCCATAACTGGGGTGGGGGGACGTCTTCGCCGGTTCCCGGATCCATGGGGCTCCAGAATCCCGGACAAATGGGTTTGCAAAGTCATAAAGTCAGGGTACAAGATCGAGTTTCGATCTCTCCCACCGGCGCGATTCTTCCCTTCCAATATCCGACTATCTCCGGATCGTCTAGAAGATCTGCGGAGAGCAGTCACAGATCTACTACAACAAGGAGTGGTAGTCCACGTTCCTTGGACAGAACGGTTTCAAGGGTTTTATTCAAACCTGTTTACAATACCCAGGAAAGAGGGCAAAGTGCGTCCAATTCTGGACTTAAGAGCACTCAATTCTTTCGTCAACATAAGAAGATTCAGAATGGAGTCCATTCGCACGGTAGCAGCCTTCCTGCATCCAGGGGATGTCCTAGCGTCCATAGACATCAAGGACGCCTATCTTCACATTCCCATTTTCGCAGGACATCAGCGTTTTCTACGCTTTTCCGTAGAGGAGAACCACTATCAGTTTGTGGCGTTACCTTTCGGTCTCGCCACGGCTCCGCGGGTCTTCACAAAAGTGTTGGCCCCAATGTTGGCACTTCTGCGCCAAAGAGGTATATCGATTCTAGGTTACCTAGACGATCTTCTGCTTCATGCAGAGTCTCCTCAGACCTTGCTACAAAACATAGAAATTACTATGATTTCTTTACAGGAATTCGGGTGGCTGGTGAACCAGCAAAAGTCATTTCTGGTTCCCACCCAGAGGCTCGAATATCGGAGTCTAATTCTAGACACAGTCAGGACAAGAGTGTTTCTTCCGGTAGGGAAACTTCGAAAGATTCAATCAGCAGTCCAGTTGTTACTGTCCAACAGCTGGTCTTCCCTTCGGACTTGCATGAGGGTTCTGGGGTTGATGGTGGCTTCATTCGAAGCAGTCCCATTTGCCCAGTCCCATACCCGAATTCTTCAGCAAGAGATTCTCCTCAGATGGAATCGGAATCCGGAATCCCTGGACAATCAAATACGATTGAGCAAACAGACCAGAGAGTCTCTGGTTTGGTGGCTTCGGTCTCCAATGCTCAGCCAGGGAAAGTCATTTCTGCCAATATATATTAGACGATAGTGACCACGGATGCCAGTCTATCCGGATGGGGAGGAATTCTCGGTCAATTATCTGCCCAGGGACTTTGGTCCCCGGAAGAATCCAGATTACCGATAAATGTATTGGAACTGAGAGCGATCAGACTTTGTCTGATTCACTGGACCGAGCAGCTCCAGGGCAGCCCGGTTCGGATCCAGTCGGACAATGCCACGGCCGTGGCTTATGTCAATCACCAGGGGGGCACCAAGAGTGTCCGAGCGGCCAAAGAAGTGGCTTGCATTCTTCGCTGGGCGGAACGATTTGTTCCAGCAATCTCTGCGGTGTTCATTCCGGGGGTGGAGAATTGGCAGGCAGATTATCTCAGCCGTCAGACCCTGGATCAGGGGGAATGGTCCCTCCATCCAGACGTTTTCCACCAGTTGTGCCTACGGTGGGGCACCCCGGATGTGGATCTGTTGGCATCACGATTCAACAGGAAAGTTCAGAGATTCGTGGCTCGCTCCCGCGATCCTCTAGCAGAAACCGCAGACGCACTGATCGCCCCGTGGGGGCAATACCAGCTAATATATGCCTTCCCTCCTCTCGCGTTACTGCCAAGACTTCTTCGCAGGGTAGAGGAGGAAGGAATCCCAGTAATCCTGGTAGCTCCGGACTGGCCTCGTCGAGCTTGGTACGCCGACATGGTCAGACTGGTGGCGGACGTCCCGTGGAGACTTCCTCTCAGAGAGGATCTACTGTCTCAGGGACCGATCTTCCATCCTGCTTTACGATCGCTGGCTTTAACGGCCTGGCTATTGAGACCCAGGTGCTGAAGGACAAAGGTTTGTCAGCTTCAGTTATTCCTACTCTAGTTGAAGCAAGGAAAGCGACTTCCAGAAAGATTTATCGCACATGGAAGTCCTACATTGCATGGTGTGAACCTTTGGGGTTCCGTCCTCGGTCTTATTCGATTAGTCGAATATTGGCTTTTCTGCAACAAGGGGTTGAGCAGAAACTGGCCTTGAGTACTATCAAGGGTCAGGTCTCAGCATTAGCCATCTTCTTTCAGAAGCCTTTGGCTACTCATTCCTTGGTGCGGAATTTCATCCAGGGGGTGCGACATCTGGCTCCGCCAGTGCACGCGCCGTTACCCCCCTGGGATCTTAATTTAGTGTTGTCGGTTCTTCAGAAACCCCCCTTTGAAGATATTAGGGAGATTCCTCTACCCACGTTGTCCCAGAAGGTGGCCTTCTTGGTGGCTATTACTTCTGCACGCAGGGTGTCAGAACTGGCCGCATTATCTTGTCGTTCACCATATCTGGTGGTTCATAGAGATAAGGTGGTTCTTCGTCCGAATCTATCCTTCCTACCAAAAGTAGTTTCAGAATTTCATCTGAATGAAGAAATTGTATTACCTTCCCTGTGTCCTAAGCCCAGTCATCCTCGGGAATTTGCTTTGCACTCCTTGGATGTGGTCCGGGCGATCAGGGTATACTTGAAAACGACAGACTCGTTTCGCAAGACGGATTCACTTTTTGTGATCCCAGATGGACCCAAAAAGGGGTTGCCTGCATCTGCCGCGACCATTTCCAGATGGATCAGACAGACGGTAGTGCAGGCTTATTCTATTAAGGGTCGGGAGCCCCCGTTCCCTGTTAAGGCGCACTCCACTCGGGCACTTAGTGCGTCATGGGCCTTTCGCCATCAGGCGTCAGTGGTCCAGGTGTGCAAGGCGGCTACCTGGTCGTCGGTGCATACCTTCTCTAAACATTATAAAGTTGATGTAATGGCATCGTCTGATGCCTCGTTTGGCCGCAAGGTTTTGCAGGCCGCAATTTGAGGAGACCAGTGGTCTACCTCGAGGGTTTTTTTCCGTTGGAAAATTTTTCTTTAGTCTCATTCTTTGTTTATAATGAGCCTTTAAAACTTCTAGTTTGGCACCGGTTGGGCCTACTAGATTGGATTTGATTTTGTCAATCCCACCCCTCATTTGTGGCACTGCTTCTGGATGTCCCAGCTCTTGAGAATCAAGAAGACTACGTCTGTCAATGAGCGATAGAGAAAAATGGATTTTTGTAAGAACTTACCGTAAAATCCTTTTCTCTTAAGCTCATTGACAGACGTAGTACCCGCCCCTCTATCATTGAGTTGGGTTGGGTTAAATTCTCTGTACTGCTTTAAACAGAACTGATTCCCTGTAGCAGAGAGAGGGAGGATATACCCTCAGGGACTGCCCCCTAGGGTGGAGCCAGAACGTTTTGTCATTCTGCCTAGTCCTACTCCTGCGGAGACAACATAACCCAGCTCTTGAGAATCAAGAAGACTACGTCTGTCAATGAGCTTAAGAGAAAAGGATTTTACGGTAAGTTCTTACAAAAATCCATTTTTACTGTCTTTAGTCCATTGGGGAGATTTTCCTTCTCATCGTGTCCCATTGCAACAACATAAAGTGAGAAGAAATCCCTTTAAAGAGTAAATTCCTGGTTATCACCAACACTAGATTTCAAATTGGAAGATTTTGCTGGTATAATTTGGAATTATATGGCTTTCTCACTCAGGACCAATACTTTTATACAATATACAGGGAAAAAATGGCCATTAGTGTCCTTTCACATGAGCTTTCCACCTTTGATCATTCGCTGAGCAGGCGGATGACAGGTCTGTCTCCACTCACTGCACAGAGACAGACCTGTCAAAGCCCCGCTCTCCTCTATGGGGAGATCGGAAGAAAACAGACTCTCCGTTTTCATCCAATCCGATCTGCCATACGGAAAGTAGGGTTACCATCCATCTGTATCTCCGAGAAAGGATTGGATAGCAACAGGTGTCGGTGGACATGTCACAGTTGACATCTGCTCCCCCGTAGGGGGAGAATGGAGCGCCCAATCAGGTCCGCCTGAAAAACTGACACAGGCCTGATCTGAAAGCATGTGTGAAAGGGCCCTAACAATCATGTAATCATTGGTGGTCAGTGGTACTTTTAAAGTGCCACACTATAAATTAAACCCGCAAATCATTTGGGGTCAGTGGCCTTTAACTCCTCCCAAACCTTGCCGGGGAACACTGACAAAATGAGATCAGGGGACCCCTTTACAGATAGTGTCACTTTGCCCTGCATGGCCAAGGGGGCTTGTCTCTTTAAATACCTGCAACGATTTGTTATTTTTTTTTATTTTAGATAGACGTGGAAAGAGAGAATTCTTTTGTCAGGTTTTTATTGCTCTCGGTTTGCCCATTTGGGAGATTTTGCTTCCTCTTGTCCCTTTTGGCAACAGGACAAGAAATGAGGGGATGGTTTACCTGGAAATTTGGTAAACCTTCTACATTTAACTGGTGATATTTTCCATCACTTCATGTCCTAAAAGAACGTGAAGGTTAATCTTCCCAATTGGGATACACACTGCAGTAAAAACCTGACAAAGGGTTCTATGCTTTCCCCATCCTGTGAGAACAAATAGAAATTGTCGTGTATTGTCCTTTGATGGAATCCTGTTTTCCAATTTCCTAATCTCCCTCTTAACTGTTTCATATAGGTCACCAAGGAAGAATCTAAAGAAATGTAAATGGGTCTATTTTCTTAAAGTGAAAATAATTATTTGATTTTTTTTTATAGGAGCCCGTGAAGCCAGAGGATGGACGAGAAATGGCAAATCGCATTAATGCTTTTGGATACCTTGAATGCTCGGCCAAGACAAAGGATGGTGTGCGAGAGGTGTTTGAAATGGCAACACGAGCAGCCTTGCAAGTCCGAAAACACAGGAAGAAGCAGCGCTGCTCCATCCTATAAGCAAAGTCCTAGAGCCTTTTGGGAAGACCAAGAGAAGAACAAAGCGAATAGCTGTTTTTGTTGCTGCACCACCTGTCATATGATGCCAGAGACTCCAGCAGCAAAGAGCTATATGCACCATTTGTACTGTAAATGTATGTATTCTTGTTTTTGTTTAATTTGTTTCACACCTAAACATCTATGTCGAGTTTCAGATTTGGGTTTGCGGAAAAGTCTTCGTCAGGAAGCATTGAATGTATATGCAGTGCCTCCTTTCTCCGCTCCTAATCCAAACTCCTGAAAATATCTTTCTGGAGGTGAAAAGCACATAAAGGATTCTGGGAGATTTTTCCGTGCCATATTCTTGATCTCCTTATGATCTACTCAACCTTTCATTAAAATCCCCTTCCAAAATGGCCTCTTTGGGCCTTCGTGTCATTTTGTGCTGTTGGCTTTAAAAGGAACTACATTATTCAGGTTTTCATAAGCCTTGAAGACTGCATTGGTATATGTGTACATGATGTGTAAACAATTCTTCCATAGCACAATATGACCTACAAGCAAGTTGCACTATTCTTTTACTCCATTCATGACTTCTGTATGCCATCACCCTGCACCCTGCTTTTTAGTGATGGTGTTCCACAGCTATGTCATCCTAATGGGAGGTGTGTAACTTATACAGCAGGGCCTAAAATAGAATACCAGAATTTGATTCTAGGGTTCCAAAGTACACAGGTATACTATACCTAGGTATCTTAAAATACAAGAAATTGGCATGTCTCATGCAGTATCTTATTAATGTAGGGGATCCCATTTTAGCTACGAGTAAATACATGTAAGATGATGACTAAATTGCTATATACCCAAGCTTGTGCTAAATTTATAACTTACAATCACTATTTGGGAAATTAAATAAAGCCAGGATTGTGAATGGGTTTAGTTGAACCCTTATGTTGGCATTATCTGTTAAGTGAACTGATGCCAAAGATTGTGTCCTGTTGGCCTTTATTCAGCACTCACTGTAAATTTCCAGCATCATCTATGTAGGATTCACAAATTTCCAGCCTGTTCTGTATAGGATTCACAAACACCCTGTTTGCTGTGTTGGGACAGCTACAGTCTTCCCCCTCATGAACAGTAGTAGGAACTTGGTGCATAAATGCTCTAGGCACAGTGAAGGTTACATGTACATACTTTACAAATGTTTGTAGTAAGAGTCAAGAGATGTTAGACAAAATCTGCATTTTTTTTTACAGTAGTTTCCTTTTACTGCATTCAAGAAACTTTTCACAATAACAATTCAAGTTGTTAGTGATCCTTTTTGCCCTTTTTACACTACTTTCACTGCATATATATTTTATAAGAGTTGGGTCTGTTTTTATTAAGACGGTAACCTTTGTGCTAACAAAATTCTGTTTATAGCAGGTGGAGTTATTCTACGATTGTACAAGTTAATATCACCTCTTAGTGATGGAAAAGATAGGTTAAGAGGCCCTTTAGCGTAAGTGTGGACAAAAGTTAATGGAATTTGAATAGATGGGCAAATGTTTGGTTAAAGGTCTTTGCATGCTTTAGCTGTTTTAACAGGATTGTGCCAAAATCTCACATAGGGCTTCCTGTAGGAAGATTTGGAGGGAAAAAGTGGTAGGGTGATAACACTGACTGACACAATGAAAGAAAGCAGCTCATTGGGTATTTTTTCCTCGTTTGCAGTTTCTTTGCATTAAGGTCAATCCTCTCCATTGCACCTATGTTTTTTTTTTTTTTTTTTGGCAATTGCGTTCGTTCCCCTAGTAAACCAATCAAAATCTTGATTGACATGAATTTTGACTTGAATACCTCCTGTGGTCATTGACACAATCACCGACTGCACAAGGGCATCGTTTTTCTATTGCTGTATTAAAGAAAATAATATATTTGAATGTCTGATTTATTAGAAGACTTGTAGCTTTGTCATATTCAAGCCGTATAGGCTTATCCTGCACAGACACAGTGACACCAACATACTTTGTCTGCCATATTGATGTACCAGCGTCTGTCACTTTCATATTGGAGGGGGTTACATCTTTTCATTTTTTTAATTCCTCAGTCTGTCCTATAAACAATTTTGCTTCTCATTTTCTGCTTCCCTGAACAAAACCTCATCCTTGTACTATTGCTAAATAATGCACACATTATACACCAGCATTTTGATAGATGGAATTACCTTGTTGCAAAACTCACCTGTCTGTGCTTTGTCTACTGAAAGTTTTTTCTTTTCATGCTTTGAAAGAAACTATTCAGATTAGCTTTATCTTGTCGAGACCTTCAGCTTGTGTCCAACACTTTTTGCCTTTTAAAATTCCTTTATACAAATAAAGCTTCTAATTGTAAGATAACTTTTTGTTTATTTGTCTGTCTGTCTGTTTTGTATTCTGTTCTCTGCCTGACTGCCTGTAAAAGATGGATGTCGACACACGTGACTTTTCGAATGTAAAAAGAAAAATAAACCTATGTACAATGAAAAAATAAATGCAAACTGGTATTTTAATTTGTGTGTTTCTTCTTGCTTAGAGGAGGTGAAATCCAAATCACTGGAATTTAAACACAATAGACATGTTAGTCATAGGTAAACTTTTCAGAAATGGCAATTTTTTCTAGGCCATAGCACCAAAAAGCATTTTATTACCCTTAGGACCCTCTCACATCTTTATGTTCTGGTGTATTTTTATGTGCAGTATGTCGTACACACCAGAATGCACAATAGACCAGCACCGTTTTTTGTGATACAGCACACCACAATGCACAGTAGTGCATTAGTTTGCATTGTGAAGATGCATTGGAATACCATACAAAAATTTACATGGCAACATACGTAATGTACATTTCTCTAGCGCTCATCGACAGACGTAGTCCTCGGTGATACACCACCTTCGGGTTATGTTACCTCCGCAGGAGCAGGACTAGACAGGAAATTAAAAAGCTCTGGCCACACCCTAGGGGCAGTCCCAGAGGGTATATCCTCTCTCTCTCTGCCTCAGCAAATCAGTTATTTTCTGTCTAGTTAGGAGTAAGGACCTAGATACCTTGCTGGGATCTTAGGTCCTGGCAAGAAATTTTTTTCTAAAAGGATTTTTGGACAGCTTTTTTTCTCCAGTGTTCCTGTGAGATCTTCAAGCAAGAAAGCTGAACTGGGCGACGGGCTGGATGTTGAGATCCGGTGGTCACCCCAGTTCAGCCTACGAGCGCGTGCAGGCCATAGCTCCGCGCTGAGTCGGCCGCGACAAAGTCCCATTAAAGGACTGAACCCGCGAGTTAAACGTCTCGCTGAAACGCCAAAGACCATGAGTCACGGCGTCTGTATCGGTCGACAGCCCTCCCGCCCCGGTGGAGAGGGGTACTGTCAGGAGTTGGTGCCCGCCTGGTTCCGGTATGGTGAGTAGTATGTTCCCCCTGTTTTCCCTGACGGGTTTTGTGGTGAACGCGGGCCCCTCTCTGTATGGTAAGAAAGAGTTTCTTTCTATCCTATAACATGTCACAAATCCTCCTACTTTGAGTGTGATTTTATGTGTGCAAAAGCCAGGAGGCTTGGTTTGGGAGCTAACAATCTATTGTATACATGTTTTAAAGATGTAATCTGTGGCATTCTGGGAATCTTATGGGTTAAGTATAAGCTACCTACCAGTCAGAAGCCATGGACATGTAGACTGCCTTCCAAGTCAGATCTCCAGCTAATAGCAGGCCTCCCGAACGGCCATGCGGTCCGCCAGGGCCGGTACCGCCAAACACGCCAGATCCCCAGGCAGAGAGAGTGTTGTGTGCCTGCAGCACACCGCTAGTCAGCACAGGCCGCCGCCATTTTTTTTGCTGGATCGCACGAGCCGCCATTTTGGCGTAGCCTCGTGTCTCCAGCATGGGGGCGGCCATGTTTTAGGTGATTCTACACCTCGTGGAGCTTGGGGGAGGCGCCGGAAGGCGTACAGAGGGGCGGAGCCGCCTCCTTTCTTCCTGGGCAGCCAGCCTAAAGACTTCCTGTTTGTCTAAGACAGCGCTGTAAGCTGTTGCAGTTCAACTCTGAACATCAAGTGGTGAGCCTGGGGGTCTATCTCTCTCTCTCTCGATCGATAGGGATCCCTAGCAGGTAACACTAAGGGGTTTTTTGTGGCGCTGAGGGTCAAAAAAAAAAAAAAAAGTTTTTTTCTTTACTTTGAATTATATCATCCAGGAAGTAACTGGAGTTATTATGGACCCTGCCACACAGATTCCCCCACCTGTTTCCCTCGAGGGGGCCTCGGGACCCGCCGGTGTACAGAGTATAGAGTCATTTACAGCAATTTTGGAGTCTATGGTGGCTCGGGTGGAGGCGGCCTGTCAGGGACGGGGGTCAAGGAAGCGACCCCCGCCTACCCCTATACTATCTGACACCTCTGACTCTGATTCAGAGATGGTCACTGCAGTTGCAGGTTCCTCTGCAAGGGCTGCTATCCCAGGTAAAGCCCCCTCAGACAGTGAAGAGGACGCTTCTTCTCCTGCTATAATTCAGGAAGAAGCATTGGTGGACGCACTAGTTGTGGCAGTGCAAGAAACCTTAAAACTTGAGGCTTTACCGGCAGAGGCAACTGAAACAGAGAGGCCTTTTGGGACTAATAAGCCCATCAAGACGGCGAAGGCTTTTCCTGTACCTAAATGTTTTGGAAATCAGATTAAAGGAGAATGGGAACATTCTAAACGTACCTTTACTATTTCCAAGCGTATTGCTAGACGCTATCCGTTTGAGGAATCCATCATTAAGAAATGGACGGTACCACCAGTCGTGGATCCGCCTATTTCCAGGCTGAATAAAGCCACGGTTATTCCAGTGGAGGACACTTCGTCCTTTAAGGATCCGGTGGATCGAAAGATAGAAGCGGAGTCCCGCACTATCTTTTCTCTGATAGGGTCAGCATTTAGACCAGTAATTGTTATTGGTCTAGTTTCCCAGACACTTACAGAATGGGCGAAGATGGTACGCCAAGATCTTAGGGGAAAAGATATTCCCCAGGAGACATCTGATTTGATAGAACAGATCATACAAGGGCTACGGTTTATCTGTGACGCAGCCTTGGACACTACTCCCTTGTTAGGGCATGCATCTAAGTTAGCAGTGATCCTCAGACGTGTGCTGTGGTTAAAATGCTGGTCAGCTGACCTAGGTTCCAAAAAGACTTTGACCAATCTCCCTTTCCAGGGGAATCGTCTATTTGGAGCCAACCTAGATGAAATCATTAAGGATGCCACCGGGGGCAAGAGTACTTTTTTGCCACAGGCTGCAAAAGCTAAGGAACCTCGCAACAAGCGAGGACCTTTCTTTACCGCCCATAAAGGACGCCCGGCTGGTACTTCCGGGAAAGGCAAGACTCCTCCAGGAGGGTTCAAGAAGGGCTGGTCGGACAAACAGAGGACCAACCCAGCCAAACCCGAAGTAAAGGAGTACACAGCCTGAAGGTGCGCCCCCACCCAATTTCAGGGTGGGGGGACGTTTTCACCGGTATTCAGGACATTAGATCGAGCATCAACCACTACTACCGGTGCGATTCTTCCCTTCCAACATTTAAGTACAGGAAGCGGTAGTTACCGTTCCCTGTATAGATCTTTTCCTTTACCTTTTCCTAAGATTAGTCCCGATACCTCACAGGAATCGGATCTGATTGACCAGATAGGCCAAGTAGCCTCTAGTCGGGTGACTTCGGTCCCTGAGGTTCAACCAGAAAAGATCACCTTGCCTGATAACTATCAGGTATCTGATAAATGTGTGGGAACAGAAAACGACCAGACTTTCTCGGATGGTCGGGGCCAGATACCTCTAGGGACGCCTGGTTCAGATCCAATCAGCGCCAGTGGTCCTAGAAATTCTAGGCTGGCCTCTTCAAGCCGGCCTGGCCGACTTGGACAGGTTAGTCGCAGACGTTCCGTGGGAACTTCGTCTCAGGGAGTGTCTGTAGTCTCAAGGACCTATTTACCTTCGTGCTTTACAGTCGCTGGTTTTAATGGCCTGGCCATTGAGACCCAAGTACTGAAGGACAGAGGTTTGTCTACTTCTGTCATTCCTACCCTTATTAAAGCAAGGAAAGCGACTTCCAGCAAAGTCTATTATCACACATGGAAGACTTATATTGCGTGGTGCGAATCTTTAGGATTTCCTCCACGTACCTATTCGGTGTCTCGAATATTGGCCTTTTTGCAACAAGGGGTTGAGCAGAAGCTAGCCTTGAGCACCATCAAGGGTCAAGTTTCAGCATTAGCAATCTTCTTTCAGAAACCTTTAGCTACCAAATCCTTGGTGCGGAATTTCATCCAGGGGGTGCGGCACCTGGCTCCTCCAGTCCGCGCGCCCTTACCGCCCTGGGATCTTAATTTGGTTTTGTCGGTTCTACAGAAACCTCCCTTTGAAAACATCAGGGAGATTCCCTTGCTTACTTTATCCCAGAAGGTGGTCTTCTTGGTGGCTATTACTTCTGCTCGCAGGGTGTCAGAACTGGCTGCATTATCATGCCAGTCTCCATACCTAGTCATTCATAGGGATAAGGTAGTACTTCATCCTAAGCCATCTTTTCTTCCTAAGGTGGTTTCAGATTTTCATCTGAATGAAGATATTGTACTACCTTCCTTGTGTCCTCAGCCCAAGCATCATCGGGAACATGCGTTGCATTCCTTGGATGTGGTTCGGGCAATCAGGGTATACCTGAAAGCTACGGAATCATTCCGTAAGACGGATTCACTTTTTGTGATCACGGATGGCCCCAGAATGGGTTTGCCTGCATCTGCCGCGACCATTGCCAAATGGATTAGACAAACGGTGGTACAGGCTTATTCTATTAAGGGTCAGAGTCCTCCGTTCCCTGTTAGGGCGCACTCCACTCGAGCGCTCAGTACTTCCTGGGCCTTTCGCCATCAGGCGTCAGTGGTCCAGGTATGTAAGGCGGCCACTTGGTCGTCGGTACATACCTTTACTAAATTCTATAAAATTGATGTGACGGCATCGGCGGATGCCTCATTTGGCCGCAAGGTTTTGCAGGCCGCAATTTGAGGAGACCGGTGGTCTACCTCGAGGGTTTTTTTCTGTTTGAAAAATTTTTTTGTTGAGTCTCATCATTAAGGATGAGCATTGTAAACTTCTAGTTGGCACCGGTTGGGCCTTCTAGATTGGGATTTGATTTCCATTTTCCCACCCCTCAGTCGTGATACTGCTCTGGGACGTCCCGAAGGTGGTGTATCACCGAGGACTACGTCTGTCGATGAGCGCTAGAGAAAAATGGATTTTTGTAAAATCTTACCGTAAAATCCTTTTCTCTTAGCTCATCGACAGACGTAGTCCCCGCCCCTCTGTTTTGGAGTTGGGTTGGGTTAAATTCTCTAAGCACTGCTTTTTCACATAACTGATTTGCTGAGGCAGAGAGAGAGAGGATATACCCTCTGGGACTGCCCCTAGGGTGTGGCCAGAGCTTTTTAATTTCCTGTCTAGTCCTGCTCCTGCGGAGGTAACATAACCCGAAGGTGGTGTATCACCGAGGACTACGTCTGTCGATGAGCTAAGAGAAAAGGATTTTACGGTAAGATTTTACAAAAATCCATTTTTCCAAAGCACAGTTGTGTAAATTGGGCATGAAGGGGCTGCCCTTAAACAGTGATATTTTCTTTCAATTCTTTCAGCTTTCTTTCAATTTCTTTCAGCTTTCAATTGCAATAACAAATGCATGGATCAAGAAGGCAACATACCACCATCACTTTAGATTGATTGTGGTATACATTTGACTTCTGTGATCAAAAGTTAGTTTAAATTAGTTGAAATTACTTGGTAATTTGCTTTGTCAGATATTTTTTGTGTAAGCTAAGCTTTTTTTAACAAATTGGGGTACAGAATGAAGAAAATGTAGGAAAATTACAAGGGTAATGGGGGTACAGAATGAAGAAAACTTGAGGAAATACGAGGGTAATGATGAAACATTGTATGTACATTCATCCCAATTGTGATCTAGTAACATGGGTCAATGCGATCAAAACAAGGTCAATGATACATGTCAGAGTAATAATGCTTCTATATTTTGCTAAGTGCATAGTTTGGCAATGGACTCCAAAATCAAAAGTAAGCTGGAGAAATGTAGAATATATCACGTAAAACATTTTCAGCTTTGTGAAATGGTTGGTCTACTGTGCGGAGCATGTCTCGTGTATATTATTTCAGCTTGTAATGGTTCAATGAAGGGGAGGAGGTAGAAATTAAAGGACTGAAAACAGGGCTAGTACAGATTAAAGAAAGAGGGTTGATGTATATGCAGTAGTAGGTGTTGCAAATAAAATGGGTAAAAGAGTAAAAAAAAAAAAATGGGGGTTCTTCTCTGTGCAGAAGCTATGCCCATTTGTCAGAAGTAATAAACTATAGGGAAGACAGTATATTTGGGGCGGTCCTGTGAGTTTCGCAGAATAGTCCAAGTGGCAAAGATCTTTGTGCATTTATGGGGATGTGGGGGAGGCAAATGGCGCTGCTAAATAAATTGCCTAATAGATGAGTAGGTAAGATAAGTAGAGGGAATTGGATCCGATAAAATGTCACTATAAAATCACAATGCAGTAGATAGGAAATAGTACAATATATACAAATCAATAGATGGCATATATAAAGTGCTAATAGCAATAAAAGGTATATACATAAAGTGCTTGTTGTGAAAAGTGACTCAAAAGTGAGTGGTAATAAAGTACCAATGTGTAAAATTATGTTATAAATTAATGAATCGATGTGACAAGGTGCAAATCCCAGAGGACTCAATGAAAAGTGACTAATTGCTGAAACCTCAAACTTTTTACACTAACATAAAAGTGTAATGAAGTATAGCTCAAATATTTGAATCGCACGTTAAAGTGACGAAGTGTTGGAGTGATAAAAATCAAAAAACAGGGTGTGTGTGTATATATCTATATAATACATATTATGATAATACGGTGGTTTAATAAATATCCAAATCACATAAAAGGTGACTATGTGCTATAATGTAATTCAGTGCGATGTTCACATTTAAATCGCACAAACAAAGCAGTTCAAATATCCAAGTTGCATGTGAAGGTGATCCAGTGCGGGTAAATTAATGCAGTCCCAAAAAATGCATATGAAGTTGACTTGGGTGCTGTGGACCAATCCTAGGGCTCTCCAAGTGTGGCCAGTGTGATGGGTCAAACGTGCTCCCCTCACTCCCAGGACCGCACTTACCAGAAATACTAACCCCTACAGGGGTAACATGCCTGTAATCCGGGCCGGATATGGCTCTTAAGCGATCGCTATATCCTATCCCATGGTTTCTTTAAGGTAGTGTGGCCACTGTAAATCCACAGGATGCTCCAGGTGTGTGTATATATATATATATATATATATATATATATATATATATATATATATATATAATGTGAGGAAAAGAAGGCTCGTATAGTGAAGTACCGTTGGTTAAAATAAAGAGTTTTATTGAAAAAGTACTCACATTTAAATGCTGAATAAAAGGCAATGTAACAGACAATTCCGTGTAGTCTCACTGTAGTGGTGGAGCTCTTCCGGAACGCAATGCGTTCCATGTAACCGGAAGTGCGTTCTACGGAGGCAGGAAGTGACGCTTTGTGCATTTAGCTTGTCTATTGTGTTCCATTCCTAGGTGTAATTCCATAGATGAAATGAGGTTTACTTTTTTACCCACTCGGATATGGTGGGTGGCAAAAATCTTTAATTACACTCTAAAAACAAATTGTTAAGCTGGACTCCAGGCAAACCGCTAAATACACAATTTAATCACATCACTTGGGGACTCCATCTGCTAAAGTATTTTGTTTTTCTGAAGCACCAGCAAAAATACAAAAACATCTCTGCTCCCTTCTCCTGGCATCGCATGTTCATGGAAGAACAATGATTAGCCCTATGTTTTGCACCTCCCCTCCCAGTCTGAATTTTGTTCTTCAGTAAATTACAAGAGGCTGAAATAAAGCCACATTTAGTTATTCCAGCTGCATTTACTTTTATTGGTGTTTTTAAATATGTCTGGATGTCAGCTTTAAAAGTCTTAACAGCTTCTGTAAAACAAAATTCTGGTGGCCAAAATTAAATTGTCATTTTCCACAGTACAGCAAATATTGAAAGATGTGAATATCAGATGTCTACCCAAACCAGAGTGTTGACACACATTTACTTTAGTAGATTGTACCTTACAGACTGCAGGATTTAGAGACCAAGTTTATGCAGAGACCTTCTGGTGATTCAGCTGTAAAGTTAGTCCTTGTATAAACTCTTGACTCCCAGCAAGCCTTCATTTTTACCTTTTTACAACACTTCTAGCAAGTTTTACACAGATACTGAGGCTCTCTTTATGCAGCTTTCTTGATTAACTCCTCAGTTGAGCCCTGAGAGTCCGTACCTGACCCAGCTAGGGAGAAGGTATGGAACAGGCCCAGTGACGTATTTAGGTTTTGTGCTGCCCTAGGCCTGACTAAACTTGTGCACCCCCTAATTTAAATATGACCCACCCCTTCCTGTGAAGGCCATACCCCTTCCTGTTTATGACCCGCCCTGTCATCTGTAAACCACAACCACAGTCTATCAGTGCAGCCTCATCAGTTCCCATAAGTTAAGCCTCATCAGTGCCCATCAGTGCCCATCAGTGCAGCCTCATTAGTGCTCATCAGTGCAGCCTCATTAGTGCCCATCAGTGCAGTTTATCAGTACCCACCATTGCCGCCTCATCAGTGGCCATCAAAGCAGCATATTAGTGCCCATCAGTACAGCCTATTAGCGCCCATTAGTGCAGCATATGAGTGCCCATCAGTGCCTGGGGGTAGAGGAGAGTAGCTGGAGCATTTGGCTGCAGTGCCACACTTATTAGCATTGGCGGCCATCGGGCCAGTTGTGGTCAGCGGCCTGCAGTCTGTCCGAATGTCCTGACCGGTCGGTATTATCATACTGGTAGGTAGCAGTGTGACCGCTTTATGGGGGTACCAGACTGATTTGCCTCCTGGACCCTGCCCTCCAGCCCAATTCACCACATAAGACTGGCACTATACAAAATGTGTAGTGCAAGCCGGCGGGGGGCCCTTTTCTTGCCAGGAGGAGGCTGTTTTTTTTTCGTGCAGGGTGCAGCTTTTTGCTGCCCCCCTGCAAAGTGCTGCCCTAGGCCTGGGCCTTGTTGGCCTAGGCCCAGATACAGCACTGAACAGGCCTATAATGTTGTTTCAGGCATTGGATGTCAGGCTCCCATCTAGGCATGTAGTGCGACTTCATGAGTTGGCCACGGGGTGCTAAATTCCAGGGCTTTGGTCCATCCAACACTGAATGCCCACTGGGAGGGCAAAGATCTAGGTGGGGCTTGGTTCCCAACATTTGGCTGACTAAGAGGACATCAGGCTATCCTAAGACAGGGCATCAGCCTTATCTGGACACCCAGAATGGGTGCTGTTTTAATTATGAAGCACTGGGTTGTGACTCATTTGGTTGCAGCCTGCGGCAGGGTCAAGCCAATTTTCACTTATACATTTAAATTTGGCGCATTTTATGTGTCATTGTCCATCTTTGGGCTGGGACCACTAGTACATTTTGAGGGTAAACACTGCAAGTCAAAACTCTTTTAATGAGGCGTGCGTGTGGACCAGCTTCTTCTGATTCTTGCCTTACTGCTCAATATCAGCACAGTGATTTCTGAATGTTATGGGCTCGCTGCTTACACTGACTGGTCACAGAAGGTTTAACCCTTTCTGCTTTATAGTACAGGCTGTTGGCATTTATTTTGGGATATACCTCACTACACACATGGCTGCAAGGGGAATGGGTCAGCAGACCTTGCCAAGCTCATGCTCACATAATGGCTTGGGGTGGGGATAGGAACATTATCCCATAAGGTCAAAATTCCACTATCCCTGACTGCTTGCTGTCTTTAGCCTGAGTCTCTATCCCAGTGGTTCTTAACCTGGGTTCGATCGAACCCTAGGGGTTCGGTGAGTCAGTCTCCGGGGTTCGGCGGGGGGACAAAGGGGCAATTGCTCCCCCCGAGAAAATATTACTGATTGTGAGGCTGAGCGCACCCCGGGAAATCAGAGCTGCGGTCGGGACAACTCACAGCCATTACACATAGACACTTGACACTCCGCTCCCTGTACCTCCCCCAGCAGGTTTCCAGCCTATCTCCTGCAGGCTGCTTGCTGCGTGAGTGGGCGGGATGGGGATGTACCTGACCACGGAGATCGCGCCCGCCTGGAAGAGGGAAGTGTGAGCAGCTGAGCAGAGTGAATGTTCCTGGAGGTAGGTTCAGCTAGCTGTACATGGTGGATTTGTTTACAAGGACCTCTATGCTACATCTGCTGAATTATTGCAGCTTAGCATAGAGGTGCTGTTAGCTGACAGATGGAAATGCATGTCCTTTTCATTTAGCTCAATAAAGCATTGTGAATACCCCCTGGTGTGTGCCCTCCTGATACCCCATGGAATGCTCTCCCAACACCTCCCCCCAATATGTGTGCCCTCCTAACACCCCTTGGTATGCCCTCCAAACACCTCCCCAAAGTGTGTTCCCTCTTGACACCCCATGCTATGTCCTCCCAACCCCCCCAGTGTGTGTCCTCCTGATACCCCATGGTATGCCCTCCCAATTTTTGTTTGGGTTTTTCTCTCTACCTTTATTAGCTGTTATTTTGTCAGCATTAGTTAGTTCTTCGGACGAAGAGGATCATGCGGACTGGGTCTCGGGCTGATCCCCCTGGTCGCAGGTCGTGGGTCAGTGGCTTCCCAGTCTGCCATCGAGCGTTCAGCCAGGTAACGCTCCTGGCATAGTGAACGACCCATCCCTGTTCGGTGCAGGGATGATTGGTGAGGTGGCTACCTCACTGGACGCTGTGCGGTTTCTTAACCCCCATTTTGTGCGTCTTGAATTGCGACTCTCCCTGCCTCATGTGCAGCGGCTTGTTCGCCTGTGCGGGTCCCCCACGCCATGTGAGGTAAGTGTATTTATGTGGGGACCTGTCTGTCTGGGGGGGTGTCAGTCTGGGACTGTGTAACCTGCCTCTATTCACACTGCTTGTCTCCCTATCTCTCGGCTGCATGCTGTGGGCTGCAAGGGGGGGGAGCTGTATGACACTGTGTGTGTCAGGCTGGGCAGTGTGAGAAGCTGTGTGCTGTGGGGCATGTTTTTTTGGCATGTTTGGGCATATACAGCGATCGCTGCGGCGATCTAACATGTATTCTTATATTGGAATGTAATGTGTGTTTTAATGCATTGTGGAGCGGCGTTTTCGGCGCCAAACGACGCCATTTTGCCTGCACCCGCTCCGGCCACATGGTTTACATACATGGCGGCCATTTTCTTGTAGCCTCCATAGGCTTACATAGAGCGCCCTGGCAGCATCACTTCCTCTTTCCAGGAACACCGATCGAGGCAGCAGCAGCGGCGAGGGTCTCCTCAGGTTTTATCCTTCTGTTCTTGCTATCCATTGCCTGTGTTCAGTTTGCATATTCCCTGTGGGGGTCTCATTGTGCTTGAGTGTGGTGCGGTGGGCTGCGCTTGCCGCGCTTGCTAAAAAGGGGCAGTTTACCCTTGGTTGTCTGGCATTACAGGGGCAATGGATTCTCAGGAGGGCAAATTTCCTACAGTATTGGTGGAAAGCCAGGGGACCGCTGTTTCCCCCCCAGGGGGGGATTTAGCCACTATTGTGGCTGGCCTTGCTGCTCAGGTGCAAATGCTGGTGGCTGCTCAATCTACTAAAAGGCCCAGAGTTGCTCTGTCCTCTGATTCTGAGGGTGAAGGTGATGGGGCTGTTCTGGCAGGGGCCTCCTTGTCGGGGTCCCGCTCCTCTCTTGATCTAGTGGGGTCTGAGGTGGAGGCTGAAGTTGAGGGGGTCGATAATTCTCCCCCTGGCTCGCCTGAAGAGCTTGCAATCATGGATGAGTTGATTGCTTCCATTAAGCAAACGCTGCGTTTGCAGGACGAAGTGTGTCCCCCCGCTGCCTTGGCGGCTTATGGGACGCAGAGAAAACGCAGGACGCCGCAGGTTTTTCCCTGCAATGCTGATTTTCAGCGCGCTGTTAAGGATCAATGGCGCGATCTGCGCAAACCTTTTGCGGTACCAAGTAAATTCAAGCTGCGTTATCCTTTTTCGCCTGCCACTGATGAACGGTGGTGTGTGCCTCCACCAGTGGATCATGCAATTGCGGTTTTGAACAAAGCCACTGCGATTCCTGCAGAGGGTTCCCCTGTTTTCCGTGATGCCACGGATAGGAGACTGGAGTCTCTTGCCCGTCATACTTATTCTGTTACGGGTTCTATGCTTAAGGCTCTGTTTGCTTCTCTCATGGCGGCCCAGGCGATCGCAAGTTGGACGCAGATGCTTAGGCGCGTTCTAGTGGCCGATTCGGCCTCGGCGGCGACCCTGGATATGGTGGATCAGATCCACCAGGGTGTCATGTATCTGTGTGATGCGGACCTGGACCTGATTCCGTTGGCTGCACGTGTGCACAGCGTGGCGGTGTTGTCTCGCCGCCTGGTTTGGTTAAAATGTTGGTCGGTGGACCAATCTTCACGTAAGACCTTAGCCAATCTGCCTTATGATGGGTCTCGCCTTTTTGGGGAGTCCCTGGATGTGTTGATTAAGGGGATCACCGGGGGTAAGAGCACTCTCTTGCCCCATTTCCCCAAGGCTAAGGGGGCTTCTGGGAAGAAGCATGCAAATTTTCGGCCCCCTCAGGGGTCCTTTCGTGCCTTTCGGCCGCACTACAAGGGCAAACCGTTCAAAGGTCAAGGCTCTCAGAAGAAGCCCTGGTCTGGGAAACAGAAGTCCGGCCAATCCGGACCTGCAGCCCATAACAGTTCGGCCTGAAGGGGCGCCCTCACCCAGTTTTGGGGTGGGGGGACGCTTGCTCGGTTTTCTTCAGCCCTGGTTGGCCCGTGTGCGGGACAGATGGGTTCTGGAAATCGCTCGATCTGGTTACAAGATCGAGTTTCTCTCTCGGCCGGAGAGCAGATTTTTTCCCTCAAATCTTCAACTGTCTCCAGAGCGCCTGCGGGACCTGCACCTGGCGGTGCGGGACCTGAGGGCTCAGGGAGTGGTGGTTCCGGTGCCTCATCGGGACAGGTTTCGGGGGTTTTATTCCAATCTGTTCACCGTGCCCAGAAAGGAGGGCAAGGTTCGTCCGATTCTGGACTTGAAGGCTCTGAACCGCTCTGTGCGGGTTCGCAAGTTCCGCATGGAATCCCTGCGGTCGGTGGTGGCTGCCCTGGTTCCGGGGGAATTCATGGCCTCCATCGATTTGAAGGATGCGTACCTTCACATCCCCATATTCGAGGGTCATCAGAGGTACCTTCGATTTGCCATTGCGGAGGATCACTACCAGTTCGTGGCGTTGCCCTTTGGTCTCGCCTCGGCTCCGCGGGTCTTCACCAAGGTGCTTGCACCGGTTCTGGCATTATTGAGGGCCCAGGGCATTTCTGTCCTGGGGTATCTGGACGACATTCTGGTTCGGTCTGCGACCAGACAGGGTCTGGAGGAGGACCTGTCTGTCACAATGCAAACTCTGCAGGAGTTTGGTTGGACGATAAATTTTCCAAAGTTGACACTGAGTCCGTCGGTTCGTCTCCCCTATCTGGGAATGATACTGGACTCGGTGCAGGCGAAGGTCTTCCTGCCGGAAGACAAACTCAGGACTCTCCGGGAGGAAGTCAGGTCCCTCAGGGACGTTCCGAACTCGTCTCTGCGGACGTGTATGAGATGTCTGGGATTGATGGTCTCGGCCTTCGAGGCGATTCCTTTCGCACAGTTTCACACGAGGGGTCTCCAAGCGGAGATCCTGTCCAGGTGGGACGGGCGACCTCAATCTCTGGATCTTCACATCTCGTTGAGTCTTCGCACCAGGGAAAACCTTCTGTGGTGGCTCCAGTCCCCGTTGGTGTCCGGGGGCAAGTCGTTTCATCCGATCTCGTGGACGGTAATCACCACGGATGCCAGCCTGTCGGGCAGGGGTGGAGTTCTGGGCGTTCTGTCCGCTCAGGGGACTTGGTCGGAGGGGGAGTCTTCCCTTCCGATCAACATTCTGGAATTGCGTGCGATAAGGCTCTGTCTTCATCGCTGGACGGACCGGCTGCAGGGTTGCCCGGTTCGGGTGCAGACGGACAATGCCACGGCGGTGGCCTACATCAACCACCAAGGGGGCACCAGGAGTGCCCGAGCGGCTCGAGAAGTGGCCGACATTCTGTCTTGGGCCGAGACTCATGTCCCGGCGATAACGGCGGTTCACATTCCGGGAGTGGAGAACTGGCAGGCGGCCCTGGATCAGGGTCGCCAGGCCCTGGATCAGGGGGAATGGTCTCTCCATCCGGCTGTCTTCCAGACGTTGTGCGCGAAGTGGGGTCTTCCAGATGTGGACCTGTTCGCGTCTCGCCTCAACAACAAGGTGAAGAGGTTCGTGGCAAGGACGCGCGACCCTCGGGCAGACGCGTCGGACGCGTTAGTGGCCCCGTGGCATCAGTACAGGCTGATGTACGCGTTTCCACCGATTCAGTTGCTGTCCAGGTTCCTTCGCAGGTTACACTCGGAACGCAACACGGTGATTCTTGTGGCACCGGACTGGCCTCGCCGGTCCTGGTACGCAGACCTCGTGAATCTGGCGGTCGACGCCCCGTGGCGTCTGCCTCTTCGAGACGATCTACTGTCTCAAGGACCGATATACCATCCTGCTTTACAGTCGCTGGCTTTGACGGCCTGGCTGTTGAGACCGAGGTCCTGAAGGAGAGGGGTCTCTCTCCGGAGGTCGTTCGTACTTTAATCAACGCAAGGAAGTCTTCCTCGGGGAAGGTTTATTACCGTACTTGGAAGGCCTATTTTGCCTGGTGTGAGTCCAGGGGGTTTTCACCCCGCACGTACTCGGTGTCCCGTGTGCTGTCTTTCCTTCAAACGGGTGTTGATCAGCGTTTGGCGCTGGCTACGATAAAGGGTCAGGTGTCTGCTCTGGCCGTTCTGTTTCAACGTCCCGTGGCTTCCAACCCTTTGGTTGGCACCTTTGTTCAGGGTGTGCGGCATCTGGTTCCCCCGAGGCGGGATCCTCTGCCCCCTTGGGACTTGAATCTCGTTCTCTCTGTGTTACAACGTGCTCCTTTTGAACAGATCAGGGAGATCTCGTTGTCTATGTTGTCCAAAAAGGTCGCCTTTTTGGTGGCGATCACTTCGGCTCGCAGAGTGTCGGAACTGGCGGCTTTGTCCTGCAAGTCTCCGTACCTGGTTATTCATTTGGATAAGGTGGTCTTGCGACCTAATCCTTCTTTTCTGCCGAAACGAGTTTCGGAATTCCATCTTAATGAGGATATTGTCTTGCCTTCGTTGTGCACGAAGCCTAAACATCCAAAGGAGGTGAGATTACATTCTCTGGATGTTGTTCGGGCGATAAGGGTTTACCTTTAATCGACTGAGTCTTTTCGAAAGACGGACTCCTTGTTTGTTCTTCCAGAGGGTCCTCGGAAGGGCATGGCGGCTTCGGCCTCTACCATCGCCAAATGGATCAGGCAGACCATTGAACAGGCCTATGCTTTGCAGGGGAAGGTTCCCCCTGTGCCTGTGAAGGCGCACTCTACTAGATCTCTGAGTACGTCCTGGGCCTGTCGTCATGGGGCTTCTGTAGCCCAGGTGTGTAAGGCGGCGACTTGGTCGACCGTGCACACTTTCACAAAATTCTACAAAGTAGATGTTCAGGCATCGGCGGATGCTTCCTTTGGCCGCAAGGTTCTTAGTGCGGCTGTTCCCTAGGGTCCCTTGTTGGGGACTCCTGGCTGTTGGGATAAGTTTTGTATCCCCTGGTTTTTTTGTCTTTTCCTGGGTTGTTGCTCCTGTTGAGCACTTATTTTTGCTGTTGCCCAGCTGGTTTCCTTCCTTTGGTAAGGTTCCTTTCTTTGATGTGGAGACTGCGTTGCCTTTCGGCGCGGATGCGTTTCCCACCCCTCATGTTTGCACTGCTTTGGGACGTCCCCATATGTGACGAATATGAAGAGGCGGCGACTGTCGGAGGACGTAAGAGAAAACGGAATTTTTGTAAAATCTTACCTGTAAAATTCCTTTCTCTGAGTCCTCCGACAGTCGCCGCCCCCGCCCCTCTTTTGGGGTTTGATTGTATACTCTACTGCTATTCCACTAAAACTGAGAAATGGTTGCAGGAAGTAGGAGGGTATTGACTGAGGGGACCACCCCTTGAGGGTGGGATATGTTAAAACTTTATTGTTAGCATATTCTGTTGCCTAGCTACTCCTTCGGAGCAAAGTCTAATGCCCCATATGTGACGAATATGAAGAGGCGGCGACTGTCGGAGGACTCAGAGAAAGGAATTTTACAGGTAAGATTTTACAAAAATTCTGTTTTATTTTATCAATTAAGAAGGGTTCGGTGAATGCGCATATGAAACTGGTGGGGTTCAGTACCTCCAACAAGGTTAAGAACCACTGCTCTATCCATCTCAAAGTCCTCCCTAGCTCCTTTTGGCACACCTCCCACTTCCTTATTATTTAGAGAAGAGTTCTCAGCCAAAATGTCTAAATCGAGGGGAATACATTCAGACCTTTTAGAGCTGTCAGACTGCAGGGGCCACAAGTAGGTCCTTTTATCCTTTTCCCCAGTGTCTATCTCTTAGATGCAATTTCACTAGAAGAGCTAGACCTCACCAAGTCCAAGAACAAAGATGGGGAGCCCACACAGAGTGGGGGACACCTGTTGGCCTTACATTTCGCACAGTATTTTTAATACAGAAATGTTGGCTTACTGAAAAGTTTGTCCCATGTACAGTATTCAATGCACTCAATACTTGGTCAGGGCTCCTTTTGCATAAATTACTGCATCAATGTGGCGTGACATGGAGGTGATCAGCCTGTGGCAATGCTGAGGTGTTATGGAAGCCTAGGTTTCTTTGATAGTGACTTGCAGCTCACCTCCATTGTTGGGTCTGGTGTCTCTCATCTTCCTCTTGACAATACCCTGCAGATTTTGTATGGGGTTTAGATCAGGTGAATTTGCTGGCCAATCAAGCACAGTGATGCCATGATTATTAAACCAGGTATTTGTACTTTTGGCAGTGTGGGCAGGTGCAAAGTCCTGCTGGAAAATTAAATCAGCATCTCCATTAAGCTGGTCAGTGGAGGGAAGCATGAAGTACTCTAGAATTTCCTGGTAGAGGGCTGCGCTGACTTTGGACTTGAAAAAAACACAGTGGACCAACACCATCACATGACATGGCTCCCCAAATCATCACGGACTGTGGAAAATGTTGCATTTCATTTGGAAATCAAGGTCCCAGAGTCCGTAGTGGAGAGGCACAGAAACCAAGTTGGATGAGGTCCAGTGTGAAGTTTCCACAGTCAGTGATGATTTGGGGAGCCATGTCATGTGCTGGTGTTGGTCTACTGATTCCAAAGTCAGCGCAGCCCTCTATCAGGAAATTCTAGAGCACTTCATGCTTCCCTCTGCTGACCAGCGATATCATCCAATAATGCACATGCATAATCTTGGAAGCCATCGAGCAGCTGATCCATCATCTGTTGGAACGTGGCTTGGGGCATTTTTCATCCCGAATGGCATGACCTTGAATTGGTACAACCCAAAGGGGGTGACAAAGGCCTACTTGGGAATGGCATCTGGGGCTAGGGGGATTTGCCAATATCCCTTACATAGATCGATGGTCGTGAGGTATCGACCTCTGGCTATTCGATCTAAGAGCTCGTCTATCCTGGGCATGGGGTAAGCATCTGATACTATTTTGTCATTGAGTCTCTGGTAGTCTACACAGAAGCGGGGAGTTCCATCCCTCTTCGGTACCAAGACCACCGGAGAAGCCCAAGGACTATCAGAGGGTTCTATGACTCCGAGATGGAGCATCTCTTGTATCTCCCGTCTCATGTGTTCCTTGACAGCCTCAGGTATTCTGTAGGGAGTCTGTCTGAGGGGTGGCTGTTCCGAAGTGTCTACTCGGTGCATCACCAGTGGAGTGTATCCAGGTACGTTTGAGAATGTTGCTCCCTTCGTGGTTAGCAATTGCTGTGCCTGGATGCGTTCTTGGGGGTTTTACCTTACCCCCAGCTGAACCTCATCTAAGGTGCCGATCATATCATCCTCCCCCAGAAGGTCTGGTCAGGGAAAATTCTCAAACTCGACGAAGGTGGGCGCACAGATTGCAGCCACATCCTCGGTTTTCTCATAGTAGGGTTTGAGCATGTTCACGTGGAGCATGCGTCTCCCCCCACTCCCAGAGCAAGGACCAATCACGTAAGTGGTGTCGCACCTATTCTCCACTACTTGGTATGGGCGCTGCCAGGCGGCCTGGAGCTTGTCGTGGCAAACAGGTTTTAAAATCAAAACCTTTTGGCCAGTCTGAAAGCTACGTCCTCTGGCGCCTTTGTCATACCATTGGCGCTTGCGAGTCTGCGCCGCCTGGAGGTTAGTATGCACATTCTGAGGCAGTTCCTCCAAGCAGTCACGGAACTCCAACACATAGGGTGTAACAGGGGTATCATCCTCACCTACTGCTCCTTCCCAGTGTTCCCGGATTAAATCAAGGGGTCCTCTTACTCTCCGTCTGAACAGTAGTTCGAAGGGGGAGAATCCTGTAGATTCCTGTGGCACCTCCCTGTAAGCAAATAGGAGGTGTGGCAGAAATCTCTCCAAGTCCCGACTCGTGGCTGTGAAAGTTCGGAGCATTTGTTTCAATTTGCCATTGAACCTTTCACATAGACCATTTGTCTGGGGGTGGTAGGAAGAACTAATAATTGGCTTGATGCCACACAGTCTCCAAAGCTGTTGGGTGACTTCCGCAGTGAACTGAGTGCCCCGATCCGAGACCATCTCCCTGGGAAAGCCCACCCGGGAGAAGACCCGCATCAGCGCCTCAGCCACTGTCTCCGCGTGTATATTTGTTAGAGCCACAGCCTCAGGATACCAGGTTGCATAGTCCACTATTGTGAGGATGTACCTTTGCCGGACGGGCTGGGTTTGGCAAGAGGTCCTACAATATCTAGGGCTACCCATCTGAATGGCTCCTCTATGATGGGTACGGGTTGTAATTTGGCCTTGTGGCTATCTCCCCATTTTCCTACCCGTTGACAGGTGTCACACGTTTGACAGGACTGTCTAACATCTTGGAGATGCCAGGCCAAAAGAAGGTGTGGGTAAGCCGGTATCTAGTGCGGCTGATCCCTAAGTGGCCCGACAGGGGGATATCATGGGCTATCTGCATTAATTCTCTACTGTATTTCTGGGGGACCACTAATTGTCGGGTTAGGACTGGTAGGGACCCGGCTGCGACTCTCTCTTGAGTCACGGTACAATAACCCCTGGTGCCAGGAATATTTCTCTCCCTCTAATCCTGCCTGTGACTGGGTTACTTTATCCCTATAGACCTCTAACCTGGGGTCACTAAGGGTTTCCTGCCAAAATGCTGTGGGGGTATCCCAGGGAATGAGGTTAACGCTTTGGGGAAGTAGTCTTACCGGGCCCTCAGAGGGCGTGCTGTTTTCCGTGGTGTGGGCCTGGGACCGGGTGGTAACCGGGTATGTCTCGTTGGTGACCTGGGCTGGTACAAAAGCTGAAGTCAACTGGCCCAGATCATTCCCCAGCAGGACATCAGCGGCAAGTTCCTGGATCAACCCCACATGAATTAATCCGGATCCAGCACCCCAGTTCAGGTGTACTCTTGCCGTGGGTAGCCTGTGTATTGCTCCCCCTGCAACCCACGCGGCTACGGAACCTCCGGTGCGGTCGGCATCTGGAACCAGTTGACATTTGACCAGTGTGAGGGTGGCGCCGGAATCTCGTAGACCTTGAGCAGTCTTTCAGTTCAGCTGTACTGACTGGCGATGGTGTTGCCTGTTGTCGGTAGCAGCCTGTACAGGGTCAGCCTCGTGTAGGATACTCCAGTGTTCTTCCAATTCTCCAGCTCTGAGGTTGTCTGGGGCAGCCTCAGCTTGATAACAATGAGCGGCAGTCCGTGCTGGGGGAGGTGGCCCTGGTCGGATCCACGCTGCTTGTTCCTTGTTCTTTGTGCAGTCTCTCTGGTAGTGGCCAAATTTCTTGCACAAATGGCACTGCACTCCGTTGCGCCCGGGGTATCGATTTGCCGGAGGGTTAGGGATAAGTCCTGGTTGTTGTGGTGCTGGCGACCCTGGGTTATTGTTCTGCAGTCTGGGGTTTGGTCTGAAGCTACTTCGTGATTGCCTGTAGGCATCTTGATATTCATTGGCCTGCCTGGCCGCTTCAGGGAGAGTGGTAGGTTTGCGGTCCCTTACCCACTCCTGTACCTCTGGGTTTAGTCCATTATAGAATTGTTCCAGTAAAATCAGCTGGGTGATAGCTTCTGCTGTGGTTGCTTGACAGGCTTGTAGCCAGGCTTGGGCTGCCCTCTGCATACGGCAAGCCCATTCGGTGTGGGAGTCCTTCTCCTGTTTGTTGGTTTCCCTGAAGCGTCTACTGTACGCTTCTGTGGTGATAGCATATCTTGCCAAAATCACTTCCTTTACCCGGCTATAACTTGAGATTTCCTCCTCTGGCACCGCTCTGTAGGCTTCTGCTGCATGGCCTGACAGTTTACCAGCTAGGATCCGTACCCAGTCTGTTAGTGATACTTTGTACAGCCTGCATTGCCATTCAAAATCCTGCAGGAAGCCATCGATCTCTTCCTCTGCTTCCACAAACTTTTTAAAGGCATCATGTAGTACCTTTAATCTTGTCTCTGGTGCCTGTGAAGTAGTTGGCAGTCTCTCCAAGGCACGTTGCTCTGCCAGCGGGAGTTGGTTCTCCCGATCCTCTCTTGCTGTGATAAAGGCATCCACTTGGGCTAACGTTGCCTGTACCTGCTCTATTGAGGGGTTTTCTCCATAAAACGCTAGCTTACGTTTCACTTCTTTGTCAAATTCTGTATCCATGGCTTCCATAGCCATACTGCGTGCCCGATCCTCCTCGGTCAGCTCTGCAATCAGCGTGGCATGGCTTTGGTTTTATTGCTGGCTATTTTCCCTCTCACTTTCAGCAAATCCTTTAACGTGGCTCGTTTTAACCAAGCATAGTTCATCTTCATTCACACTTCCATTCGTGTAACCGAATTTGTACAAACTGCTTCCACTTGCTGCAAGGCTTGCATCCTACCGCTTGCCACCACTGTAACTGATCTCCAATACCCAGCCTAGGTATTTCCGCTGTATAATCCTTGGAGCTGAGGAAAAACTAAAATATCCAAGGCAAAACACCCCCCCAGTAACTGGACGACACACAGTTCTGGGAGTCAACTGGAATGAATCCGTTTATTCAAAACACAAACACAAGAGATCTACAATCTGGGAAAACCCCCCTCCCTCTTCGAGCCATTCCACACACAAACCTACACATCCCATAATAACCTTACTCTAGCCAGACAGGAGCAATAGGACAATGGAATGCAGGTATTCAACAATAACGAACCCCACCCCACTGGCATGGGTTTATGAAACACTTTTGCCATATTCGAGCCATCTGTAATACATCCCCACACATCTCCTGAGGGACACTGCTCAGAAATATTATGGTCCTAAGTGAAAGAGTCCCTCACTCTTTCAACACAAACCACACTCTGTGTCCATTCTGCTACAGTAGCAATACCTGGTTTAATGATCATGGTATCACTGTGCTTGATTGGCCAGCAAACTTGCCTGACCTAAACCCCATAGAGAATCTGTGAGGCATTGTCAAGAGGAAGATGAGACACCAGACCCATGCCACGACACATTGATACAGTAATTCATGCAAAAGGAGCCCCGACCAAGTATTAAGTGCATACTATACTGTACATAGACATACATTTTAGTAAGCCAACATTTCTGTTATATAAATCCTTTTTTTTTTTTTTGATCTTATGTACTATTTAAATTTTTTCCGGGAGCCTGAAAAATTGGTTTTTACTAGCTGTAAGCCATAATCTTTAAAATTAATAGAAAGAAATGCTTGAATCCTCTCTGTGTAACACATCTATATAAAATATGAGTTTCACTTTTTTGAATTGCATTTCTAAAATAAATTAACTTTTTGATGATATTTTAATTTTATTAGATGCACCTGTGTATATGGTGAGAGAAATTTGAAGATAGGGACTCTATTCCTGAAACAGGGGAAAGGGGGGGGGGATACTAAAGAGTTTGTTTTTTTTCAATAGCTGTGTGTTTTGTTTCGGTAATAAAAACTGCTTTCTCTAGTGTTTTGTTAGCCTGCTCCATAAAAGAGTTTGTGTTCCTGGTCATAACTTTTAGATGTCAGTTTGAATTGTAAAGTTAAGAGAATACAAGGCATTCTACAAACCGTAAGGGAGGGTGGATAAACAAGACTAGAGCGGTCATAGCTCTAACAGCAGCAGTGGGCCAAAAGTATAGAGCTAAGTGTGCTAGGGAGCTTGAATTAAAGTCTGGATTTTACTCTTCAGAGTAGTAATCTAGACCTAGGATAAATATCAGTGGTGACAACCTTTACGCAAAGCATATACTGTATGTTAAAAAGTGCTTCACCTGGAGTTTCTTTAAGTGAAAAGTAATGCCATAACTATTCTGGTTATGCAGTTAATCATTTTCATTGGGACATCGCTAAATCTGCAAAGCCTTGGCACTAGATTCATCCTGCTTTATTACAGGCTAAGGAAAACAGTCCTCTGAAATTAAGACCCGTAATTAAATGAGGACTATAATGGAAAATAATATGTCACCAGAAATTAAATGCTGCATTTACCATGACATTAGCTTCATGACACAGGCTTCAGGCACTTCGAACATTCCTCTTCATATAACTAATGTTCTAATCTTTGTCATTCGCTAAACTGAATTGATGGAAGACACAGATTTAAAGTGGACCTTAATGCAAAAGGCAATGATTCAGTATGTTCTAGAGAACATCTAGAAATCTTTTTGGTGCCTAAGCATAAAAAACTGGAAAATTTAATCAACTCAAATACTGCAATTTTTTTCTTTTCCTGATGAGCCCTGTGTCACCCTACTGCTGGGTATGCACTGCCCATTCCCCAACCTGCAAGACCTAACTCAAAAATTTGATTCCCTACCTCAGGCTGGTGTTCCATAACTCGATGTCCACACCTGATTGGGAGTCTGTGGTGACATGGAGCTCGTCCAGAAAGGAAGATTGCAGTAAGTATTTTATATTTAGTTTTCTCTATTGTTCATTGACAGACGCAGCTCCATATTCCTCTTCTTGACCATTGGGCTATGCTGCCCCCTACAGGAGTAGGACACTAGGCAGGAAAAATCTTTACCACACCTATGGGGCAGTCCCTGCAGGCATGCACCCACTCACTCTGCTATAGGATTCAGTTTGTTTCTGCCTAGTTTAGGAGTAGGCCCTAGTTCCCGGCTGGGACTTCGGTCTTAGCTTGTCTTTTCTATTTTAAAGGGAACCTTTGTTAAAAAATTTAATTTTTTTAGCTAGTTATGTTCCTGAGAGAATTGCAAACAACAGCTGGACTGGGTTTCGGACTGGATATCCTAGATCCGTATGGTCTCCCAGCCCGGCCAGCGACCATGTGCAGGTTTATAGCCCAGTGCTTGGCCACGCCATGACAGAGCCCCAATGGATGGAGGCTGGCCCAGGGGGAAAACACCTCGCCAGGACACACACGACCTGGTTTGGCCTGAGTCACAGCGTACCCCTTGGCCATCAGCACCCCCACCCCGAGTGGAGAGGTAGTCCGGAGTGGCGCCCACCCCATGCTGTTGGTATGGTAAGTAGTGTCCCCCATAACTCTGGTGGTCTCGCGGGAAGGTCGGACCCTTGGGTACCCCTCATTCCCCCTGGGACTTGGTATGTACCAGGCTCCCCCAAGACCTCCCTCCCCACCATCATAGAGGTCCCTACCTCAGCAACAGGGGTCCTCGGGGGGGGGGTGGAGGTGCCAATGCCGCTATAGCGGATCCGCTTGGGGGGCTTAATCCTGGTGGGGGTCCCCCCCCCAAAGCCACTAATCGTTTGGACCTCTTAAGGGTCCTGGAGACCACATTGCATGCCAATGGGGCCACCATTTTACTGTAGAAACGTTCAGCCTCATTTTTCAGAAGTTCCCATTGAAATGCATGGGCGGCCATGTTTTTGTGGTTTCCCCAGAGGAATGTATTGGGTGGCCAATTTATCCACAAACACTGGACAGCAGGGAGCAGCTAGGCCTTTACTCTAGTGATGACCCAGGTACTTTCCCTTCCTGTGAAGATCGTTTTCTCTGCACAGAAGACCGATCCTGTTCTCATCCATATCGAATGGTGGTATGTCTATTGGGGTCCCTGTAGGTCTCTCTCTCTCTCACCCTGCTATCTGCAGTGCTATTGGCTGGAACTTGTAGTACCGCTGGTGCAGCGGTGTGGGTCTGTTTATCGCAGTTTTCTTAAAGTGACACTGCACTATTCCAGAGTTCATATGGAGTCCCAGGAACAGATTTCCCCTACAGATCCCCTCCTTGCGGTTGCGGGGACCTCTGGGTCGCAACCACTGTCTGCCTTAACGGAGGTTTTGGAAAACCTGGTGTCAAAAGTGGATTTGGTTTTTTAAAAATACCACTAGTTAAAAGCATCCTGTGCCCTCCCCTGCCTCTCCTGTATCCTCAGATTTGGAGGTAGATATGGCCGCCGTGGATGCATGTCACCCTAAGGGTTCTGCGTCATCACACTCGGATGACGCGGTCGACATATCCTCGTCTGCAGCTACATGGGAAAGGGCGCTGGTGGAGGCACTTATAGTGTCAGCGCTGGAAACTCTAAAAATCGCGGATGATTCTGCAGCGTTAGGGTTGCAGGTGTCATTTGGCACTCGCAAATCCCAGAAGTTGGGCAAGGTTTTCCCTTGTCCAGAACTTTTTGACAATATTGTCTCTGACCAATGGGGGCACCTCAAACAGATGTTAGTGGTGGCGAATCGTTTTAAAAGGCGCTATCCATTTGCGGACACGGTATCTGCAAAATGAACCATTCCACCGAAGGTGGACCATCCGGTCTCCAGACTGAACAAATCTACTGTGGTCCCGGTGGAGGAGTGTCCAGTGTTTACAAGACCCTGTGGCTAGAAGGATTGAGTCTCTGTCCCGCCACTTACATGGGATAGCAGTCTCAATACTTAAACCAAACTTCCTGATCACTCTGGTGTCCCAGACCATAACAGAATAGGCAAAGTTACTAAAAAGCTCCCCATTTACGGGGTGACCGTTTGTTTGGATGCTCATTGGATGAACTAGTCAAGGGTCTTACAGATGGGAAGAGTACTCTTCTTCCTCAATCATTCAAGGGAAAGTCACCACGTAATAGACAGTAGGGATGATCGAACTTTTCAAAAGTTTGGTTCGACCAGAACACCAGAACTTCCAGAAAATTCGGCCCGGATTTCAGAACCCCATTAAAATCAATGGGACTCGAACTTCGGTAATCAAAAAAAACAATTTTGAAGCCCTAAAACCCAATAAATGCCCCTAAAAAGTGCCTAGGGTTCTGGGTCATGCCCCAGAGACTATTAATCACACAAAAAAAGTTCTTAAAAATTGTCATTATTGATAGAGAGCCAATTATTGAAAAAATTATTGAAAAAAAAAAATGAGATTTCTTTGGATTTAGTGTCTGGGGGGGTCTAAAAAGTGTACCTGCGAAGTTTCAGCTCTGTAGCATGTCCAGAACCAGAAAAAAAAATTGTTTGTATTAGAACACTTATAGAACAGGGATATGGCTCCGCTATTTTCACACCTTGCCGGTTTTGTAGCAAGCATTTTTTTGGGCATTTTTTGGGGGTTATTGGAGGAAGGCATAACATCAGAACTTCTGTGCAGGGGTATATATACACACACACTTATATGTATATATACACATACACATATATAGGTGTGAAAGTAGCAGAACAGTATACTTGCGCTAATGAAATAATTAACACCCATATGGCTTCTCTCCTTTCACACCTATATGTGTGTATGTTTATAAATACATATAAGTGTGTGTGTATATATACCCCTATACAGAAGTTCAGATGTTTTGCCTCCCTCCAAAGACCCCCAAAAAATGCCCAAAAAAACGCCAGCGCCAAAAAAAAAACGCCCAGGTGTGTTATTGCAGGCGGTTTTTTTTGGGCAATTTTTGGGGTCTTTGGAGGCAGGCAAAACATCTGAACTTCTGTATAGGGGTATATATACACACACACTTATATGTATATATACACATACACATATATAGGTGTGAAAGTAGCAGAACACAATACTTGCGCTCATGAAATAATTAACAGGCATGTGGCTCCGCTCCTATCAGACCTATATGTGTGTATGTGTATAAATACATATAAGTGTGTATGTATATATACCCCTATACAGAAGTTCAGATATTTTGCCTGCCTCCAAAGACCCCAAAAAAACGCCTGCGCCAAAAAAAAAAAAACGCCCAGGTGTGTTATTGCAGGCGTTTTTTTTGGGCATTTTTTTGGGGTCTTTGGAGGCAGGCAAAACATCTGAAATTCTGTATAGGGGTATATATACATACACACTTATATGTATTTATACACATACACACATATAGGTGTGATAGCAGAGAAGTCATATGGGTGTTAATTATTTAATTAGGGCAAGTATAGTGTTCTGCTACTTTCACACCTATATATGTGTATGTGTATATATACATATAAGTGTGTGTGTATATATACCCCTATACAGAAGTTCAGATGTTTTGCCTGCCTCCAAAGACCCCCCAAAAAATGCCCAAAAAAAACGCCTGCAATAACACACCTGGGCGTTTTTTTTTTTTGGCGCAGGCGGTTTTTTGTGCATTTTTTGGGGGTTTTTGGAGGCAGGCAAAACATCTGAACTTCTGTATAGGGGTATATACACACACACATGTATGTATATATACACATACACATATATAGGTGTGAAAGTAGCAGAACACTATGCTTGCGCTAATGAAATAATTAACAGGCATATGGTTCCGCTCCTATCACACCTTTATATGCGTATGTGTATAAATACATATAAGTGTGTGTATATATACCCCTATACAGAAGTTCAGATGTTTTTCCTCAAAAAAACCCTATAAACGCCTGCAGCAAAAAGCAGGCTGACAGGCGAGAAGCCATATCGCTGTTCTATAAGTCACCTAGGAGAAACGATATTTTCTCTATAGCGGCCACCCTGAAATGGAAGTGTTTGGTCACCCTGCCATAGCAGTCAGTGTCAGTTCACCCTACACTACACTACTGTCACCCTGGCACTTAACACTTTCCCTACAGAAACTAGATTTTTTAATCTAACTAAAGTGGAAAATAGCACCCTAACTACACTAGATATCCCTTTCCTCACACTAATAATTGCTAAATGACACTTTTGAAGCAGAAGTAACAGAACTGCTTCCACTCTCTTCCACGTCCCTGTATTACACTGCTAGGAATTTGGCGGGGCTATCTTATATACTGGGGGGCGTATTCACTAATGATTGGCCTCTGGACCCCCTAGTCACTCCAATCACATTCCTAGCATTCTCCTGCCCCCTCAATTGGCTTTTACTGATGGTTCTGGTCCAATCACGGGCTTTTGAAGCCCAGTTCCTGTCCCATTGCATTTTGGTCGGTTCTGGTTGCTGAATTCCGAACTTTTTCAGCAAAAAGTTCTAAATTCGGCCGAACCTCGAACAGTCAATGTTCGGGTCGAACCAATGGTCGACCCGAACCGTTCGATCATCCCTAATAGACAGGGGCCTTATTTTACAGCCCACAGGTGGCCCTTTTTGTACCTCTGGAACGCAGGAGAAAGGATCTAAGCCATGGGGGTTCCAATTAGACATGGTCAGGTAGCCGAGATCAGGCCAATCCAGATCTACAGACAAATCCCCATCTGCATGAAGGGACACCCTCACCCATAACTGGGGTGGGGGAACGTCTTTGCTTCTTCCCGGAACCATGGACCTCCTTGATTCAGCAAAAATGGGTCCACGAACAAAATCAAATTCAGGTCTTGACCGTCGGACAGATTCTTCCCATCCAATTTACACCTATCTCCAGATCGGTTAAGGGATCTACGAGAGGCGGTACAAGATCTGCTGTTGCAAGGGGTGATTGTGCTGGTTCCCTGTCGGGAACGCTTTTAGGGATTCTATTCAAACCTGTTCACTGTTCCCAGGAAAGGGGCAGTATCGGCTGATCTATGCGTTCCCTCTGCTGAAACTCTTGCCGAGGCTTCTGTGCAGTATAGATGTGGAACGGATTTTGGTCATTCTGGTGGCCCCAGACTGGCCTCGCCAGTCTTGGTACCCAGATCTGGTAAGGTTGGTCGCCGATGCTCCTTGGAGACTTCCTCTCAGGGATGGTCTGCTGTTTCAAGGGCAGATCTTCCATCCTGCTTTACAGTCGCTGGCTTTAACGGCGTGGCTATTGAAAGCCAGGTATTGAAGGACAGGGGTCCTTCAGTGATTCCTACACTGTTGAACGCTAGAGAATCTACCTCCAGGAAGATCTATCATCGTACGTGGCAATCGTACATCTCATGGTGTGAATCGCTGAAGGTGCATCCTCACCTTTTTTTGGTGGCTAGGATTTTGACCTTTCTCCAAAGAGGTATGAAAACAGGGGGAGGGGGGACATTCAGTTGTATGTCTTTCTCCAAAGAGGGGTTGAACAGCAGTTGGCCTTGGGTGCTATTAAAGACCGAGTGTTGGCTTTGGCTGTGTTTTCCCAACGCCCTTTAGCTACGCATGCTTTTGATTCACACTTTTATTCAAGGGGTTTGACATATGGCTCCTCCGATACGATCCCCGTTACCTCCGTGGAATCTTAACTTGGTATTGTGTGTTCTTCAAAAACCTCCCTTTGAGAACATTAGGGAGATTCCTCTGCTTACACTGTCACAGAAGATTGCCTTTTTGGTGGCTATTATCTCTGCTCGCAGAGTATCTGAATTGGTGGTGCTATCGTGCTGTACCTTATCTGGTGGTCCACAGAGCTAAGGTGGTACTTCAACCTAATCAGTAGTTTCTTCCTAAGGTGGTTTCTGATTTCCATTTGAATGAAGACATTGTGCTGCCTTCACTCTGTCCTAAGCCCAAGAATCCTAAGGAAATTGCCTTGCATTCTTTGGATGTGGTTCGGGTAATTAGGGTTTACCTGGCAGCTACTGAATCTTTCAGGAAATCAGGCTCTATATTATGCAATATTGTGCATGGCGCACACGTGACATCATTGCGTGTGTTGCTTGATGTGTCTCCGTGCGCTGGGCTTATAATTACACACATTCTTCCTTCTTGGACAGCGTGCAGTCACAGTGCTGCATCTGCAGTTCCGCTTCAACACAGACCGACAGCAAGCAGCCATCCACAGCAGACTGGTGCCAGGCACAGGCCCTGGCCTCAGCCACCCACCCCACAACAGGGTTCCAGCAAGCCAGTAGGGATGAGCTTGAGTTCAAGTCAAACATTGGCTGTTCACTCTTTTGTCGAATGACAAACAAATGGGCTTCTTCGCGAAAACTTCAAGTTCCCACATTATCATGGACTCTGACCTCTGAATTCCAATTAATCACCTGCTGGCTGGGGGATTCAATCCCACAGCCCTCTCATTGCAAGCCTGGTATTCTACTAACTACGCCACTGTTAAGCCTGCCTAAGCTGAACACACTCTCCCTGACTTTTATCTCATCAACTGTGTGTAGGGTGAGATAGGAGTTAGTTAGGAGTTAGTGAGGCTGGGAAAGTGTGTTCAACCTAAGGCATGCTTGACGGTGGCGTAGCTGGTAGAATACCAGGCCTGCAGTTGCGAGGTTGTGGGTTCGAATCCCTTGGCCAGCAGGTGATTTATAAGTGGAATTCTATTATAATACATTGCTGGCAGGGAGAGAGATTTTTGCTTTTTACAGTTTGTTGAGATCAGATAGTGCAGTGTATATCACAAAGTTTTATATATATATATATATATATATAGGCACTTCAGTTTATATCTGTTTATGTCAGTATTGCTGAAAAAAAAAACCGTGCCAAAATAAAAAAAAAATGGCGTGGGGTTCCCCCTAAAATCCATACCAGACCCCTATCCGAGCACACACCCTGGCCGGCCAGGATGGGGGTGGGGGGCGAGCCCCCCTCCTGAACCATGCCAGGCCACATGCCCTCAACATGGGGAAGTGGGTGCTCTGGGGCAGGGGGTGGCTCTGCCCCCCTACCATAAAGAACCTTGCCCCCTTGTTGATGGGGACAGGGGTCTCTTCCTGACAACCGTGGGTTGTGGGAGTCTGCGGGGGAGGCTTATTGGAATCTTGAAGCCCCCAGATCCCGCCCCCCCCCTATGTGAATGGATATCTGGTACATAGTACCCCTACCCATTCACCAAAAATGTGTACAAAAAAAATAAAGACAAAAGCCAGTTTTGAAAAAGTCCTTTATTAAAAAATAAAAAAATCCCCCGATGATTAGTCGCCCGCTTGACCGAAATATAGGAAAAAAATTACGAAGCTCCTGCTTCTACAGATGCTTCCTGCACTCAGAGCTGTTTTGATTTTTGACAGCTCTTTTATAGGGATCTGATGTCACAAGCCGCCCCACAATGCACTGCTCAGGTGCAGTGAATAAATTACTGATGTCATGTAATTTATTCACTGCACCTGAGCAGTGTACTGTGGGGCGGCTCGTGATGTCAGGTCCCTATAAAAGAGCTGTCAAAATCAAAACAGCTGAGAGCACGGGAAGCATCCTTAGAAGCAGGAGCTTCTTTTTTTTTTTTTCTATTTTTCAGGCGGGGGACTGATCATCTAGGGACACTATTTTTTTTAATTTTTAATAAAAGACTTTTCCAAAACTGGCTTTTGTCTTTATTTTTTTTTATACAATTTTTTGGCGAATGGGTAGGGGTCTAGGATGGAAAAGGACCTGGGGGTACTGGTAGACAACAGGCTTGGCAGTGGCATGCAATGCCAAGCCACTGCAAGCAAGGCCAACAGAATACTGGGATGTATAAAAAAGGGGATTCACCCCAGAAATAAAGAGATTATTCTCCCACTCTACAAGACTCTGGTCCGGCCACATCTGGAGTATGCTGTCCAGTTCTGGGCACCAGTCCTCAGGAAGGATGTGCTGGAACTGGAGAAATTCAGAGTAGGAGAAGGGCAACAAAAATAATTAGGGGAATGGAGGACATCAGCTATGAGGAAAGACTACAAGCACTGAACTTATTCTCTCTGGAGAAGAGACGATTGAGGGGGGATATGATATCAATGTACAAATATTGTACTGGCAACCCTAGCATATGGAAAAACCTATTCAGAGAAAGTCAATACAATAAGACACGTGGCCACTCACTAAAACTAGAGGAAAGGCGGTTTAACCTTAAAATACACAGGGGGTTCTTCACTGTGAGAGCAGTAAGGATGTGGAATTCTCTTCCGCAGTCGTATCAGCAGGGAGCATTGATAGTTTCAAAAAACTATTAGATGGGCACCTTAAAGATCTTAAAGACCACAACATAGAGGGGTATACAATGTACGGTTAACAGCAAACACACACACACACATCATAGGTTGAACTGGATGGACTCGTGTCTTTTTTCAACCTCACTAACTATGTAACTATGGGTACGATGTACCCGATATCCATTCACATGGGGTGGGGGCGGGAAATTGTTAAAGGGGGCTTCAAGATTCTGATAAGCCTCTCCCTACAGACCCACACAACCATGGGGGCAAGATGCTTTGGGGTGGGGGAGCAGAGCACCCACCCCCCCCATGTTTAGGGCATGTGGCCTGGTATGGTTCAGAGGGGGGGCGCTCGCCCCCACCCCCATCCTGGCCAGCCAGGCTGTGTGCTCGGATAAGGGTCTGGTATGAGTTGTAGGGGGAACCCCACGCCGTTTTTTTTTTTTTTTTAATTTTGGCGCGGGGCTCCCCTTAAAACCCATACCAGACCCGAGGGGTTCTGGTATGGATTTTGGGGGGGACCCCATTCCGTTTTTTTATTATTATTTTTTTTTTTATATCTGTATTGCCGGGAGCCGACAATACCTCACAGCCGCAAGCAAGTTTAAATGTAATTTCTTCCTTTAGAAGTGTCAGTATTGCTGCAGCAGGCTACAAACATCACACAAATGCGCTACATTACAGGCACATTAAGGGGACCCCCCCAGGCACGATATTTAAAGGATTTTTTCATTTTTATTGTTTAACTTTAAGCATTATTAAAATCACTGCTCCTGTAAAAATGATCATTTTAAAAAATAAAAATTTTGCATTGATTCATGTCCCCCAGGGCAGTACCCAGGTCCCCATACACTTTTTTGGGCCAATACCTTGCATTTAAGCCTTTAAAATGAGGACTTGTGATTTTTCATGTTCGTGTCCCATAGACTTTAATGGATTTCGCATGTTCGCTAGAACATTTCCCCTGTTTAAGATGTTCTGTGCGAACCGTACTGGGGGGTGTTCGGCTCATCACTACAAGCCAACCACCCACAAAAGGTTGACACCAAGCCAGCCACCCACCCACCCCACAACAGGGTTCCAGCAAGCCAGCCACCCACAACAGGGTGCCAGCAGGCCAGCCACCCACAACAGGGTGCCAGGCAGCAGCCACAACAGGGGGCCAGCAGCAAGCCACCCACCCCACAACAGGGTACCAGCAGCCAGCCACCCACCCACCCCACAACAGGGTGCCAGCAAGCCAGCCACCCACCCACCCCACAATAGGGTTCCAGAAAGCCAGCCATCTACAACAGGGTGACACCAAGCCAGCCACCCACAACAGGGTGACACCAAGCCAACCACCCACCCACCCCACAACAGGGTTCCAGCAAGCCAGCCACCCACAACTGAGTGGCACCAAGCCAGCCACTCACCCACCCCACAACAGGGTTCCAGCAAGCCAGCAACCCACAACAGGGGACACCAAGCCAGCCACCCACAACAGGGTGACACTAAGCCAGCCACCCACAGCAGGGTGCCAGCCAGCAGCTACAGCAGTGTGCCAGCCAGCCAGCAGCCACAGCAGGGTGCCAGCCACACACCCACCCACCCCACAACAAGGTGGGTGCAAAAAACAAAAATACGTTGAATCCCATGGGCCCATCTAAGAGTTTATCATGTTGAGTTATATCATGAAGCACAGAAACAAAATGAATCCCAATCCCAATGGGAAATACCTCCTCCACTATCCCAGGCAACAATAAGAGATATGTTTCAGAAAAAAACAGGTGGATACATTCAGATGGAAGATCTCAACTGCTGGACAGAGTAATCACAGAAATGATGGTCACTGATAACCAGCCATTTACAATGGTGTCTGGATTTAAGCGGTTGATGTCTATAGTTGAGCCAAGGTACACACTGAAGAGTGAGAAGTATTATCAAACCGAAATGCTGGGAAAGATTCACCAAACGGTCGTTGAGAAAGTAAAGGCAATGCTGCAACCAGACAATGCTGGCAACTCACTCTCGTTCATGACTGACTGCTGGTCAGGACAAACAGAGTCACTAATGAATCTTACATGCCACTTCATTGACAGCTGATGAACAAAAAGGCAGTTGGTGTTGAATACAAAAGTGATGCAAGGATCCCACACTAAGTACAGTAGAGAAATGTTTCTAGGCATGCTTGAAGACTGGGGAATCAACAAAAGTCCGAGTGATGCTTGTGCTCCTTTGAGACAATGAAGCAAACATGCGGAAAGGAATGAGGCGTGCTGATGTGTCAGACCTCAGTTGCATAGCATACAACACCCTCCAACTTATAAATGATGGTCTGTCAAGCCAGAGAGCTTTGATAGATATATGTTTTGAGAAGCATGAAAAGATTAAAAATGTTGTGCTGGCAAGTCTTTTGGATCCTCGATACAAAAACCATGCTTTCTCTTCTGATGATGTATATTGGCCAAGGCAAAACAATGGCTGACAGAAGATATTCAACAGGAGATGCAGGAGGTTCCTGCCGAAAGGTCAAGTCCAGAACAGCATTTTTATAATCTGGAAGAGCAGCAGGATGCTGCAAAAACAGAAAAATGTCCAAAAAGAAACAACGAACAGAAGAAACTCTTCTTCATCGTGGTCAAATCGATGGCATGTTCAGTGTTTTATTGGGGGCTCATGCAGAGGATTCTTCTAAATCTGCAATAATGAGCCTGGATGATGAACTTCGTCTCTATTTGAAGGAACCAGTAATTGACAGAAGAAGTGGTGATCCTCTTTAGTGGTGGAAAGAAAATGAGGCACACTACAAAAGACTTTCCTCTTATGCTAAAAGATACCTCTCTGCTCCTCTTTCCTCTCCTGTACCAAGTGAGCCTGTTAATGAAGTGGCAGAAATATATGAAAAAAACAGAAACCGTTTAACAGGTGAACATGCTGAAATGTTATGCTTTCTGCACTATAATATTTTTCTACTTTACTGGGAGTATTGAGAAGTGTAGTAGCACTAGTGTCCACTCCAATCCACTGTCTAGCTTTTTTCTAGCAGTTTTGCACTGACTGCACTGCAGTAGTGATTTAAAATCATTGCAGTGAGTGAGTGCACTACTGCAGCAGTTTATGCTGTAGTACATTCACAATCACATGATGTGAAACTGATGTCCCTGCAAGTGAAAGCTGTGCGGTTTTCCTATCAGTTTTCATGCAGGTAAGGTGTGAAGAACGAGCCTTACCTGCCTTACCTTAATGTTTGTTTAAACAAACATTAACATGTTCAGTACCAGATTTGTGTCAAAAATTGTCTTTATTTTTCAAAACTTTAAATGTAAAAAATATAGGCCCATATCGGCTGATACCAATAAGGGGGCCCTAATTCACTATAAGTTTGGAATAGAGCTGCTCACTTCTCCAGAAATAACTCCAGCTTAAACTCATTAGCATCCTAATTAGGTAAGTGGCTGGAGTTAAACCTTCAACTAAGTGCTTTAGTGAATTCGGAGTTGGAGTTAACTAAGACTGAATTCGGGTTTGGAGTTAACCAAAATCCCTTTCTGTTTTTCATAAAAGGAAATTTGTCTAATCTGAATCACTGTTACACAGCAATGTCATCTATTATGGTTTATTTTAATTTTAAGGTATAGTTATGTATCTTATGTGTTTTAACCTTTAGATTTACTAATAGCAGACTACACAGCTGTCTAATTAGCAATCTTCATTCTTTATTCATCTGAAACTTTCAGGCATATCTGATTGTATTCAGCACTTTGGTGTAGTGGGCTATGCTCATAGACAAAGATTGCTAGGTCATGAGTTCAAGGCCCAACCATGATAACACCCTGTGTGCTCACAGTTGTGTGTCATTATTTTTTTTGGCCACATAGTAATACATTGGCTACATCACCTAAAATTGCATGTCAATGGTCATGTATATTCAAGAAACAGACATGCATATGTGCAGGGTGCAATTATGCATTTGCCAAGTTTCAGTATTTATTTACAGTTGTCTAAAATTTAAGGAGGTGATGGGAGACTTGGGATTTGAACTCATGCTTGCAGTGTTTATAGACAGGAATACTAACCGCTAAACCATTGAGCTGAGCATGATTACCCACGCCTGCCCAGGCCAATTTTCAGCTTTTTATACTGTTGCATTTTGAATGACAATTGCGCGGTCATGCAACCCTGTACCTAACACAAATGTATGACATTATTTTCACACAAATATTACTTTCTTTTGGTGGTATTTGATCACTGCAAGGTTTTTTTTTTATTGGCAAAAAGAAGACTTAAATGTTTGACCTCTAAAAAAATGTGTTTTTGTTTATGTAATAAAATTTGGTAAATCAATATGTTTTTGGTTGCACTGACGAGCATTGATGAGGCTGCGCTGGCAGGCACTGATGAGACACTAATATGCAGCACTGATGGACACTGATAGGCGGCACTGATATGCAGCACTGATGGGCATTGATTGGTGGCACTGATGGGAAATGATTGGCACTGGTGGGCAGCACTGATAGATGGTAATGATGGGCAGCACTAACAGGTTCCCTGAGCACTGATTGGCATCAATGGTGGCATGGGTGGGCATCCCTGGTGGCCATGGGTCAGCAATCCCTGGTGGCTCTAGTGGCATTCCCCAAGGGTCTGCACTGGTAATCAATGCTCTGATTACAAGCACAGACCCCCCCCCCCCCACACACACACACACACACACTTACTTTGCATATGAATGCCATTTCTTCACAGCTGAAAGTGGCCCTCACCATGATTAGCCAGTTGATTGTGACCACTTGCTGGAATGTTTGCAACCCAATTAGGTGTCATTTCTGGTCCAGGGCGAACGCCAATGTGCCATTTGCAATTTATTGTAAAGAGATTTTGCTTTATTTTAAAAATGGTGCACACAGACCACTAAAATTTATTGGAAATTTTTTACCTAGGCCAGTAAAGGTAATCCTTAACCCCCCCCCCCTAGATGTTTCTCATAATGCTCACGTACTCTGCAGTGTAGGTGAGCATCATGGGAAATGTTACTAAACACCTGTGTTGCCAAGGTTCATCATCACTGACCTAGGCCAACTAAAAAGGAGAGAGAGCGGTGTAGCAATCTTTTATTTAGTAATCATTTTTAGTGATTTTTTATTAAATGTTTTGGTTACATTCATCCACAGAGACTGAATGGACATTTTGTATTATTCCTTAATTTATATATATATTTTTAGCTAAATATATACATACACACTTTAATTATTTCTTACAATTAAGCCCCCCCACACACTCCCCCTCCTCCCCCCCACCCACACACTCCTCCCCACCCACACACTCCTCCCCCCACACACACACTCCTCCCCCCCCACACTCCTCCCCCCCACACACACACTCCTCCCCCCCACACACACACTCCTCCCCCCCCCACACACACACACTCCCCCCCCCACACACACACACACACTCCTCCTCCCCCCCACACACACACACACTCCTCCCCCCACACACACACACACTCCACCCCCCCACACCCACACACACACTCCTCCCACCCACACACACACTCCTTCCCCCCACACTCACACACACACTCCTCCCCCCCACACCCACACACTCCTCTCCCCCCCCACACACACCCCATTCCCCCCGCCATACACCCCCACCCCAAAAAAGCAAATTCGGACATAAAGACATGTGGCCCTGCTGCCAGAAGCCAAATGAGCTGCTCTTAAACATCCCTTTATATAACCTTGGTTAAACTACACCCACCCAGTATAGGAAACGCCCAGCAAAGTAATTAATTGGGTATGTTGGTTCCTAAACCAAAATCACCAGTTCACTAATGAATGAGTGTTTGGCTGGCCATACATGACACGTTTCTTACAAGTCAACACACATAAGAAATGCTTTCAATAATCTTAGCATGAGCACAAAGTGGCTTTTTCATTTAGACCAGGGGTGGGGAACCTTTTTTCTGCCAAGGGCCATTTGGGTCAAACATTTAATTAACTCACCCCTATTGTGATGGCTGCAACTGCTTCTCTTTGGTGAGGTATGTGATGTTAGCTGGTATTGATAATGTTGCTACTGGCAACTGGTTTTCCAGGTTTGCATCGGTCAGTCTTGAGCACAGTCGACTCTTTGTGGTGGTAAGTTTTGAAAAGAACTGCTGGCGGGTACAGCTGGCTGGTACTACTGGTGGGTACAGCTGGCTGGTGGCTGGTAATGCTGTGGATACTGCTGGCTCAGGCTGGAACTGTGCTGTGGGTACTGCTGGCTCAGGCTGGTACTGCTGTGGGTACTGCTGACTCAGGCTGGTACTGTGCTGTAGGTACTGCTGGCTGGTACTGCTGTGGCTACTGCTGACTCAGGCTGGTTCTGCTGGCTGATACTGTGCTGTATTTACTGCTGGCTGGTACTGCTGTGGGTGCTGCTGGCTGGTACTGCTGTGAGTACTGCTGGCTCTGGCTGGTTCTGCTGTGGGTATTGCTGGCTCTGGCTGGTACTGCTGGATCTTAGTGCCCCCTTAATGCAGAGTGATTAGTGCCCCCTTAATGCAGAGTGATTGGTGCCCCCCCTTAATGCAGAGTGATTGGTGGCCCCCTTAATGCAGAGTGATTAGTGCCCCCTTAATGCAGAGTGATTGGTGCCCCCCCTTAATGCAGAGTGATTGGTGCCCCCTTAATGCAGAGTGATTAGTGCCCCCTTAATGCAGAGTGATTGGTGCCCCCTTATTGCAGAGTGATTAGCGCCCCCTTAATGCAGAGTGATTGGTGCCCCCCCTTAATGCAGAGTGATTGGTGCCCCCTTAATGCAGAGTGATTAGTGCCCCCTTAATTCAGAGTGATTGGTGGCTCCTTAATGCAGAGTGATTGGTGCCCCCCCCTTAATGCAGAGTGATTGGTGGCCCCCTTAATGCAGAGTGATTAGTGCCCCTTAATGCAGAGTGATTGGTGGCCCCCTTAATGCAGAGTAATTAGTGGCCCCCTTAATGCAGAGTGATTAGTGCCCCCCTTAATGCAGAGTGATTAGTGCCCCCTTAATGCAGAGTGATTAATGCCCACTACACTACACTGCCCACTACACTGACCTACACTGCCCAGCACTCTACACTGCCCACCACACTGCCCACTACACTGCACTACACTGCCCACTACCCTACCCTGCCCATTACCCTACACTGCCCACTGCACTACACTGCCCACTACACTACACTGCCCACTACACTACACTGCCCACTACACTACACTACACTGCACTACACTGCACACCACACTGCACTACACTGCCCACTACACTACACTGCCTACTGCACTACACTGCCCACTGCGCTACACTACACTGCCCACTACACTACACTGCCCACTGCACTACACTGCCCACCACACTGCACTACACTGTCCACTACACTACCTACTGCACTACACTGCCCACTGCACTACACTACACTGCACACTACACTACACTGCCCACTACACTACACTGTCCCCCACACTACACTGCCCACTACACTACACTGCCCACTGCACTACACTGCCCACTACACTACACTGCCCCCCACACTACACTGCCCCCCACACTACACTACACTGCCCCCCACACTACACTGCCCCCTACACTACACTGCCCACGACACTACACTACACTGCACTGCCCACTGCACTACACTACACTGCCCACTGCACTACACTGCCCGCTGCACTACACTGCCCACTGCACTACACTGCCCACTACACTAGCCATTACAGTACACTGTCCTACCTACAGTATTCCTATACTGACCCTAACTGCTCTCCCCTAACTCACTCTGTCTGGCTGTGTGGCTGGCTGCTGACTTACCTGAGATCCTGCTGGAGGAGAAGAGACATTTGCGGTTCAGAGGCGGAGGCGGGTCTCCAGGAGCATCCCGTGCGCACGTGCCACCCGGGATCTGAGAAAGGCCAGGCCCCCTGCTGCCGCACATGACCCTATTCGCCCCAATAACAGGGCGCAGCCTGACAGGGGACATGGCGGCCTGGAGTGCGGGGACACCAGCGGCTCGGGAGTGACACGGCAGTGCAAGATTTCGCCCACTTAAATTTTGCACGGCCCCCCTCCGCACCCCCCACGCTACGCCACTTAGAGGCGGCTTTAGGCTTTGTGAGGCCTTAGGCAGCATTTAGACATGAGGCCCCACTCACCTCCTTTGCAGGGGTTAAGGAAGAACACTGAGGCCGAGCATCGAATTACTGCTACTTGTGTGGGTTGGATGTGTACTGTGGAAATCACATGGGATGAATAGGAGAGGGATGGGAGTGGGAACCATGGGCTAGGGGAGAAGGAGGAGGGGGTAAAAAGGGGGGAGTGAGTAGATGATGAGGGATGGGTAGAGAAGAACTGGAGTGAAACTGGGGGATCCTGGGCTGTATAGCAATAAAAAAAAAGAGAAGGATTTGTGCTCGCATGAGGGAAAGAAGGGGGGGAGAAAGCAAGAAAGAAGGAAAGAAAGAAAGAAAGAAAGAGAAAGGAATGGAGGAAGAAAGAAAGAGGGGTGGGAGAGATGGAGAAGGAAAGAAAGAGAAAGAAAGAAAATAACAGGGGAGGGACAAAGAGAGAAAGAAAGTGTAGCAATACTTCCAGGCAATGGGCCTGATGTGGGTCTGCCATCGTTACCGGTAACACTTCCAATACATTGAAATTGAAAACCCAAGTGTGAGAGCTGAGACAATGACCATTCCGGCATCTTTGGTTTGTTTTGTTTATTTTATAATGGGGATGGGAGAAGGCAATGAGTGGGATATTCCTCTGGCTCAACTAGGTTCTGGGGCACTTTGTAGAAAAGATGCCTGTTAGCGCTGTCCTGACGCCAGCTGAATGTCGACCAACGTTTCCTGGCGCTTGAGATACTATTCTGCTGAAAGTGTTGAAACTTCGACTTTACCTCCTTGGTTAATTCAGAAGATCCAGGACTGTAATAATCTGTCGTGGAAAATAAATAGGCTTGTACTGAAAAGTACAAATGGCCCGCTCTTTTGCATAACGATTTACCAAGCACTCGGCGATAAAGAAAGGAACAAACGCGCTGGGTCATTTCGATGCCATCTGCCAGGTCTCTCTCCATTGGATATGTATGTGTGTGCATTTGTGTAGTAATAGCAAGTGTTTGTGTGTGTGAGTTTATGTGTCTCTTAAATGGCTATGTGAGCTTGTGTCTGTGTGTCTATGTCTGTGTGTGTGTGTGTCAGTGTGTGTGTGTGTGTGTGTGTGTCTGTGTGTGTGTGCCTCCTTCTGTGTTCTGATGCGTTTTGTTGTGTTCTGAGCAGGGCATGTTTATTTACATCAAGTGGACAAAAGGAAGTTACAGGGAGTGGCTTCACAACCACCAATCACAGAAAGTACAATGGGCAGGGCTTATGTACAAACACAGCCATGTGCAGAGATGGCAGAAATGGCTGCCATCTTATCACTAACAAGTCTTTCAATGACTGTTAAAGCAATAATCACTGTAAATATCGATTATCAGTAAAACTTGACACTGGGAGACATTATGACTATTTAAACTAAAGAAAATGTCCACAATCAAAATTTCCACAACAGTCCCTCCTCTTTGTCATATGCTCCCATGTGTCCCTTGATGAATCTTCTTCTTCTTCCAAATAAACAGAACAGTTCTTCTCACGATAAAAACAATCCATTTCAAAAAGTTTATAAAAAGAAAAAGATAACGGGTAAAAACAATCCATCGAAAGGAAACGACACTTGGGTTCCGTTCTTCGGGAGATGACTTCAGAGGGAGGGCATGAGATGATGGGATGCGTTGACCAGCGGTCGGGCTGGAGTCCTTGGCGTCGGATGCAGGGGCGGAATCTTGGGGCGTCTCGTCTCAGCAATCAGGACGAGGTCATCTGCTCAATCTTTGGTGACTCGGTTGACCAGAAAACAGGACCATATAGGAGGAATAGAAATAAGAACAACATAAGTATATATACTTCTATTTCCTTCAACCAAGATCCAATGGAGAACAAAAAAATCCCCAGAACCTCCCAAAGCATTAAAAGGATTCCAACCCTCGTTAGCTATAGCTCTGGCTCTGCCTTGCAATTAAGTTACCTTATCCATATGGGCTTGGACCTTATCACTGGTGTTTGCTATCCCGGAACAGCAGTCTTCCCCTACAGAAACCCCCCTTGGAAGCTAACAGAAAATCTAGTACCATTTTCTCCTACAGTAAAAAACACCCGGAGTTTCATTGGTGAGGTTGACCGTTATACCTGTCTTACAGGTTGTAGATCCTACAAATCTAGTTCCAGTGCCAAAACTAAAATTAAAGCCCAGCCGTGGACTACCTGATTGTCCCGATACCCAAATTGTATTGACCAGAAAAGAACAGGAGCCAGAGCTAACATTAAAACTGAAACTGATGTTACCCTCCAGGAATGTGTCATTAAATTCTGTGCACAAGTGTCTCTCGGTTGTCTTCATGATGATACGAATGTCTGCCATTGCTGGGGTGTAATAGCTAGGTGGGGGTTTGGAGCACACCCAGCCCTTAGACCTGTTTGCCGTCTTGGCCAGCTGAAAATGCATTACCCTTGCTAAAACACACTTGCTAAATATGTAAATAAAAAACGATACTCCTCATTATCATTCTTGGATGGAGTTGAGCAGCTTTTTGCAGTGGTTGGCATGGATCCAGAACCTCAAGGAAGTCGGTGTTGTCAGCTGAACCTGGTAATTCCTCCGCTCCAATCCCGTCCCTTGACGTTTACTCAGTCACCTGCTTGGACAGAATGTACACCGGTTATCGTGTCAGGGTCCGGGAGAGACTCCCGAACCCTATGATGGACCTTTTGGAGCTCCCTTTGCCAGGACTGCACCCACCCCGTCAGCTGAGAATGTAAAAATGACAGCTGCTGAGGAAAGCACAATCCAGGCTCTGGTTGACTCCCAAACAAAACTTTGTAGGGTGATAACCCATGGGACATTCCTGTTGGGGTAAAGAGCAATGAGAAAACATTCGAGCCGTGGATCTTTCTATTCAGCCGTTCAACCTTACCGCTAATCCCTGAAGCGCCATACATACCTCTAAAAAGATCTGACCAGTGAAGTGTGATCCGCGATCTGACTCGATCGTTCCAGGCAGCCCCCTTGCGACAAACTATCTCAGACAGGATCTTTTTCGTGGTGGCAGTGGCAATGGCATTGTGCACGGACCAAGCCTCTGGACACCCAGAAAACATATCCGGACAGACCAAGACACGCTCGTTCCCCGGCAAAGTGATATAGTCTATCTGAATGCGCTAAAAGGGATATTCCGGTTTGGGTGGGTGCCTTCTCGGCTGCGGTAGTAAAGCCAGGGCCAATCCAATGCTCCTCCACCTATGCACACATAACCATCTTTGACTGGTGCCCAAGGTAATGAGTCGAGTGGCCCGTCACTGGAAAAAGGGATCTGGGTAAACACCATTTACCATCAAGACCCCAGATGTCATCTGGACCCTGTGTAGTCCCCAAAACCATCCATCTCCTCTTCTCCTGCACTTCCGCTTGGGACTGCAGCTTCTTCAGAGGGGATGGCTAGCATCAGGGTCTCTGTCACAGGGCTCAGAGCACCTTCCTTAGCAGCTCTATCTGCCAAGGCATTTCCATTGGCTTCCATAGTCGTCTCAGTAGTATGAGCCTTTACCTTCAGAATGGTTATCACGTGTGGCAAGCAAAAGGCAATGAACAGCTCTATTAACCCCGCACGTTTCACCGACCTCCCCAAACTAGTCAAGAACCCTCTTGCCTTCCAGACAGGACCACAATCATGTGCCAGTCCAAAAAGCGTATCTCAACTCTGTATAGATATTGATCCCCTGATCTCTATGTCTTGCCATCTGGGGTGTAGTACCTGGAACCATCGACAAAAAGGTTAGCAACTGGAATGGGGGTCTCATTCACTGGACTGACAGCCGCTGATTGCCACTCCATCAAAGAAAGACAATCATGTTGTCCCTACTAAAGTTGGAAATTGATGAGAGAGAGAGAGAGAAAAAGAGAGAGAGAGAGAGAGAGAAAAAGAAAGAGAGCGAGATAAAGTTTTGAAAATTACCATTTTTCTGCACGGCCTTCTCCCCCCTTCTCTTCATCCTTAACTGGAAGAAGAGACGCAGGGTTCCAAAATAGTGCATCGTTTAAGGTTACGAGGACTTTGGGGGTCCTTCAATGTCTGTATTCTCTGAGTGGTTAGATGTTGGGTACCTAGAGAAATGCAATGACCTAAAAAAAAAACAAGCTTCTCCTTGCAAAGCTGGCCTAGCCTGCAATAGAGAGGTTCAGTCACTGACACTGTCTGGCCTGAGAGACCTACAGTGGGAGTTGTCTTCCCTGGAAGGGGAACCTTGCCTCTAGGTTTTTGAGATCTTAAGACCATTTTGGCTGCATCGGTGTCAGCGAGGCAAGGGAGGGGATATTTTAATTCCTCTAGGATGTGAGCTGACACCGGTTTATCAATGCCCTATGATAAGTCATAGTCGTTTCTGACCATACCTACCTTGATTTTTCCGGATCCTCCGGAATAAATTGCCACTTACCCCACGGACCAGCCGGGTTGGTAGGACAATTATGCCTGATGTACCCTGACTTTCCACATCCATAGCAGACCTGTTAAAAGAACTTCTAGTTTGCCACAGAGTTAGAAGGAGAGGGTTCAGCTCTTATGACAGGTTGTTGAGAGATAGAGACACTGTGAGGTGGGAGGGCATTACCAGTACCAAAGTCTGCACCATGAACTGAAGAAAACGGAGATTAAAGTGCAGAGACAGTGACAGGTTCAGGGTCAGCGGATCTGGCTCGTCTTATTAAAGTTAGCCCAGGAAGAGCTTCCTCCACTTCTCTCACCAGATCGCTGGACTCGGCTATCTCATCAGGCCAAGTGTACATAATGTGGTTCTTCCGGACTGAACCCGCCTCATGCACGCCTTGCTGATTGACCATAATAGATCTCTGAAGCCACAATTGCGCTACACTTAGCATCTCTGTTGCCTGGAGCCTAGTTCTGAATTCAAAAACGAACTCCTCCCATCTCCAGACATCAAAAACACCTTCCAAAAGGGATCTACCAACTGTTTCCCTTGGTTATTCCCCTTCCTGAGGGGTCTCATGGCCCGAGCCCCAAACTCAGACTTCATGTACCGCGAAAGTTGTTTGGCTAGCCTGGGGGACCTGTGTTACCCCCCTTTGCATGGATAAACCATTAACCATGACAATTCAAATCGCTTTCTTTGCACCTGGTTTAGGAGCAACACTGTTAGGTGCCAACTTTGACAGTGTTGGCCTACTTCCGGACTCCCGCGCCGGTCAGCTAGAAGACGTCAACCCGGTGGCTTCGTACGGCTATACAGCTCATCAACCCCCACACATACCCCAACTTCCGGTTATCTTACACGGCCTAATATGGGGCGGGTTTCGGTATCTACTCCTCACACGTTGAAGGCTGAAACAAGCGTGTCGCAATCACCCGTTTCACGTAGACGGCTCAAAGTACACACGTTCGTTTCGACCTAACCCGTGCAGCCAAACAACCCCGAAAGTACAATGAAAGTCCTCCCTATACAAACCTTGGCTTCAGTCTATTCCTTGATGTTGCATTAAAAATTTAAATTAAGATGCCGGTAACTGATTGCACACTGGAAGATATAACCTCTCTACCTAAAATCCAACCTGCAGTACCGAAAACTACCTCTGTGAGAAATCACCGCTCAGTACAAAACAACCCTGAAAACTGCAGTCACTCCACAATGTACTCTTATCATTGGAAAAAAACTTAGTTACAACAAAAATGAGACAAAATACACCATAAAAACAGCTTAACCAAAAACTTACAAAACAAATAAATAGTTACCCCTGAAAAACAGACAAAAACACAAAAAACAAAAACTGATGGGTTGGATATGTATATATCTGTGTTAAATATGAACAAAAAGATGAACAAAGCTAGCTAGAAAAACAACTGCCTAGATGCCAGATTTCAATTAAAATGAAAAAAACATTACCTTTAAACTGAAATACAGCGCAAAAATAACATCACAAAGTTGCCATTCAAAACTACCAAAAAAGAGAAAAATGTTTTAAAGCTCAAAATAGCATTTCAGCCACATGGGTCTCAACTCCATTTAACAAAATGGCTGCCAAGCACATGGTCCACACAAAGGAAATGACATCACAAAATGGCTGCCATCCGAGCACATGGCCCACACAAAAGAGTTGCACAAAACAAAGAGTTTGAGCAACCATGTGCTTCTTTGTACACAACAACAAAAGACAGGAAAAACAGGTTTTGCAGCTTTATTCAGAGACAATAGCTATCCTGGTGGAAATGCTGGTTTTGGGGCTGCACAATACAATCTGCTACTTAAAAACAGAAACTCAGTCCAAAACTGTCTGCTATATGCTCAATTCAAACATCAGAGTCCAAAGCAAAAACCAGTTTCACTAATAAACGAGTTCCCGCCAAAAACCAATCCAGCACACACACCAAACAATCTGCGGAATATATTGTTATCTCATCGAACAAAGCTGATATTACAACAGATGTTACAAGGCAATATTTAACACATATATCACAACCCCAGGATGTATTAACTGAGAAACTAACAGACCTGATCCCTAGCCACAAATATTAATAGAAATAACCCCATCGTTATATAAAAGAGCGAACACTGCAAATGAAAAGGTTCTTTTGCTAAGCTTTTGTTTCTAGCTTCCACAGCAGACAAAGAAAGTAAGCCTTGGTTTAGAACAACAAATTTTCAAAAACTGAAATGAAGTGTCTTACCACAAAAGCCGGCTTTTTTGTTGTAACAAACTGGACTCACTTCCCTCCTGTTTTCCGCTGTGAAGCTAGGAACGATGTGTTAGGGCTACCAAGCTCGCCATATGTCGTGGAATATAAAAGGGCTTGTACTGAAAAGTACAAGTGCTCCGCTCTTTTACATAACGGTTTACCAAGCACTCGGCGATAAAGAAAGGAACAAACGCGCTGGGTCATTTCGATGCCATCTGCCAGGTCTCTCTCCATTGGATATGTATGTGTGTGCATTTGTGTAGTAATAGCAAGTGTTTGTGTGTGTGAGTTTATGTGTCTCTTAAATGGCTATGTGAGCTTGTGTCTGTGTGTCTATGTCTGTGTGTGTGTGTGTGTGTCAGTGTGTGTGTGTGTGTGTGTGTGTCTGTGTGTGTGTGCCTCCTTCTGTGTTCTGATGCGTTTTGTTGTGTTCTGAGCAGGGCTTGTTTATTTACATCAAGTGGACAAAAGGAAGTTACAGGGAGTGGCTTCACAACCACCAATCACAGAAAGTACAATGGGCAGGGCTTATGTACAAACACAGCCATGTGCAGAGATGGCAGAAATGGCTGCCATCTTATCACTAACAAGTCTTTCAATGACTGTTAAAGCAATAATCACTGTAAATATCGATTATCAGTAAAACTTGACACTGGGAGACATTATGACTATTTAAACTAAAGAAAATGTCCACAATCAAAATTTCCACAACATAATCCTTGACTCTTGACTCTGTCTAGCTCAAAAGTCCCGTGTATGACTCCCTCCAGCCCTTCACTGACTGAGGTAGCTTCTCATAACTGCTTGTGCTGCTGCAACTCCTAACACTGCACACTTGACTCTTCAGGGCCCAACTGCTGGCACCCCCTCTACACTTCCAGGGTCCTCTCACTAGGCAACCCGCTTGACACTTCAGGGTCCTTTCACTAGGCAACCCCCTTGACACTTGCAGGCTCCAGGACCACTGGGTTCTTCCCTGGAGTGGTCCCCTCTACACTAGGCAGAACCCCAGGGGCAGTTCACAGTACTCACAACCTTGGAACCTGGAACTGAACCCCTCTTCCTCTGCTGGTCCTCGGCACACCGGATCCTCTCTGCAGCTCAGCTCTCCCTTCTGGATTCTCAGGCAGCCACCCGAGACACCCGATCCTTCTGACAGGAGGGGAGACAGCCATACTCTCCCTCCTGGGACTCTGCTTCCTGTCAAATATGCTGTGTCATGCGTTCCCCTCCCTCAAACTTATACCCATTTCCAGAATCCTCTGCGGCAGAATCTGCCTTCTGGGGTAGATACAGGCCTGAATGGGCCACTAATTGGGTTTCCTCCACTGCCCAATGAGAATCCTCTAATGGAGCCAGTGGGGAGACTCCCCTCTCAGCAGCCACACCTGGGAGAAATGACAGTCCAGCTGAAACTCATGGCCCTGCTTTTAGGCAGCCAAAGCCCATTATGCGTTTACCTAGCACCTACTTTGTAGGAAGGAAGGAAGGAAGGAACTAAGGAAGGAAGGAAGGAAGGAAGGAAGGAAGGAAGGAAGGAAAGAAAGAAAGAAAGAAAGAAGGGAGAAATAAAGGAATGGAGAGAGATGGAGGAAGGGTGCCCCTTACATCAGAGTACTCACTGGAAGGAGAAGGGATGGGTGGGATTTTTCCTCTTCTTGTTGCTGGTCTGCAATCTTCCCACCCACATCTCATCTTCTCTGAGGAGAAAACTGTCAGGGAGTGTGGGCAGGGCAAGCACAGGTGGAGAGGGCGGGAGGAGCAGAAGCAGCTCTCTCTCCTCCCCCATCTGTGTTCTGTGAGATAGGGGGAAGTGTCAGCGCCACAGCTCTAGTACCTGGCTGTGTCAGTGAGCTCCCATCCCCCGGTGAGCTGCTCCTGATCACAGCCCCGAATTGTAGCGGCCCGGACTCGGGACTGTGCTGATTACAGGGAGATCCCTGCTGCCAGCCTCAGAGGTGGCTCTCGGCAAATTAGGCGGCCGCGAGGCCCCTGTGAGTGCAAGGCCTTAGGCGACCGCCTAATTTGCCTAATTAGAGAGCCGCCTCTGACGCCACTCACTGATGGTAGGGCCAGCCCTGGGCGCCCCCAGCAGTATCGGCCATGCAAAGCGGGGACAGTGTCCTCAGTCTGGGGGCCGGATCAGAGGACTTTGCGGGCCGCATACGGCCCGCGGGCCGTAGGTTCCCCACCCCTGATTTAGACTAAGGCTGGCCATACATGATCCAATTTTCTTACAATTTTCTGTCCAATTTTCTTGAAATTTACCTTCAAGTATGTAGTACGAAGGCCTGCCTAATTAGATACAAGTGAATGTGTTGTTTAGCTTTGACCTCACATTATGTGGTTTGTGGTAGATCTACCAGAAAATTGTACAACAAAAGTTGAACATGTATGGCAAGCCTAATGGGCCATACACACTATAAGATTTTCTGAAGACTTTTTCCTTTAGATTTACCAAAACCAGATAATATGAGGTCAAACCTAAACACTTTCAATTTGTATGCAATCTGGCAGGCCCTTGCACTACATAGAAAAGGTAAATCTAAAGGAAAAAGTCTTCAGAAAATCTTATAGTGTATATGGCCCTTTAGGCTGGCCATACATGTTCAATTTTTGTTGTACAATTTTCTGATAGATTTACCACAAAACCACATAATGTGAGGTCAAAGCTAAACAACACTTTCACTTGTATCCAATTAGGCAGGCCTTTGTACTATATATATACACATAGGCAAATCAATAAATAAAACATATACATATAATTATTTTTTGGGCATATATATATATATATATACATGTATGTGTGTGTGTGAGTATATATATATATATATATACACACACACACACACACACATATATATATATATATATATATATATATATATATATATATATATATATATACACACATATATATATATATACATATATATATATATATGTATAGATATATATATATATTTTGTGATTCATATATATATATATATATATATATATATATATATATATATAGACATACATAGATATGTGCAAAAAAAAAAAAAAAAGATATGTGCATTTCTCTTATTATAGCGCCATTTTACCGCGAATTTGCGGCGGTATTTGCCGCAAATTCACTATAAATCCCACTAACGTTTTCAAAAACGTTATTTTCAGCCTAATTTTTGGTATGGAGCATGCGCACATGGGCTATCTGCCAGAAATTGACTCTGGAGCTATTTTTGCATTTAACACTTTTATTAATATCTTTTTTTCTACTTAACTTTTTCACACAGTTTAAAAGCAGTTGAGCTCAAAATCATTTAACACATCTTTCCCACACATTTTTTATTTTTTTCCTGCCATATTTTGTGATTTTGAAAAAATTAGTCCACCTTTCAGCTGGACTGTTTTTAAGTCCAGTCCTGGCGTTATTTGATCTTAGTGAATTTGACACTGCTCATAACATTTCTGATGGTGTTATAGTGAATTTCATTTGCACCAACAAATAGTCAAAATGGAGGCAAAATAGAACAAAATCAGCGTTGGAGGTACAATGAATTAGGCTCATAGTGACCAAAATATCAGTATCGGTATCAGCCCTGAAAAAAACATATTGGTCTATCCCTAATATCCACCGTTGAAAAGAAATCCCTGGAAAGGGTATCATCTCCACTGAGCCACTCAACACAAGGACAGAAGAGACCGTGGTCCCAATAGTCACTAGGCATGCAGACGCTGACAGGTAAAGAGAGGAACACCAGGGCAATTCAGTACTTTACCACCGGCATGTTCTCTAGCAGCAGGGGAAGGCATACTTTGAACCATGATTAGTTGGGCTTTTAATTATAGAAGGACTGTGTAGGGGTCAGATGACCCTGTTCTTTATTCACCAACTGCAAACTCAGACATTTATCTTGAGACAGGAAGCCAGACTGTCTACAATCACAGAACCTTGCTGTCAATTTAAGCTTAATCTTCTATGCAGTGAATGAGTACTTCCTTCAAGGCCACATCATCATCCAATGCTAAAGTAATCTATCTGGCCAATCCCATAAGGGACACACCGACCTAAAGGGGTAACTCCAAACTTTGGACACCGTCCTCTTCACAAGGACATAACTTTGATATCTGCTGTGAAAACATGCTTTTGCTCAATTCTTCTAGCATGAGCTGTAATTCAACCACCATAAGCAAATTGCAAAGCAGTCTTTGGAGGCACTTGAAATACTTCCACTGCTTTCCTTTTGTCTTAAGGCATTACACACGCCTTACAAAGAAGGGCTCAAATTGGATAAAGGTCATCGTGATCTGCATTTTTTTCTTTGGAAGAGTTGGTTGGCCTGAGAAAGCCCTTAAGACCAGTTGTTGGTTTTGGAAGGAAAACGTTACCTTGCCAGAATAGAGGACTCTTGCACAAGGGAAGTTCAAACAACATATTTGTGTTTTGCCCACATGCTTAATGAATTGTGACAACCTTTTGGTCCTTGTCATCTTCATCACTGACCGCTTGAACAAAGCAGGATTCATACAGTCATGTTCACCCGCATCATCCTGATCTGCATCTTTTTCTTTGGAAGAGTCCGAAGAGGGCTTTTTGCCTAAAAAGCATACTGGCACTGTTTCCTACCTCCTTTGGTAGCACTGTTTTTTATTTGGGGTTGGCATTTGTTTTTCTGCAGAAGCAGAAGGCAGGCAAAACACATTGAGCTTGTTCAATGACTATTAAGCATCAGTGCAGTGCCTCATCCACAAGGAAGCTCAGTATCTTAAAATATTAAGGCAAGTTTCCACTCCCCATTGAGAGTAATTTACACCTCATATGTCACACTAGAGACTAGCAGTGGGGCTCCCTGATAGATGATGCATTTAAGATGTGAACCCAGGGACCACATCCCAGCGGAGCATCATGGACAGCCCGAACTTTATAGGTAGAAAATGTGCCAATTTCCTGGATCCTGTCTCTTCACAGGGTGAGTGAAAACAACTCATTTAGAGTGTATTGACTATGTTTTATGAATGTGAGAGCCTGTTAGGTTCATGTTCATCCTTATTTTCTCTTTGGAAGAATTTGAAGTGGATTGTTTGCCTGGGAAGGCTTGGAGACTGCTCATTGCCAGAATAGGTAAGCCCAGTGGCGTAGCGTGGGTTGTCAGCGCCCGGGGCAAGGCAAGCAATTTGCGCCCCCTAACCTGCAGACTTTTAGTACTCCCTGAGTCTCTTCCTACAATAGTACTGACCAGCCTGATTCCTACACTGACCACTACACTAACCTACCTGATTCCTACACTGACCTACCTGTCCACTTCACTAACCTACCGGATTCCTATACTGGCAACTGGACTGACCTCTACACTGTCCACTACACTGACCACTGCACTGACCTACCTGATTCCTAAACTGACCACAACAGGAACCTACCTGATACCTAAACTGACCACTAAACTGACCTACCTGTCCACTACACTACACTGTCCAGGCTGGTCAGTGTAGTGTAGTGGTCAGTGTAGTGCAGTGGTCAGTGTAGTGTAATGGTCAGTGTAGTGTAATGCTCAGTGTAGTGCAATGGTCAGTGTAGTGTAATGGTCAGTGTAGTGGTCAGTGTAGTGTAGTGGTCAGTGTAGTGTAGTGTAGTGGTCACTACACTGACCACTACACTGTCCACTACACTACACTGCCCACTACACTACACTGACCACTACACTACACTGACCACTACATAACACTGTCCACTACACTATACTGTCCACTACACTACACTGATCACTACACTATACTGTCCACTACACTAAACTGACCACTACACTCCCCTTTCCCCTCTACACTACACTGTCCACTACACTACCCACTACACTATACTGTCCACTACACTACACTATACTGTCCACTACACTACACTGTCCACTACACTACACTACCCACTACACTATACTGTCCACTTCTCTACACTACCCACTACACTACACTACACTGTCCACTACACTACACTGTCCACTACACTACCCACTGCACTATACTGTCCACTACACTACACTACCCACTACACTACACTGTCCACTACACTACACTACCCACTACACTACACTACCCACTACACTACACTACCCTGTCCACTACACTACACTACACTGTCCACTACACTACACTACCCACTACACTTCACTACACTGTCTACTACACTACACTGTCCACTACACTACCCACTGCACTATACTGTCCACTACACTACACTACCCACTACACTACACTGTCCACTACACTACACTACCCACTACACTACACTACCCACTACACTATACTGTCCACTACACTACACTACCCACTACACTACCCTGTCCACTACACTACCCACTACACTATACTGTCCTCTACACTACACTACCCACTACACTACACTACACTACCCACTACACTACACTACCCACTACACTATACTGTCCACTACACTACACTACCCACTACACTACCCTACCCACTACACTATACTGTCCTCTACACTACACTACCCACTACACTACACTACCCACTGCACTACACTGTCCACTACACTACACTACACTACCCACTACACTACACTACCCACTGCACTACACTACACTACACTACCCACTACACTACCCACTACACTACACTACACTACCCACTACGCTACACTGTCCACTACACTACACTACCCACTACACTACACTACCCTGTCCACTACACTACCCACTACACTATACTGTCCTCTACACTACACTACCCACTACACTACACTACCCACTACACTACACTACCCACTACACTATACTGTCCACTACACTACACTACCCACTACACTACCCACTACACTACCCTACCCACTACACTATACTGTCCTCTACACTACACTACCCACTACACTACACTACCCACTGCACTACACTGTCCACTGCACTACACTACACTACACTACACTACACTACACTACACTACACTACCCACTGCACTACACTACACTACACTACCCACTACACTACACTACCCACTACGCTATACTGTCCACTACACTACACTACACTACCCACTACACTACACTACCCTGTCCACTACACTACCCACTGCACTATACTGTCCACTACACTACACTACCCACTACACTACACTGTCCACTACACTACACTACCCACTACACTACACTACCCACTACACTACACTACCCTGTCCACTACACTACACTACACTGTCCACTACACTACACTACCCACTACACTTCACTACACTGTCTACTACACTACACTGTCCACTACACTACCCACTGCACTATACTGTCCACTACACTACACTACCCACTACACTACACTGTCCACTACACTACACTACCCACTACACTACACTACCCACTACACTATACTGTCCACTACACTACACTACCCACTACACTACCCTGTCCACTACACTACCCACTACACTATACTGTCCTCTACACTACACTACCCACTACACTACACTACACTACCCACTACACTACACTACCCACTACACTATACTGTCCACTACACTACACTACCCACTACACTACCCTACCCACTACACTATACTGTCCTCTACACTACACTACCCACTACACTACACTACCCACTGCACTACACTGTCCACTACACTACACTACACTACCCACTACACTACACTACCCACTGCACTACACTACACTACACTACCCACTACACTACCCACTACACTACACTACACTACACTACCCACTACGCTACACTGTCCACTACACTACACTACCCACTACACTACACTACCCTGTCCACTACACTACCCACTACACTATACTGTCCTCTACACTACACTACCCACTACACTACACTACCCACTACACTACACTACCCACTACACTATACTGTCCACTACACTACACTACCCACTACACTACCCACTACACTACCCTACCCACTACACTATACTGTCCTCTACACTACACTACCCACTACACTACACTACCCACTGCACTACACTGTCCACTGCACTACACTACACTACACTACACTACACTACACTACACTACCCACTGCACTACACTACACTACACTACCCACTACACTACACTACCCACTACGCTATACTGTCCACTACACTACACTACACTACCCACTACACTACACTACCCTGTCCACTACACTACCCACTACACTATACTGTCCTCTACACTACACTACCCACTACACTACCCACTACACTATATTGTCCACTACACTACACTACCCACTACACTACCCACTACACTACACTACCCTACCCACTACACTATACTGTCCTCTACACTACACTACCCACTACACTACACTATCCACTGCACTACACTGTCCACTGCACTACACTACACTACACTACCCACTACACTACACTACCCACTGCACTACACTACACTACACTACCCACTACACTACCCACTACACTACCCACTACGCTATACTGTCCACTACACTACCCACTACACTACACTACCCTGTCCACTACACTACCCACTACACTACCCACTACACTATACTGTCCACTACACTACACTACCCTGTCCACTACACTACCCACTACACTATACTGTCCTCTACACTACACTACCCACTACACTACACTACCCACTGCACTACACTACCCACTACACTACCCTACACTACACTACACTACACTGACCACTACATTATACTACCCACTACACTACCCAATACACTATACTACACTATCCACTACATTGTCCAGTACACTGACAACTACACTACACTGTCCTACCTACAGTATTCCTATACTGATCACTACACAGCGTGACCCTAACTGCTCTGTCCTAACTCACCTTAACTCTGACCCTAACTCACTCTGTCTATCTTTCTGGCTGCTGCGGCTGCCTCTGACACACTGCTAGACTGTAAAAGGACGTACCTGAGATCCAGCAGAGGAGGAGGAGAAGATTGTGTGGTGGAAGTTCACAGTCCGGAGGCGGGACTCCCATGCGCGCCACATGATGTGCCACCCGGAGGCGAGGAGAGGAGAAGGAGAAGATGCTGGAGGTGCCGAGGCGGGACTCCCGTGCGCATCTGACACCTGATCACAGACAAGCCAGCCCCGCCCCCCCCCCCCCCCTGCTGCACGTGACCCTATTCGCCCAATAACAGGGCGCAGCGGAACATGGCTGTCTGGTGACACTGTAATAAAATTAAGAGAACAGGCAGGAGTGACACACGGGCGTGGGATTGCGCCCCCCTAAATATTGCGCCCGGTGCGGCCGGCCCCCCCTGCACCCCCCACGCTACGCCACTGGGTAAGCCCTTAGCAGGGTGGATGGAAATCTGGAGGGACTATATTTTAAAAGCCCATAGTTCGCTTCCCATACACCTGAAAAAAAAACTATTACCCTGACAGTGCTCCTTACCTTCTTGCTGGCTACTGGAATGAGGTGAAACTCATGGCTTTGCAGCAAACTGGCAGTAGGAAATACAAGGAGATAACAGCAGCCAGTTTTACTGATTGCTGCACAAGGACTTGTCTCAGTAAAACTTAATCCCAGACAAGCAGGGATACTGAGCAAGTCTAAAGAAGAACTCAGTGGCGGCTGGTGCTCAAAATGTTTTGGGGGGGGGGGCGCAAACAGAAAAATGTAATAGGCATTGCTTTGCGGCAAAAAACGCTGTAAAAAATTGCGTGACTTTGAGGTCGCAAAAGTGTGAAAGGGGCCTTCAGTAATTAAGGTATAGTGTGCCCCCTTTCAATGCAGAGAGACCAGCGCGCCCCCTTTCAATGCACAGTGACCCCCCTTTCAATGCACAGTGACCAGTGTGCCCCCTTCAAAACAGTGACCAGCGTGCCCCCTTCAATGCAGTGACCAGCGTACATGCCCCCTTTCAATGCAGTGACCAGAGTACATGCCCCCTTTCAATGCAGTGATCAGCGTACATGCCCCTTTCAATGCAGTGACCAGCGTACATGCCCCCTTTCAATGCAGTGACCAGCATACATGCCCCTTTCAATGCAGTGACCAGCGTACATGCCCCCTTCAATGCAGTGACCAGCGTACATGCCCCTTTCAATGCAGTGACCAGCGTACATGCCCCCTTTCAATGCAGTGACCAGCATACATGCCCCTTTCAATGCAGTGACCAGCGTACATGCCCCCTTCAATGCAGAGACCAGCGTACATGCCCCCTTTCAATGTAGTGACAAGCGTACAGGCCCCCTTTCAATGTAGTGACCAGCGTACATGCCCCTTTCAATGCAGTGACCGGCGTACATGCCCCTTTCAATGCAGTGACCGGCATACATGCCCCCTTTCAATGCAGTGACCAGCGTACATGCCCCTTTCAATGCAGTGACCAGCGTACATGCCCCCTTTCAATGCAGTGACCAGCGTACATGCCCCTTTCAATGCAGTGACCAGCGTACATGCCCCCTTTCAATGTAGTGACCAGCGTACATGCCCCCTTCAATGCAGTGACCAGCATACATGCCCCCTTTCAATGCAGTTACCAGAGTACATGCCCCTTTCAATGCAGTGACCAGCGTACATGCCCCCTTTCAATACAGTGACCAGCGTACATGCCCCTTTCAAAGCAGTGACCAGCGTACATGCCCTCTTTCAATGCAGTGACCAGCGTACATGCCCCCTTTCAATGCAGTGACCAGCGTACATGCCCCTTTCAATGCAGTGACCAGCGTACATGAGCGCACCGAGTCTGAGGCATCACTTCACTTACCTCCGTCACGACGACCGGACCGAGTCGACTCACACTGCCTGGTGCCTGGCGACGTGCTGCTGCTGATGCTGACGACCGGGAATACTCTGGAGATGAGACGAGCGACCTCTTCTCCTCTTCTTCCTCCTCGATCACACGCGCCGGCCCGCTGCTCCTCCTCTCTGAGTCCGTCTGACACCGGGCGGGAAGGTGATGACGTGACGCCGGGACGGTGAGTGACTGATGCACGCACCGCCCCCACGCGACGTCACCCGGGATGTCCTCCTGTATGATTGGTCCAGGCTGGAGTCTGGACCAATCACAGCCAGGACAGCACTACAGTGGGGAGTGTCGGGGCGCATTGCTCTGCGCCCCGATGACCCCCCAGAAGGCTGCCAATCGGTGCCTCTGCCTGGCGCACGTGGGGTGCAAACCCCCCCCCATAGACCGTAGTAGGTCCGGTTCCCCTAGTGGGCTGCAAATGTTCATTTTTTTTCTTTTTTTCTTTGGCCCCCTATGAACCGGCCGCCACTGGAAGAACTCCACATTAAGAATAATTATATAACATGTACAACGCTAAGTCTTCTGGTAACTTAAGAAAACTAAGATGTTTAAAGGTTACCCACCTACTTCAAACTACACCCCTGCAGACTAAAAAAGCAGTACAAAAACAAATTTAATGCAATAGGAATTAGTTTGCTTGTAAATAACCCTGTACGGCGGGGGTGTCAACATGTACTGTGACATACTGAAGCAGAGCATGATCCCCTCCCTTCGGAGACTGGGCATCAGGGCAGTATTCCAACATGATAACGACCCCAAACACACCTCCAAGACGACCACTGCCTTGCTTAAAAAGCTGAGGATAAAGGTGATGGACTGGCCAAGCATGTCTCCAGACCTAAACCCTATTGAGCATTCTGTGGGGCATCCTCAAAACAGAAGGTGGAGGAGCGCAAGGTCTCTAACATCCACCAGCTCCGTGATGTCGTCATGGAGGAGTGGAAAAGGACTCTAGTGGCACAGTGCCATCTTAAGAGCCTTATAGGCCCCCGGCAATGCAGTGCACTGGGGCCCTGCCTACACAATCACCCATGAGAATAAAAATGCAAATTATCGATAAGGCGATATTTATTGGTACCTCCAAAAAAATCAGTGTTTAAACATTAACACAACGAGAGAGAGAGAAGCACACAGAGAATGTACATGGCAGATATAGGATGGCACACAGAGGATGTACATGGCAGGTATAGGATGGTAGAGACAGCGGATGTACATGGCAGCTATAGGATGGCACACAGAGGATGCACATGACAGGTATAGGATGGCACACAGAGGATGTACATAACAGATATAGGATGGCACAGTGAGAAGACTTACAGGAAAGGTACAGGAGGGCACATGGCACAGAATGTACATGGGAGGTATAGGATGGCACACAAGAGGATGTACATGACAGGTATAGGATGGCACACAGAGGATGTACAGGACAGATATAAGATAGCACACAGAGGATGTACATGGCAGGTATGGGATGACACAGAGGATGTACATGGCAGGTATGGGATGGCATAGACAGAGTATGTACATGGCAGGTATGGGATGGCACAGAGGATGTACAGGACAGATATAGGATGGCACACAGAGGATGGCACACATAGGATGTACAGGACAGATATAGGATGGCCCACAGGATGGCACAAAGAGGATGTACATGGCATGTAAAGGATGGCACAGACAGAGGATGTACATGGCAGGTATAGGGTGGCACACAGAGGATGTACATGGCAGGTAAAGGATGGCACAGACAGAGGATGTACATGGCAGTTATAGGATGACACAGACATAGGATGTACTTGGCAAGTATAGGATGCCACAGAGAGGATGTACATGGCAGATAAAGGATGACACAGACAGAGGATGTACACGACAGGTATAGGAAGGCACAGACAGAGGATGTACATAGCAAGTATAGGATAGCACACAGCGGATGTACATGGCAGGTAAAGGATGACACAGACAGAGGATGTACATGGCAGGTATAGGATGGCACAGACAGAGGATGTACATGGCAAGTATAGGATGGAACACAGAGGATGTACATGGCAGGTAAAGGATGGCACAGACAGAGGATGTACATGGCAGGTATAGGATGGCACAGACAGAGGATGTACATGGCAGGTATAGGATGGCACACAGAGGATGTACATGGCAAGTATAGGATGGCACAAAGAGGATGTGCATGGCAGATATAGGATGACACACAAAGGATGTACATGGCAGATATAGGATGACACACAGAGGATGTACATGGCAGATATAGGATGACACACAGAGGATGTACATGACAGGTATAGGATGGCACACATAAGATGGACAGAGGATGTACATGGCACACAGAGGATGTACATGGCAAGTATAGGATGGCACACATAAGATGTACATGGCACACAGAGAATGGCACACAGAGGGTGGCACACAGAGGATGGCACACAGAGGATGTAAATGGCACACAGAGGATGTACATGGCACACAGAGGGTGGCACACCGAGGATGTACATGGCACACAGAGGATGGCACACAGAGGATGTACATGGCACATAGAGGATGGCACACATAGGATGTACATGGCCCACAGAGGGTGGCACACAGTGGGTGGCACACAGAGGATGTACATGACACACAGAGGATGGCACACAGAGGGTGGCACACAGAGGATGTACATGGTGCACAGAGGATGGCACACAGAGGATGTACATGGCACACAGAGGATGGCACACACACAGAGGATGGCAAACAGAGGATGTACATGGCACACAGAGGATGGCACACACACAGAGGATGGCACACGCAGATGATGGCACACACACAGAGGATGGCACACACACAGAGGATGTATATGGCAGGAAAAGGATGGCACAGACAGTCGATGGAGAGAGAGAGAGAGAGAAAAAAAAAATCAAGCAGTCTGCAGCAGTCTGATTACCTTCCACCAGCCGCACACAGCACATGGAGGGAGGAGGTGGGTGGAGCCATTCTTCTAGGCACGGAGGAGAGGAGGACGAGCCAATGAGGAGGATCCTTCTCCACTGTGCATGATGGATCCTCCTCAGAATGTCACTGGTTGCTAGATGGCAGTCGGCTGCCTTCCTAGCAACCAGTGCAGCGGAGACTCAGAGCCACAACGGGGGGATGCCCTAGACCACCAGGTAAACTAATCTGGCCTGGGGGGTGGGGGAACAGATCGGTGTGTAAATTGCCACCCTGTATGTGGGGCCCCTTGGCAAGTGGGGCCCCCAAGCAACTGACGGGCGTGCCCATTCGAAAAGATGGCCCTGTAGTAGCAACCTGTGAAGCTCAGGTGAACTCCATGCCCAAAAGGGTTAAGGCAGTGCTGGAAAAAAATTGTTGGTGGCCACACAAAATATTGACACTTTGGACCCAATTTGGACATTTTCACTTAGGAGTGTACTCACTTTTGGTGCCAGCGATTTAGACATTAATGGCTGTGTGTTGAGTTATTTTGAGGGGACAGCAAATTTACACTGTTATACAAGCTGTACACTCACTAATTTACATTGTAGCAAAGTGTCATTTCTTCAGTGTTGTCACATGCAAAGATGGAATAAAACATTTACAAAAATGTGAGGGGTGTACTCACTTTTGTGAGATACTGTAGCTGCACAGCCATGGTGTCACCTTTGGGAACAGCGGTGCATTTAGCGGGGCATCAATCCCATAACACCCACGCAAGAAGCATATTTAAGGGTCCGTACAATGGGGTCTGCACCTGGGGGAGCGACAGGTGGAAAGCCACAAGTTTAATGCAGCCAGGTAGGTAAGGGGTGCTGCTTGGTCCTACGAGGTGAGGGGGGGGGGGGCATGACCAGGTTATTGAAAAAAAATAAGAAAGACTTGATTTCAAATATATATTTGTATGACAATTTAAAATAGTTTATTGTAGGAAAAAGCTATGTTAGATTTTTTTTTTCTATTAAAATAATTACAGTGCCATCATCCACATGCAGAAATAGAAGGAACAATGTAAAATACAACAGTGTCTGTTTAGTATCACTTTAAAGTTGATGTAGAAGTTCAGGGATTTTTACCCTAATGCATTGAGTTGAATGTGTCCCCCCCAGCTATCCCGGCTCTGTCCCTCCTCACTAAACAGATAGCAGCTGGCGGCATTGGCTCCCGCTGTGGTAAAAAAATTCTGACGAGCGAGCGGGAAGGCATTACAGAGCCACCCTGTCTGTGTCAATGGGCGCAGACAAGGTGGCTCGGAAGCAAGTCTGCACAAGTGCCCCCTTGGGAAGCGATTACCTATGGGGGCTCTTGCCGAAGATGAGGCAAGAGCACTGGTGGAGGACCCTAGAAGGGGAGGATCAGGGCAAGTATTGCATGTTTGTTATTTTAAAGGAAAAAAACCTGAAGGTTTATTGTTACTTCAAAGATATCTACTGTATATTCAGGGAAACACAAAGCCATCATTGCTAACCTTCTTTTAAAGATGGTGGTCATCTGGGTATCTCTGGTTTCAATGCATTTGAGTCATTGACTTGAGGCAAGTACATATGAAGATGGGTTGGAGTGAAACTGAACCTCCTGATAGCCCTTTTTGTTCCCAGTTTGAAACTTCAAACATATTAAAGGAAACTGGATCAGCATGACAGGCAATCAAGTAGCATTTAGTCATGGGAACATGGCAATGAGGATAGTTAGGTTTCCTTTAACGGAACCTTTTCCTCTTAATAAAATTCTAGTTGACTTTCACACCAACCCTTCTGTTTCAATATTTTGGTCATAGACCCAGAAGAATACATACAGTATAAGGACTTTTCTGATTTGCACACTTGTTGGTTGACTTAAAGTAGTAAAAGTGGAGGGTCAATGTTATAAACCAGGGATCCTCAAACTACGGCTCTCCAGCTGTTGCAGAACTACACATTCCATGAGGCATTGTAAAACTCTGACATTCACAGACATGACTAGGCATGATGGGAATTGTAGTCCCCGGACAGCTGGAGGTTTGAAGACCCTTGTTATAAACAATAATCTATTATGTTAATAAGGCCAGTGCAGAGAGCAGCTCTACAGTGCTATGTACAGAGTTCTAATCCCTGGCAGACTCTCTTTTATCTTGTGCTGAACTGACAATAGTAAGCGGAGATTTGGCTTGTTGTTATGGGCTACACTTTGCACACCATTACTGCCATTTACATGGTTTTACTAAAACACATGTAGCATTTAAAGTAATTGTATTAATTGGCTTGATATAAATGCAGAAATTTAATTTTTCCAACTTTTGTAACTTTCCTATATTAAATTATGCTGCTTTTCAAATTTTGCAAGGCACACAGATACTAATTTAAATGGTTTGTCTTCCCTGCCAATAAAAAAAAATACAACGCAGAAAAGGCCAGTATGCAGTTATCAATAATTTCCACTAGAGGGTACCAGAGGTATTACAATATTCTTCTTCCTTGTTAAAATCAATGCTATGTGCCTTTCGCTTTTACACTTCAGCTATAGTTATGATGTTACTGTTCTTGATGCTGATTTGGGGGGGGGGGGGGCAGGACTGCCAGTGCTTAACAGCTACAGTATCTCTCAAAGGTGAGTACACCCCCCCCCACATTTTTGTAAATATTTTATTATATTTTTCATGTGACAACACTGAAGAAATTACACTTTGCTACAATGTAAAGTAGTGAGTGTACAGCTTGTATAACAGTGTCAATTTGCTGTCCCCTCAAAATAACTCAACACACAGCCAAATCGCTGGCAACAAAAGTGATAAACAGTGAAAAACCCCTTACGCAGCTTAAGGTTAAACCACCTCTCCTCTAATCTTATTGTGTGGCCATGTGTTACACTCCTTGAGACTAAATAGTTTTTTTTCCTATGCTGGGAGGTTTGAGGTATTTGTAAATCGCTATCATGTCCCCTCTCAGGTGTCTCTTCTCCAGGGAGAATAAATTAAGCACTTGCAATTGCTCCTCATAATTAAGGCCCTCCAATCCCCTAATTAGTGTAGTTGCCCTTCTTTGGACTCTCTCCAGTTCCAGCACATCCCTTCTGAGGATTGGCAACCAGAACTGGACAGAATACTCCAGATGTGGCCGGAACAGGGTTTTTTTTTTTTTTTAAATAGCAGGATTATAGCTTTATATCTGGAATATATCCCCTTCCTTATGAATGCTGATATTCTGCCAGCTTTGGCAGCTGCAGCTTGGCATTGCATGCTATTGCTTAGTCTATCTTCCAGTAGAACCCCCAGATCTTTCTCCATCCTTGATTCCCCCAGAGATCCCCCCCCCCCCAGAGCATATTTTGCGTTTATGTTTTTAGCCCCCAAGTGCAATACCTTACATTTCTCCACATTAAATCTCATATGTCATGTAGTTGCCCACTCTGTTATTTCGTTCAGGTCATTCTGTAAGATTTCTATATCTTGATGAGAAGTTATTTCCCTGCCTATTTTTGTGTCATCCGCAAAAACTGACATTGAGCTAATGATCCCATCCTTTATGTTATTTATAAATAAATTTAACAAAATTGGTCCCAGGACTGAGCCTTGGGGGACCCCACTTACCACTCCAGACCAATCTGAGTTTGCATTGTTTATTACCACCCTTTGGACACACTCCTATAACCAGTTTTCTATCCAAGAAAAAAAAATCTTGTGGTCAATGCCTGCAGACCTTAGTTTGTAGATTAAGTGTTTGTGGGGAACTGTATTGAATGCCTTAGCAAAATCCCAATACACCACAACCACAGGTCTCCCCCTATCTAGCTCACAGCTCACCTCCTTGTAAAGAACGTCCTTTTGTAAACCCATGCTGATTACTGCTGATGATACTGTTGTCCTTAGCAAATTCTTGGATATAGTCCCTTACCATCCCTTCCAATAATTTACACACTATTGATGTCAGGCTGACCAGCCTATAGTTTCCCAGAATATGCCTCCGCCCTTTTTTGAATATTGTTATCACATAGGAATTTTTTCAGGTGACTGGAGGAAAGCCAGTCAATATACTGTCTGCAAAGATTAGGAACAACGGTCTAGATATAACCCTACTGAGTTCCTTGAGTACTCTCGGGTGCAAGCCATCCGAGCCTGGTGATTTATTTAAGTTAATATATCAAACCTTTCCTTGATTTCACCCTCTGTTAGCCACAGCGGCAAGCCTGTGATGTACTGCTAACCATACAGTCATGATCAGTATTTTCTGTGTAAAAACTGAGGAGAAGAGAGCATTTAGTATTGTTGCCTTCTCTGTGTCCTCTGTAACCATTCTTCCATCATCGTGTGTAACATGCTCTGACCTCGCTTTTTTGCTATTAATATATTTAAAGAATTTCTTAGGGGGTTTTTTTACTCTCCTCTGCTATGTGGCTCCCGTAGTCATTTGTAGCCATCCTGATTTAGTTTTTACATTTCTTGTTAGATTCCTTGTATTGGTGAAAAGCCAATAATGTCCCCTTCAATTTATATTTCTTAAAGGCCATTTTTTTTCTCTAATAAGCATTTTTACATTACGGTTTAGCCACCCTGGTTTGACCTTGGCTTTTCTATATTTATTTCCCATTGGAATGCACTGTGATATACTTTTGTTTAATATGTTCCCAAAGCATTCCCATTTTTCCTCCGTGTTCAATGTTCCTAGGGTTAGTTCCCAATTTATTTTCTATATTACTGAGCACAGTTCAGGAAAGTTTGCCCTTCTGAAGTTTAGGGGTTCTTATGTTCCTCTCGTGCCTTGTTATTTTATGATTTATGCTAAATATGATCATCTTGTGATCGTTAGAACCCAAGCTGTCCCGGACTTCTACATCTGAGATTAGACCTGGGTCATCATAATTAATAGATCTAGCAATGCATTCTTTCTAGTAGGAGAATCCACAAACTGAGAATAACTGTAGTTATCCTGTAAGACATTCACAAAATGACAGGCCTTTAATGAGTTAGCTGTCCCCTCTTCCCAGTAACTATCGGGATAACTGAAGTCCTGCTTTGCCACTATTCCCAACTGTGATAGAAATTCCAGCTTCACCTCCCTCTTTGGTTGGGGGGCATTTAACATACCCCCACTATTACTTTCCCCACTACTTCTTCCCTATGGAGTTCTACCCACACGGATTCCACCTCCGCCCTCGTCCCTTCCACAATGTCACTCCTCTCTACCACCCTTATATTATTTTTGATATAGAGACATACCCCTCCCCCTCTTTTGCCTTCCCTGTCCTTCCTATACACAGAATACCCTTGATTATTTGCCAGCCAGGCATGTGAGGGGTCAAACCAAGTTTCTGTTATTCCCACAAGGTCTATGTCCGCCTCGTGTACTAACAGTTCCAATTATTCCATCTTGTTAGCATTTGTGTATACTCCTCTCAGTGTTGTAGGAGTGGATAGTGATTTATCATTAGGTTTATTTCTGCTTAGTTTGTGGTTTGTCTGCTCATTCCCCCCATTAGTTGTCGTTACGGTTATATTGTCGCTGCTGACCCCCATAATACCTTCTGTCCTTTGCTCACTACTGTCACTACCTTTGAGCCCCCCCAAGACCTAGTTTATAAACCCCTCCAACTTTGTGGCCATCTTTCTTCCTAATAGAGCTGTACCATTCCATTAAGGTGCAGCCTGTCCTCACTAAAGAGCCGGTAACCGACTGAGAAGTCAGCACAGTGACCCTCCTTCATACACCAGTTCCTCAGCCACTTGTTCAGTTCTCTAAGCTCCTTCTGCCTTTCTGGTGTGGCTCGAGGTACAGGTAGTATTTCAGAGAAAACCACATTGGAGGTCCTTTCCCTCAATCTATTCCCTAAAATAATTTTTTGACCGCTGGGTCCTCCCAGCCCAATATCCTGTCCACCCTATCTGCGATGTGCCGAACCCAAGGGCTCGGTAAACAACATACTGTTCAGCGACCACAATCATTTTGACAGATATCTCTCTCGGTCCTGCCTAATGATGAAATATATGTAGGAAAGAGGTTATAAGGAAAAGGATGTCCAAAAGAAGGGGAATAAAAATTTCATATGGTATATCTGGCTGGAAAAATGAACCTGACAGGTTAAAAGAAAGTGATATGTATGAATTAAAAAACATCTCGCATATATTTTTTTTGGGGGGGGGGGAGAGAGGGGGAAATTATTGTGTGATAATGGTTACAGTAGAAGACTAATCACTAGCTCCTCATTTAACCCACCAGGTGCCAAAGTGTCCAGCCTGTAAATCCAGTAGGACTCACGTGCACACAGACGCCTGAAGCGTTCTGCTGGAGGAAGGTTGTTAGGAATTACCTCAATGACCCACACCCTGCGCTTCTGGGAATGCTGATTGTGTCATGTAAGGAAATGTTTGGGGACACTGTGCTCGTCTGGCCCTGCTTCTACAAAATGCCTATTCTCCAAATCTTTTCCGGAGTGTACGGATAGTGCTGCCCACATATAGCAGTCCACAAGGACAAGACAAACAGTAGACCATGAACTCCAAGGAACATGTAAAAAAGTCAGGGATGGAGAAACTCTTGCCCTTGAAACCAAACTAGAACTTGTAGGCCTCATCTACAAGAGTGGGGGGTAACCTTTTTCCAGACATTTTAGCTTGAGTTGCTGCCCATGTGCATCATAATCTTCTTCTCTGGTGCAGTTGTGTTTAATGCTACAGTATTGGCTTTTGGGAATGTTGTTGACCCAATAAGGATGATGGCAGCTACTATAGTATAAATAGTATTTACCTGCAGTGGCTTTACTTTAATTTTGGGCATATACAGTATCTCACAAAAGTGAGTACACCCCTCACATTTTTGTAAATATTTTATTATATCTTTTCATGTGACAACATTGAATAAACGATACTTTGCTACAATGTAAATTCGTGAGTGTACAGCTTGAACAACAGTGTAAATTTGCTGTCCCCGCAAAATAACTCAACACACAGCTATTAATGTCTAAACCGCTGGCAACAAAAGTGAGTATACCCCTAAGTGAAAATGTCCAAAGTGGGCCCAATTAGCCATTTTCCCAAACCAGTGTCATGTGACTCGTTAGTGTTACAAGGTCTCAAGTGTGAATGGGGAGCAGGTGTGTTAAATTAGGTGTTATCGCTCCCATTCTCTCATACTGGTCACTGGAAGTTAAACATGACATCTCATGGCAAAGAACTCCCTGAAGATCTGAAAGAAAAAAAAAATAATAATTGTTGCTCTACATAAAGATTGCCTAGGCTATAAGAAGATTGCAAAGACCCTGAAACTGAGCTGCAGCACTTATTTGGTTCAGATGGTGTCCAGCGTGTGTGGCGGCAACTAGATGAGGAGTACAAAGAAAAGTGTGTCTTGCCTACAGTCAAGCATGGTGGTGGGAGTGTCATGGTCTGGGGCTGCAGGAGTGCTGCTGACACTGGGGAGCTACAGTTCATTGAGGGAACCATAAATTCTAACATGTACTGTGACATACTGAAGCAGAGTATGATCCCCTCTCTTCAGAGGCTGCGCTACAGGGTAGCATTCCAACATGATAACGACCCCAAACACACCTCCAAGACGACTGCCTTGTTTAAGAAGCTGAGGGTAAAGGTGATGGGCTGGCCAAGCATGTCTCCAGACCTAAACCCTATTGAGCATCCTCAAACAGAAGGCGGAGGAGCGCAAGGTCTCTAACATCCACCAGCTCCGTGATGTCATCATGGAGGAGTGGAATAATAATGGTGGCCACACAAAATATTGACACTTTTGGCCCAATTTTGACATTTTCAGTTAGTGGTGTACTCACTTTTGTTGCCAGCGGTTTAGACAATATTGGCTGTAAGTTGAGTTATTTTGAGGGGACAGCAAATTTACACTGTTATACAAGCTGTACACTCACTACTTTTGCTACATTGTAAAGTGTCATTTTTTCAGTGTTCGCATAAAAAAAAGATAAGGCCAATGAATGGTCATCACAGACACACATGAAGGACAGACCCATATTGTTGGCATTACAAGGTCCAGAAAAGGTTGGACTGAGGATTTTGGACCATCCCAAATGATGATCACATCACTGTACCGGCCCTTTTATTACAGAGCCTTCAAAACTACTTCTGGGACCCATCATTCTAATTGCTCTCACTCGATGTAGACTCCTACACATCAATACCTCATGATGTCAGATTGAGAGCAGTACAACATTTCCTTAATGATAATCCTATGTTCACTATGCACCAGGCCCACTTCTTTCCAAAAGCTACTCACTTATGTCAAACCCATAATTATTTTGAATTTGCTGATGATTTTTGTACTGTATATATCTATGTGTAGCGCTGACCCAATGAATTGTATATATAAATTGTGCCAAATAATGATCAATATATAAAATATTCAAAAAAATAAAATACATGAATAAATTATTTTTTTTTAAACAATTATTTTTTGAATATTATATATTGATCATTTGGCACAGTTTACTCATACAATTCATTGGGTCAACGCCACACACACACACACACACACACACACACACACACACAGTACTATTTTGGATTTTCTATAGATCCATGTGTGCAGCTTTCCCCTGTTCATTTTAAAAAGGAAATATAGGGTTTTTCCAGTGCATAGTGCTTTATCAGACTATCATAAAAAGAATGATTGGAGCCTGAGAAAAAATGATTTTTTCCAAAAAGTTTAATGAAGATACCTCCTGCATTTAGAATTCCAAAATTGAACGCAGCTTTTTCGCAATGCGCCAAAGTGACGCATCTTGCGTTTGAGGACATGGGGATCCTTAGAGAACCCATGGATAAAAAAAAAATGGAGGTTCTGTTAAAAAGGACATGGGAAGTAGTCATGATTAATTTAAAACCCGCAATAGCTACAACAGTAGTGGCCAGTAATTTGGAAGTCTGGTTGGACCAACTTCAAGACCATTTGGAAGGGAGGACCTCTCAGAAAGAAATCCTTGATTCCCTACCAATGCTTAATAAGGCAGCAGGGCAGATGCCTCAGCGGAATCAGTTAAATCTCAGCAAAAGCTGCAGCCTTGGTAAACTCTTCCCGCAGGGCCCTGTGGTTGAAATCCTGGTCAGGAGATTCAGCCTCAAAAAGGTAAGACTTTGCGGTATTCCTTTCGATGGGGATCTTCTGTTGGGACCCGATTTAGAGAAAGTCTTGGACTGGACAGCAGATAAAAAGAAAGCCTTTCCAATAAAGGCCAAAAAGGTTCCAGAAAGGATTTTTATTTTGTCCCCAAAAACCACAAGGGCAGACCTCTAAATTATCAGCCACTAAAAGACAGTGGGGAAGGGGAAAAACAAAAGACAGGTGTCTTTTCCTCTCCTAAAAAAAAAACCCTAAATCCCAGTGACGGGGTCCAAGTGGGAGGAAGGTTGGAGCAGTTCCTCCCATAGTGGGGAAAAAGCTATCCTAAATAGACCTCTTTGATGATACTCAGAATAAACCTATTAGATCCAGTTCAGGAACACTCCGCCTGCAAAGATGTTCTTGCCCCCCCCCCCACAGAGGTCCTCAGAAGACGTCGGCACTTCTGTCTCAAATTGGCGAAATGGATCAGCAGGTCCTAGTTCTCGTGCCTCAAGAAGAGACAAATCAAGGTTTCTATTCACACGTTTTTATGGTGAAGAAACCAAATCGGGCAAGTTTCGTCTTATTTTGAACCTAAAATCCTTAAACAAGTGGGTAACCTACAGGAAGTTTCAGATGGAAAACCTACCGTTAGACCGTTACACTTTCTTGAAACCCTTCCAGGACGGCCTACTTCCTGCCCTGGTGTGGTGGGGAGTCAAAAAAAAAAAAAAATTCACACCGCAATTTTTTTTTGGACTCACCACCACACCAGGGCGGGAAGTAGACTGGCCGTCCTGGAAGGGTTCCAAGAAAGACCATTACCGGTACACTAACGGTAAGTTTTCTCTATCACCCTTCCAGGACGGCCTACATATGAGAGGATAATTAAGGAATCCATACCGGCCTACCTTAGGGTGGTACCACTGCCTGTAAAACCTTTCTGCAAAAGGCAAGGTCTTGTTGAGACAGTACTTCCACACGATAGTGCTTTAGGAAGGTATCTTGACTGGACCATTATACACCTGATGCTTTGTGTTTCCTACGTCCGGAGGTGGAGCCTATCTCTCCTATGCTGTCCTGGATGACCCCTAGAAACCAAGTTACCAGTAAGTGTAACTCTGTTTTTTTTCCCTCACATCTTGTATTTTATGTTGATGTGATCATCATTTGGGATGGTCCAAAATTCTCAGTCCAACCTTTTTTGGGGTCTGTCCTTCACGTCTATCTGATGACCATTCATTGGTCTCTCTCAACTTACCTTTCAGCCATGACAATGGAAACATATATGCCCAAAATTACAGTAAACCCACTGCAGGCAACTCCTATTTACACTATAGTAGCTGCCATCATCCTCATTGGATTACTAACATTCCCAAAAGCCAATACTGTAGACTTAAACAGTGCTGTATCTTGGCCCAGACTGACAAGTCCCAGGCCTAGGGCAGCAAAAAAGCTGCAGCCAGCATGGAGAAGAGGAGAAAGAAGAAGAAAAAAAAAAAAAAAGCCTTCTCCTGGCTCCCGCACGAAAAGGGCTACACTTTTAGTATATAGTGTCAATCTTATGGGGCAAATTGGGCCAGAGTGCAGGGTCCAGGAGGAAAATCAGTCCGGAACCAGCGAAGATTCCCTGGATACCCGCTGCTGGTCCTCCCACTGGAGGGGATGAAACCTTTACATGCCGGTTTATCATGCCTATCCTGTGAGTTTGCATTTGTCTGTTGGTATTGAACGCATGTTTTATACTGCACTTCGTGCACAACAAAATAGAAAGGAGAGCAGCGCCATCTAACAGCACAACAACCGAGCTGATCGATAGCTGACGGGACCAATTTCCAATCATGTGACCATAGTCAGCCCCCCTCCGACTCCAAACTGTTTAAAGGAATGCCTGAGTCAGCAGAAAGGGATAAAGAACTTTTTAATTTGTTTTGTAGGGAGCAAGGAAAGGTTCGAGCCTCTGCCAGATTTTTATGGTGTGCTATTGGGGACTCTTCATGTTAGGACAGAAGTCATGAGATATCTTTCCATTTGCAGCACAGATGTCTTGAGAGATCTTTTCCAATTGCAGCAAAGACTAAAACAGGTAACTTTGGAAAGTAACTTTAATCATTTTAATATTCAAGTTTGCAGAAATATAAAAATGCATTTGCAAATATCAGCATGACAATTAAAAATAAAAAATCGAATTATCCTACCATGTTCTATCTTGCATACAATTTACCCATTACCAAAACAAAGAACACATATCTCAAGTAGCCTAGAACAATGTACTAAACTACTAACATTTCATTATAGTACTAGCAAAATATTTCCACAAACATTTTTACAATTCAATTTAAATATTTCATAAAAGCAAAGTGCTTTTTTTTCCTCTGTCATACCTTTAAAAATGTACCCATCATTAAGTGCTAAAGTTTTATTACTTGAATGCAGATAAATTACAAAAATATAAAAAGATCACCCTGCACAGGCTCAGGTAAAGTGTGATCATTTGAGCTAAGCCATGGTATAGATCACGAACATTTGCAGATTTTGGTTTTTTATGGATTTTAATGGGAGATTCATGTAAACAAGTTTTCCTTTTTTATATATATATATTTTTTTTTTTTTTTAAGTTTTCCTTTACCAAATTCTCCACCATTCTCCAGACAAGACATTCTCTTCCATGGCAATGTGATGACAAGTCATAACTATATCAAAAAAGGTATAAACAAAAACTGTAAGCAGTATTTTAAAAGAAAAATGCATGTACACAATTGTTATGGGCATTCCATTATTGGACCACCTTTACATTTAATACAAAAAAAAAAGAATGCTGGCTCATAAGAAGAAACAATGATCCCACTGCTCTGAAAAGAGATGCTATTATATATATATATATATATATATATATATATATATATATATATATATATATATATATATATATATATATATATATATATATATACACACACACACACACACACACACACCTAGTTGGAGATTATCCTCAGTAAACACATGTCATTGTGTGTAGGGCAAAAATAACAAATCTGCTTTAACCAGTGTTTTCAGTAAAAAAAACAAGTGTGGCAGCAAGGAGAGATTACTCCCTCCATCTACTGTGCTGTTAAGAAAAATGGCTCCCTTTTATAGTTTACAGTATAAAGTTCAGATATACGTTGAGTAGAAGGCACCATTAAATCTGAATGTAGCCACCAGTAGTTGGTGTTGTGGGTGAAATCTAAGACTCTCATATAAATCCAGGGAGCTGAACGAAGAGCAGAACCCTTCAATAGAGGAGTTAGAATTGTGGATCAAACTTGGGGAGAAATGTGTATTGTGGATAAACTTGGGGAGAAATGTGTATTAAAGCAAAAAGTGTTCATTTGTGCAAAAGGAAAGTTTGTTAAAAACAGGTCAGGTGTGCTTTTTCTCTGTTTAAAGTTTAAGCCCATTCACCTTCGTGTACAAAAAAAAAAAAAATAGCGAAAATATCAAATGTGTAAGCATGAACTGTGAACAAGTCTGCATCTAGATTAAAAGCTAGGAACATTTAGTTCTTAAGAATCAACCCTTCGATAGAATCAGCCCTGGACAGTACTTGACATGGTGAGATGCATCCACTGAAACCCCTAAACTCTCTTCCTACACAGCCATTGCTACAGTATACAGCTTGAGGCTAATTGATGCTGCTAGTATACAGCCCCCCACGTTGCAGCATGTTCTATAAGTAGAAGAACTACATTGACTATGTAGTCAATACAGGAGTCCTCATTTCTAAACCCCTTTTCTGTTTTGCCTGAGCCATTTTTAAAGTGGTTCTTAAAAAAATATAAAGTATTTAATGCAAATGTGAAAAGACAGTCTACATCAAAGAAGATTGGTAGTCCATCAAAGAAGATTGGTAGTCCATCAAAGAAGATTGGTAGTCCATCAAAGAAGATTGGTAGTCCATCAAAGAAGATTGGTAGTCCATCAAAGAAGATTGGTAGTCCATCAAAGAAGATTGGTAGTCCCAATTACATATCTTGTTGAAGGAGGTCGTAACCATGTATCAGTAATAAAGGTCAGGGTGTCCACCGCAGGCACGTTCTGAGTAACACTTAATGCTCAATGTTAATGTTCAAATCTCCAAGCTGGCTCTGCCTGCTGCTGCACGGCACTCTCACCACTTCTTTCCCCTGTGAATTAAAGATTAAAAAGTGTATATAAAAAAAAAAAAAAAAAAATGTATATGCAGCACATCTCTGCAATAAATGCAAATTTCTCCATATTTTATCCCTGTAAAGACTCTGCAGGAACAATAATTATTTGTTGATCTAATAGAAATGCACCGTTAGTGTACAAGTAACGGTCTTTCTTGAATCCTTCCAGAACGGCCTACAAGTGAGAGATTGGGGCTCCACCCTACCGGAAACAACCCAATTTGCAGCTTATAAAAAAAAAAGGTCCCACCCACACCATGTACTTCAGTAATCGAAAAGTAACTTTCCAACCGAAATCCAAGGGATACAGTTATTTTATAACTGTCACCCATTTTTTTTTTTTTTATCAGGGTGGAAAGTAGGCCGGCTGTCCTGGAAGGATTTGGAGAAAGACCGTTACCCGTCCACTAACGGTAGGTTTTCTCCTTCATCCTTCCAGGACAGCCTACAAGTGAGGATACTAAAGGAATCCATCCAGGCCTACCTAAGGGCGGGACCACTGCCTGTAAAACCTTTCTGCCGAAGGCAAGGTCTTGTTGCGACAGTACTTCCACACCATAGTGTTTCAGGAAGGTATCCTGACTGGACAGGTGGCTGCATGGCGGATCTGTTCCCAGGAGGCTCCAGCTTGTTCAGCCTAGGATGTTGCCAGGGCCCATGCAGAATGTGCCTTCAGCTTTGCTGGAGCAGGAATACCTGAAACCTCATAAAGACATAGTAATGGCTTGCTTGATCCACCTGGAGACTGACGGCTTTGAAGCCTGCATTCCCTTTCTTGGTCCAGAGTGAAGAACTAACAAGTGACTAAACCTTCTAAACTCTTTGGTTCTCTCTAAATAGGTGAGGCGACATCTCCTCACATCTAAACAATGACATTTCTGCTCCTTTTCATTCTTAGGGTTCTCACAGAATGAGGGCAACGCCATCTTTTGCTTCCTGGGAAAGGAAGATGCTACTATAGGCAGATATAATGGATCTGGTCTAAGAATAACCCTGTCTGGAAAACCGAACAAAAAAGGTTCTTTAATGGACAGGCTCTGTAAAGCCCCAACCCTCCTGGCTGTCGTAACCGCCAAAGGAAGGCAAGCTTTACAGACAAAATTTTAAGGGGAACCTTATCTAAAGGTTCAATGGGGTCACTAGATAATGCCTCTAGTACCCTATTTAAATCCCACGGAGGGACTCTATCCCTTTTTATAGGGGTAGCTCTATCCCTTGCTAAGAAAAATCTTTTTACTAAAGGTTCCTTAGCAAGACTTATCTAGAAAACACTGAAAGTTCTGCTACCTGTACCCTAAGGGTGTTGACAGCCACACCCTTATCTACTCCATCCTGTAAAAATTCCAGGATCGTAGGGATGGAGGCAGAGGAATCCTTCTTCTGACTCTGCCAAGTACAGAAAATTTTTCAAACTTTTGAATAAATTTTCCTTGTTACAGGTTTCCTACTTAGGAGTGGGTCTATGACTATCTGAACAAGCTTTGTTTTTTAGATTTTTGCGTTCAGTGACCAGGCTGTCAACTGGAAAAATTGTGGCCTGTGATGAACAATTGGTCCCTGTAGTAACAGATCTGGAAGCTCTGGGGGTTTCCAAGGAGCTGCTACTGATAGGGACTTCAGGGTTGCAAACCATGTTCCCTTGGGCCACCAAGGCGCAATCAAGATGAGACGTAGGCCCGGGAACGCACTGAGTTTCGGTAGAACTCTGGGGATCAAATTTAGAGGAGGAAAAGCATACGCTAGTTTGAACTGCCATGAATGCACCAGAGCATCCATGCCCAGCATGCCCTTCTGCTGTGAAAAGGAGAAGAATTTTTCTACTTTTTTGTTCTGCCAAGTGGCAAACAGGTCCACTTCTGGTTGGCCAAGCCTTTGCACCAGTATCTGAAAAACTCTGGGATTCAGTTCCCACTCTGTTTTATAGAATGGCGACTGAGGAAATCTGCTTCCCAATTGTCCTTCCCTTTTATGTGTATGGCTGACAGGGAGATGACTCTCCTTTCTGTCCATAACAGAATTTCCTGAGTTGATCTCAACAGGGTGTGGAATCTGGTCCCTCCCTGATGATTCCGGTAAGCTACTGCTGTAGCATTGTCTGAGCAGATCTGGACTTCTTTCCCTGAAATGTCCCTTTCGAACGCCCTTAAAGCTTCTCCTACTGCTTTTAGTTCTCTGTAGTTGGACGAGGCTAGAGCTGTCTGAGCATCCCAGGTGCCTTGAGCATGAGCTCCCCCTAGGTGAGCTCCCCACCCCCAGGTGCTTGCATCCGTGGTGATCCTCACAGGCTGCCACTGACCCCAAGACCTGCCTTCGTTCAAATTTTCTGGAATTGTCCACCATTTCAAGGAAGTTATGACCTGGAGGGGAGAATCACTTTCTCGTCTAAGGACTCCTTTCTTTTGTTCCAAAAGGACAGGTGGAAGAACTGAAGGTCCTGTGAGTGGAGCTGAGCCCACTCTACTGCTGGGATACAAGCTGTCATTTCTAGAACTCTCAGAATCTGTTGTCTTGAGCACAGAGGAAGAGAACACGCACTTTTTGCTGCGGAGACCACTTTTTCCACCTTTTCCTCCAGGAGGAAAAGTCTTTGAGCTCTGGAATCTATTTGATAACCTAGATAGGTCTGAACATGAGCGGGCTTCATGGAAGAATTCTCTACATTTATTAGCCAACCTAATGTTTGTAGAACCGTTAGCACTTTTAGAGTGTCTGCACTGACTTGATCTGCTGAGAGTGCAAAAATCAGCAGATCGTCCAGGTATGGAATTAAGGCTAGACCCTGTAGGTGAAGATGGGCCACTGCCTCTGCCAGCACTTTTGAAAAAAAAATCCTTTGACTGGCTGCTAGGCCGAAAGGAAGGGCTCTGAACTGCCAATGTGCAGTCCCTGTTCTGCCAGTTCTTGAATTCCCTTTTGTGTACCTCCTTTGATGGGTAAGTCAAAGTTATCTCTGATACTGGCTGAGATGAAAACTCTAGGCGGTAGCCTTCCTGAATGATCTGAAGAATGTAAGGGCTGGTTGAGATGAGATGAGGGGAACAAAATGGGATAACCTGCCCCCTACCTTGATTCTGGCGTCACTTGAGCTCCTTGGAGCTGGACCCGGGTTTGGGGGAAAGCAAATTACCTCTTTGCTTACCCCTTCCCAAACCCCTTTTTTTTGGGTGGCCCTCTAAAAGGGCCTTTGGTTTCTCTCTTGGGAGTTCTGAAAGGAATACTTCCCTTGTCTTTCTTCCCTCTTGATAGGAAATTTCTTCCCTTTTTCTGAGGATCTGGATAAAGCTTCATCCAGGCCTGACCCAAATAGCAAAGACCCTTCAAAAAGTAATGCAAAGTTTTAGTTTGGAAGGGATATCTCCTTACCAGGTTTTAACCCATACCAACCTCCTGGCGGAATTAACAAGAGCTGCTGTTCTAGCTGAAGCTATAACAGACTACAGCTGAATCTGCTAGATAAGCTACAGCTTTACCAATTGCAGCCAAAGCATCTACAAGGTCCTGTGACCCTTTGCTTTCTGAGCTATGTCTAGTAAGCTTCCCTATCCAGAATCGCATTTCTAGCCATACATGTAGTTGCTAAGGCTGTGGTCATGTTGAGAGTTAGCATCCCATGCTTTCTTTAGTAAAGATTCAGTCCTACGGTCAATGACATCTCTAATATTCCCAGCATCTTTAAAAGACAGATCAGATCTTTTAGATACCTGGGCTAGAGGCGCATCTAGTTTAGGATTCTTCGTAAACTTCCCTAGTTCCTCATCCTCAAAGGGATACCTCCTTTTCCAGGTCTTAGGCCTGGATAGAGTGTTCCCAGGTTTTTTCCATTCCTGAAAGATTATATCTTTCACAAATTGGTGAATAGGGATTGCTCCGGACTGGGATCTTCCCAGGCCCTTGTACATTTTATCCTGTATGGATGATTCTTTGGCTGGTTCAGGGATCCCTTCAGTAGCATGTACTGCTTTAAGGAGCCCATCCATATCCTCTAGAGAAAAAAAAAAAAAAAAAAAAAAAAAAAAAAAAAAAAAAAAGATTCCTGTTCCTTCTGAAACCTTTTTTCACTATCACTCTCCCTGTCTGAGTCTTCGGTAGAATTAGACTGGGATTTTTGTTGACTTGTTCCTTCCCCTGGATCCTCTTCATCCCTTGCCTGTGCCGAGGGGATAACTTGTGACCCTGGAAGGAGGACAGAGGGTCCTACTCTAGACATAATACTTTCCTGAGAGGAAAGACCGTCCCTTGGGACTCCTGACTGTCCCAAACATACTGAGCTTTGAGAGGCAATTGCTGTAGCCCGAAAGCAGTGGTCCTCAACTCCGGTCCTCAGGGCCCACTAACAGGCCAGATTTTAAGTATTACCTTGGGGAGATGCAGACTAGAGTACTGCAATCACTGAGCAGCAAATGATATCACCTGGGATGTATTTCAGTTATCTTGCAAACCTGGCCTGTTAGTGGGCCCTGTAGGCCAGGGTTGAGGACCACTGCCCGAAAGGACCTAATAAGAGCCAACATTTCTTCCTGGACTGATTCAAGAAAATCTTTCATTAACTCAGATGCTTCCTGCCCTTCCACTTTATTAATACAAGTATGACAAAAAGGCTTAGTACAACACCTTGATAGTCTATCCCCACAGTTACCACACTTTCTAGATGTGCTTGCATTCGTTGAGGCAGAGGGGGGTCTGATAGAGGCCTCAAGGGCTGTGGATAGATCTGAAACAGTAAGAGAGAGAGAACAAATAACAAACACTCTCTATCCCAAACCTAGTATATGTGCTGCCGAGGCAAGCATACCAACAAGGCTGTCAACAAGGAAGGCAATACAGGGCTTGGCTGTCCCCTCAACATGGACTGCTATTTTAAGCCCCAAAGAAGTAAGGCAAAAGCATTTACCCGGTTTCAAGTCACTCTTCCCTGCAGCCACCTGTACCGCTACTCCGTCCTCCACGGGAAGGGTTGCGGTAGGCTTGGTCTCTTTAGAGGCCTTCTCGCCTTTGCGAGCTGGAGAGTCCGCCATCGGTTCCACACGGGTCCAGCGTCTCCTCTGTGCTGAGCTTCCTTTTGCGGATAGCTCGGCTCCGCCTCCCCTGACCGGAAGTTCCGTTCCCAAACCGAGGCTTAAAGCGTGCTTACCAAGCGGGATTTTCAAAAAAATCTTTACCTCTTCACCGCAGAGCAACAGAGGAGACTCCTGCAGAGACAACAGGCTTCAGACATAGGTTCCTTCTCTCCTAAGGTACCAACTGTCTGGACTTTTTCTGGCGACCTGTAAGGTCCTTCTGGAAGGAGACAGACAGGGAGGAACCTTCTAGCAGGCCGTCCGTACCTGACTTACAGGGGGTACCATCCGACATACACTGCCTTCAGGTAAGAAAAAAACAAATGTTCCGGTGTAGGTTGGAAACACAACCGAACTGAAGCACAAGGTGTGGGTGGGACCTTTTATAAGCTGCAAATTGGGTTGCGTTTCCGGTAGGGTGGAGCACCAATCTTACTTGTAGGCTGTCCTGGAAGGATGAAGGAGAAAATAGCATTTATATTATTTTCTTATTTTTTAGACTTCGTAACAAAACAACGGGGCTGAGCTGACACCACTTAACTACTTAAACCCTCCCACTCTCATCACTACAGCATGGACATCAATCCATTGCGTCTCAAGAGAAAAACAGAGGACAAATTAGACTCCTTGAGATAACACAGGAAGTGTGCACAAGACAGGAATTTATGACATGGTCAACAGGTTTTTATTTGCACTTCGACAGTTTGGTTTTTATCGGTTTGATCAGAGAAGTTCATTGCCAGGGTCTACATACATATTAGGTTATAAATGAAAGATATGCAAGAATGCAAACTAGGGGGAAAAGTGAGCATCCCTGGTACATAAAGCACCAGCTAACATTTTTTCTTTTTTCTTACCAAGCCAGGTGTTAGTAGTGGTGGCAATACATAAATACTACTATAACACTTTTGTGAAGGCTGCCATTTAAAGGAAACCTTTATTAGGTAAATATGTAGGTTGCCACCACTGAATTCTCCTTTCAGGTATGGTTTCTTGACTAGCTGTCAAAGATTCAATGCTTTCAACACTTCATTGACCCACAGGTAGTATGTAGATTCAACATTTCTGCCTTACCTCTCATTTAACTTGCTACAAGTTTGTCCTGGGTCAGCGACAGTAAAGCACAAAAAAAAAAAAAAAAAACGCACAACATTTTCAGAAGTAAAAAAAATAAAAAAAATTGCAGTCTACAGAAAAACTATGCGTTTCCTTAACCCCTTCCCACCCAACCTTGGTTTCCATTTAATATGGTCTTTACGCTGGAGGTGGGAAGGACCAGCCGATCATGTGACCATTATGGCTTTCTGCAATTGGCTGTCACATGATTAGGAGCAGGTCTCACCAACTCCAGATTATTACAGACCTACAGATCTTTGACAGCTTGGTCACTGTTCTTGGAGCATGCAGTGAGCATACTCTCAGCATAGAAGGCTCTGCTGCCCACGAACGTGTTAAAGCTCACCCTCTTTGCCCCCTCACATATGTTACGTGGGCAGCAAGAGGTTAAAGAAACTCCCATGAAAAGCTGTAATTTACTAAGATCAGGTGATCCTAATAAGAAAAGAAGTTCAGGAAAGAATTGTTTCTATTATATGAAGTGGAAATCATGTTGGGAGGCCTAATATAAACTGTGTCTTCTGCATTTACACCCATTCCTGAAATAACCATAAAAATATTTTCTCTTTATAAACACAGCGCAGCGATCAGGGATGAGGCTCATCCCTCGGACATAGCCCATCCCTGATCAAGGTAAACAGCCAATAGAAATTGGCTGTTTACCATGTGATCGGCTGTGTCAATCACAGCCGATCACATGAGCGGCTCCAGCACGAGCCGCTTGTTCTCTCTGCAATGCGCGCCCCCGGGGGCGCGCAGAGCAGCGATCGGGGACGAGGCTCGTCCCTCGGACAGAGTCGATCCCCGATCTAGGTAAAGAGCCAATGAAATTGGCTCTTTACCACGTGACCGGCTGTGTCCAATCACAGCCGGTCACCAATGTCAACAGAGAACACGGTAACTAGCTGTCACCGTGTTCTCCTCCTCACACACTGATCCTGTGTGAGGAAGAGAGTGTGGTAACAGCTAGTTACCGATTACAGTGCACGCTAAACACACTGATTGCCCCCCCCAATAAAGAGCACCTGTCACTAGCCCATCAAAAGTACCCGAGTACCTGTCACCAGCCCATCAGGTACTCTGATGACAGGTATTCGGATACTCTTGACGGGCTGGTGACAGGTATTCGGGTACTCTGACGGCGGGTACTCGGGTACTCTGACGGCGGGTACTCGGGTACTTTGAGTACCCGTCATCAGAGTATCCGAGTACCTGTCACCTACCCATCAGAGTACCCGAGTACCTTTCACCTGCTCATCAGAGTACCTGACGCCTGAAGTAACCCGAGTACTTGCCGCCTGCTCATCAGTACCCATCACTACTCATCAGTACTCATCAGTACCTATCACGTATCAGTACTGATCATCAGTACCCATCAGTACAGTATCACCTATCAGTATCAGTACTACTCATCAGTACCCATCACCTGCCCATCAGAGTACCCGAGTACCTGCCACCTGCTCATCAGTACCAGAGTACCTGTCACCTGCCTGTCACCTGCCCAACAAAGTACCCGGTACCTGTCACCCTTCATACAGCCACCATGTCCAAGTCCAAAAAGGTTTATATACGTCCTCCGTTTAAACCTAAATACCGGTTTTATGGCAGCAGATAGCTGCCATAACCCTGGTATTTTTTTTAAACGGTGGACGGTTGGCTTTCCGATAAGGGTGGTCCCAGCGGCGGATTCGCCGTGGGATCACCCTTCCGGGATGGCGGAAGAGGTGCCGCCCCCCCCCTCCCGCCGCGTCCGGTCCTTTTCCCCGCTTACCGGACCCGCCGGCAGCGGGGAAAACGATCCGGTCCCGGATCCTCACAGACAGGATGTCGAGTGAGGGCAAGCTTGCCCTCACTTGACTCTATGGTCTTAGAGGACCGGAGCTATGGAAAATGTTGCCTAGCAACCTTTTTTTTTTTTCATTTTATATAATAATTTTTTTTTTTCTATCTTTTAGTGTACTTGTGAGATCTGAGGACTTTTTGACCCCAGATCTCACAAAAAAGAGGTCCTGTCGTGCCTTTTTCTATTACAAGTAATGTTTACATTTCTTGTAATAGAAATAAAAAATGATCCATTTTTTTTTGTTAAACGGTGTAAAAATAAAAAATAATAAATAAAATAAATAGTAAAAAAAAAAAAAATTAAAGCGCCCTGTCCCCATGAGCTCGCGCGCAAAAGCGACGCATACGGAAACCCCGCCCACATATTAAAACGGTGTTCAAACCACACGTGAGGTATCGCCGCGATCGTTAGAGCAAGGGGAATAATTTGAGCCCTAGAACTCCTCTGTAACTCAAAGATGGCAACCTGTAGAAATTTTTAAATTGTCGCCTATGGGGATTTTTAAGTACCAAAGTTTGTCGCCATTCCGTGAGCGTGCGGAATTTTGAAACATGACATGTTGGGTATCTATCTACTCGGCGTAACATCTTTCACATGATGGAAAAAAATTGGGCTAACTTTACTGGCTTATTTTTTAATGAAAAAAAGTGATTTTTTTCCAAAAAAATTGCGTTTGGAAGACCGCTGCGCAAATACGGTGTGATAAAAAATATTGCAATAATCTTTATTTTAATCTCTAGGGTCTCTGCTAAAAAAAAATATATAATGTTTGGGGGTTCTAAGCAGTTTTCTAGCAAAACAACTGATTTTAGCTTGTAAACACCAAATGTCAAAAATAGGCCTAGGCAAGTGGCTAGGATGCATGATGATGCTCCTTGGATGTTGGGCCCCTCTATATGGCTAGACTGTGAAAAAGTCTCACACATGTGGTATTGCCATACTCCGGAGGAGTGGCAGAATGTATTTTGGGGTGTCATTTTTGCTGTGTACATGCTATGTGTTAGGAATATCCTATAAATTGACAAATTTGTGTAAAAAAAAAAAAGTTTATTTTTTTCCCACATTTTCCAAAAACTTGTGGAAAAAAATGACATGTTCAAAAGGACCCATAATGCCTCATAGAATATACGTTGGAGTGTTTGCTTTCCAAAATGGGGTCATTTTGTGGACTTTTCCATTGTATTGGTGCTCTAGGGCCTTGAAAAGTGTGATAGGTAGTAAGAAAGTTTTATGTGTATTTATGCTCCTAAAATGCCTTATGGTGCTACTTGGACGTGGAGTCTTTTTGTGGCCAGGCTGTGTAAAAGTCTCACACATGTGGTATCACCATACTCAGAAGGAGTAGCAGAATGAATTTTGGGGTGTCATTTTTGCTGTGTACATGCTATGTGTTAGAAATAGCTTATAAATTGACGTTTTGGGAAAAAAAAAAAAAAAAAGAAAAAAACATTTTTTTCTTCATTTTCCCAAGAATTGTGGGGAAAAATTATCACTTCAAAAAACTCACCATGCCTCTTACTAAATACCTTGGACTGTCTACTTTACAAAAAGGGGTCATTTGGGGGGTATTTGTACTGTCCTGACATTTCAGGGCCTCAAGAAAGGAGATAGGCCATCAGTACATCTGGTGTGATCAATTTTCAGTAATTGGTACCATAGCTTCTAGACTCAATAACTTTCACACAGACTAAATAATATACACTAATTTGGGTTAATTTTACCAGAGATATGTAGCAGTATAAATTTTGGCCCAAATGTATGAAGAAAAATTATTTTTTTGCAAAATTGTATAATAGAAACTAAAAAAAAGTGTTTTTCAAAATTTTTGCTCTTTTTTTGCTTATATCACGAAGAAAAAAAAAACCCAGTTGTGATCAAATACCACCAAAAGACAGCTCTATTTGAATGACAATTGCACAGTCATGCTACACTGTAACCAAACAAAATTTTTTATCATTTTTTTCACACAAAGTGTGAGAGTGCTGAAAGCTGAAAATTGGTCTGGGAAGGAAGGGGGTCTAACTGCTCTGTATGGAAGTGGTTAAGCTGGCTATACACTATTCGGTTTTTGAACAAACGTTCATATGAATATTCGTACAAACATTCTTTGTACAGTCAATGAATGGATGAATGTTTTGAAAGCATTTCAAAATTTTCTTTGGGAAATTACATTAATGCCAAAATTGAACGGTAAAAACCTACCGTTAGTGTACTGGTAACGGTCTTTCTCTGAATCCTTCCAGGACGGCCTACAAGTAGGTCGGCCATCCTGGAAGGAGTAAGTTTTATGTAATTATAGGTTATATTTTAGGTTCATGTGATTATTCTTCTATGCAATCATATCCACAATTACTACATCTATTTTACCATCATAGATTTAGGCCCCAAGGGGACTTTAATACACTAGTTTTTTCAACACACTCAGTTCCTTTTATGTGATTATATTATTAGGTTTAATGCCTATTTTATTTTGATTCCCACACTGTGCATTATATTGGCTGTTTAGTCAGTGCAGGATATCCTTTAGTTGATTTTATTAAATATACTTTACAGTGTTACAATATCCACTTTATGCAGATCAAGAACTTCAGAGATTGAGAACTTCTGAGATCTCCCTCTCTCTAAGATTAAAAGGAAGAGGACCGCAGAGGTGACAATTTTACCCTCATAGGTGCTGAGTGTGAAGAATTTGCACCGAAAGATTATTATCCAATGTGCTTGCCTTACAGCAGTAAGGTGATCGACCTGTGAGCACTGAGGTTTCACTGTACTAAAGATTTTTTGGAGTCACTATATACCTATCAGAGTTTATCCCATGGTGAAGGGACACATTGTAAATGATGCCATATGAAAGGCTTTCTTTGCATTTATAGGTTTAGTATACTTATTTTCTCAATTATACGTGCCATTATTTCATTTGTTTCGCATTTATGATTTTGGCTTTGTATATCATTTCAATACACATGGTATTTTTCAATGCAGTATTTTATCCAAGTTTTTTATGCATTATCCCTGTGTTATTTAGTTTTTTACACAGACTGAGATTTAGCACTTTATGCATGCTATAACAGCGCAGCACCCTACACAGCTTTACTTGTTGCTCCATTGGCAACTTTTATCTTGCCCCACGTGGGCCAAAACAGTATATCAGCAAAGGAAAAATGACAATCAAGTTGATATCAATGTTGTCATAAGATGGCTGTCTACTCCCTTCATCCATCTAGTTCTGCTGTGCCTGCATTTACTAGTGTGACATGCCCTGTATCTCCCACCGCACTTTGCTTACCAGCTGGTGGCTCATTATTGACAGTAAGGTTTTTAAAAAGCTCTTCAAACTCCAATTCATGAATTTCATCAAGGATATCATTCTGGATGCCAGTGCTGCCTCCCTTCTCGGAACAGAATTTCATAAACCTATAAAAAGAAAGAAGAAGAAAAAAAAAAAAAAAAAAACTCTACATATGTATTTTTTCCACATGGGTCTAATGTACAAAAATTCACGACATCCATGGTTGATAGAACATTTTAGAACACATTTAGCTTCAGCAATGTGAAAAAATACTAATGCAAGCTGTAGCAAACACTTGGTTTTGAACAAGTGGTTTTAAAGGCTCCAGGTTTTTTACCTTCATGCATTCCCTGTGCAGTGCCCCCCCAGCCTCCCCTCCCTTATACTTACCTGAGCTACCTCTCGATCCAGCAATGTGCATCATTGACTGAGACAGCAGCGGGAGCCATTGGCTCCAGCTACTGTCAATTACAGCCAATGAGGAGAGAGCAGGGGCAGGACCAAGGCACAGCTTTGTGTGTCTTATAGACACAGAGTGGATCTCAGAGTGGTGCTCAGAAGTGAGCATGCACCAGTGCCCCCAGAGCATGGAGCTCACTATTGGGGGCACTGGCTGAAGAGTAGGAGCTACGAGTGCTTGCAGGGTACCGAAAAGGAGGATTGGGGCTGCTCTGTGCAAAACCACTGCACAAAAAAGCAAGTATGACACGTTTGTTTTGTTTGTCTTTTTTAATTTTTTTTAATTAACCTTTAATGTCACTTTAAGACATATTGAAAGTAACAAATATATTTTTTGTAAATTTTCTTAAGGTAATAGAAACTATCCAGGATTGTCAGCGACATCCAGTTTTGAAGACCATTAACTGTAAATGTCTGATTTTAAAAACCCAGTTTCTCTGTACATGACAGATGGGCTTGGTGTTCGAGTCGCCCGTCGATGAGTGCCCCATAATGCGCTGCGCTGTTGCAGTCCATTGATTGCTTTTGATTAGCCAAAGCATGTACCTGACCTGTATGCTTTAGCCAAATCACAGCACGATGTACTGTCATCAGAGCCATGATTGGCCAATGAGAGTGCCTTTGGCCAATCATGGCTCAGGAGCTAAGTCCACACCCCACACTATATAAGGCTGCTGCTTACACGGCAGCCGTGTATAGTGTGGGACAATAGAGATTAGGCAAGTCAGTCAGTTTCGTGCAGTCAGTGTAGTGTAAAGGCATACCCCACTTTTAAAATATATAGATATGTTGCAATCCTGGGTCCCCTCTCGGTGCTCCAAATTTGGTGTCCCCCTGTCACTTTTGGTACTTGAGCAGTGCCATGTCAAGTGGTCAAAAATTTCCCATAGATGCCAATGAGCACTGAAAGCTGAAAATTGGTCTGGGCAAGAACGGGGTGAAAGTGCCCTGTATTTACGTGGTTAAGGGGAACCCTATAATAGGTTATAAAATGGCGTGGGGTCCCCCCCAAAATCTATGCCACGCCCTTTATGTCTGGTATAGGCTTTAAGAGGAACTCCACGCCAAAATTAAGAAAATGGGCGTGGGGTCCCCTCTCCCGAACCATACCAGGCCGCTTACCCGCAACATGGGGAGGTTGCTTTGGGGTGCCCCTCAAAGCACCTTGTCCCCATGATGGGAACAAGGGCCTCTTCCCGACAACTCTGGGCTGTGGGGGTCTGCGGGTGGGGCTTATCGGAGTCTGAAAGCCCCCTTTAAACAAGAGAGCCCTCAGATCCCACCCCCCCATGTTATTAGGTACCCATTCATCAAAAAAGTGTAAAAACGTAAAAACCACAGTAAACAGTTTTTGACAAGTCCTGCAAGTCCTGAGGCCCTTGTCCCCATCAACATTCTTTTTTAATTTTGGAATGGGCCAATTTTGGCCGAAGGGCCTGGTATGAACTGGGGGGGGGGGGGGGGAACCCTACACCGTTTTTTTGTATCTGTATTGCTGGGAGCCAACAATACCCTACAGCCGCAGGTTTAAATTACATATTTTCCCTTTGGAAATGTCAGTATTGGTGCAGCAGGCTCCATAGATCGTACAGATGCGCCATTTTACAGGCACATTAAGGGACCCCCCCAGACGCAATATTTAAAAGGAAACTTTTTTTATTGTTTCACTTTAAGCATCATTAAAATCACTGCTCCTTTAAAAACCATTGTTTTTAAAAAAATATTTTGCATTGATACATTTATTCCAGGACAGGACCCAGGTCCCCATACACTTTTTTTATAGCTTGCATACAAGTGTTTACAATTAGGACTTTTGATTTTTCATGTTTGTGTCCCATAGACTTTAATAGAGTTTGCATGTTCACTAGAACTTTTTACCTGTTTGAGATGTTCTGGTGCGAAGGGGGGTGTTCGGCCCATCCCTACTCTATGTATAATTGTCTCTGATCTATATTACCAAGTGATTGAGATGCAACATCTCACAGACCAAGGGCACACATTTTTGGAGCTCTCCCGAGCTAGGCTGCGTATGTCCATAGACACACATGCACACAACATGGCTTGGCCCTGTGTACTGTTCTCTTCTCGCAGTATTTGATTGACAGCAGCAGGAGACAGGGAAGCCACCCCTCCTACCCTGTCTGCAGTGGCATGGACAGCCTCATCGCACACCAACTACTTACAAATGCCTCCTCCCTTTTGAAGTGAAAGCCCCTGGTTTACGTAGAAGCACAAAAGTTGTAGCTGGGCCCCCTGGACATCAGCCTGGCCCTAAGCTCATTCCTAGATGACCTTGAAGATTTTCCAGTTTATATGTATTTCAGCAATAAATAAAAAAAGAGGCTATGAAGAAAAAGCATATTGAAAAAATATTCTATAGTTAATGTGCAAGAAAAAAAAATGTAAGCTGCTACATCAATCAAAAGACTTACACAGGTGGTAGAGAATGGTGGGGGTACTTGCCAAGTTAAATATTCACAGTCTGAATGTTACTGAAGTGTCTTTGATGCTACCATATGTTTAACAAATGTGTGTAATTAAGCCCCTTGTTTTGAAGCTAGAAACGGATTAGGTAGATCCTCTTTTTGGAGGGTGGGCGTTAAGGATTTTTGTTTTGTAATATATGTTTTATGTATTATAGTATCCTTGGAAAATATTTAAGAATGGTAAACATTGTCTAGCCACACAGCGGCATGCATAAGCAGTAGGTTTTTTTTTCTTTTTCTGAGAAATAAAAATAAGTACAATTACATATTTTATTTGCTACTTACCGTACCCAGTAAGGATCCTTAGACAGTATGACTGGGTTTCCTACCAGAATTAAGAGGGCCTTTGCTCTAGTTATAGCCACATTAAACCTCTGTAAAACATGGTAGAAGAAAAGAAAGAATAGTTAAGCAGTTTGCCTTATGTGTAATGGGGTTTTTACACGGTTTTCCTCCCTCATTTTAAACTCTGTCCTTGGTTTATTTTTCTTCTCTCATTCCCCACCATTTTTTTTTTTCTTTGCCTAACCTTCCCTGTTTAGCTTGCTCATCAATTGATTTGTTCTTTTTTCCTTTAACATAGCGCTATTCTTTTCACTCTCTGCGGCTACTGGGGTATGATGGTGCCACAGGATCTCTAACAAGTGCTAGTGCCTCCATTTAATTAGTCCATGAAAGTGGGTAGGCATGGAGAGTTGGCGAGTGTCCATTTCTTCTGTCCCGACACAGTGGTGGTGGAAAGCGAAGGTGACCCCTTGAAATAGCACAATTGATTTCATCCTGCTGATGAGCGTGAAGTCTTGCACCAATGGCACATTTTTATGGAATTACTGATGGACTTTATATACATTTGTGTACATATATGTTGACTGCAAAGTTATGAGTGATAGCTGAGTGTGCACAGTGATTTAGTGATTATTGGGCAGCTAATTATACTCTAGCATTTGAGTCCTTGTTTGGAGGTAGGTAGAGGGTACCACCCTCCTTGCGCTACAGAAATGTATTGCTGCCGAGTGCAGCATTATATACATTTAATTTTCTTACTATGTAATCCACACAGCATTGCATTTAAAAGTCCATGTATTGATGAAATAACATTCAGTTTACCGTCCAACAAAGTATTTTTCAAACAGGAACAATGTACTGTATGTCTCAGTGAGGGGAGGCTGCAGCAAATTACAGTCTGTGCTCTCTCAGCAGGCAGCCACTGCTCTCTCTCTGCAATGAGGATGAGAGAGAGCATAGCAGCCATATTGGAAAAGGGCAAAACAAACTGCATAACAGGAGTATACACTTGGAAAATGGGCAAAGAAATTATCACATCACTACATTAATATTGCTACATATCCCTGTTTTATGGTCACCCATTTCCAGTCTCATCTGAAATTATATAAACTGATATTTGTATATTTTAGTGTGAAAGGTTTCTACATTATTGAAAGGGCTATTGTATCATTTTTAAACAACAGTGCGGGTAGGTTTCTTGAAGAGTTTTTGCGTCCAAAAACAGAACTGTTAAACTGGCCATCCAAAATGCAGTTACTTGTCTGATACTAAAGAAGAGTGTGGGTATTCGGTTTACAAATCAGATTCCTTGGCATGTTAGGAGCACCAAACTTTCTATTGGTAGAACTATATGGACTTGTGTATTTTCAACCTGGCTAACTATGTAACTCAAGCCAGACCAAGTAGGTTGGTTAGTGACTGACATTGAGGTCTCCAGGAAATCTACCCAAACCGATCAGTATGTGCTTTTTGACTTCCAGCACCCACTCAAACTCATATTGGGGGGCTATTAGAACTTTTCCCCATTGGCTGAAATAGTGACAACAAACACAGCATCTAAAAGACAAAGAATGCAGACATCTTAGAAGTGCTTTGAAGGTTTGGAGTTATATAGGCTGGGCTTTTGTAAAAACCTCCACAAGGAAAAGCATGGAACCATTGAACAGAGGGAAGAAGCAGAACTTAAGGAGTTATTTAGTCACCTTGTATGTAGCTTGAGTGTTGGAAAAACTTAAAAGAATCCCATGTGCCCTTCAAGCCCAGTAATACACTGAGACCCAAGGCCCAAAAAACCAAATACCTTAGTGTATAAAGTGCAGTGTAATGAGGGATGCAAATACCTCTACATTAGGTGAACAAAAAAAAACCAAACACTCTCTAAATGGCCCAACATAATAGGACAAATTCTACAGGCAGTTTTTCTTAACCTTAAAGTAGAACTAAATCATAACTTTTGTTTTGAACAGAATGGTGAGGGTTTAGAACGCGACAGGCTTTATTGTTGCCTGTGCTCTCTCTCTCTGTTCTGTTAACCATTACCAAAAGAGAATCACAAAATTTTGGGTTTTTCCCAAAACAGGAATATAGCGGAGATTTCCCAGTGGGGACACTAGTGCATGTGACCCTGGTGACATTCAGGGATTTTCTCACTTTGGAGGTTTTTCCTTTCACTCCCTGTTTTGTCTGTGGGACAGAAAGGTAAAGGAAATCTCCCCAATGAGACAAAGATGCCAAAAAAAAAAAAAAAAGGTTTCTTTTTTTACCCTCCCTTACTATAACTACAATGAAAAAAGTTTTGCCCTTAGTTCTACTTAAAGAAAAAGGGACACTCCTTTAAGGATAGTGAGTTGCAGATAGGACAACTGGTTCCCTAGATGTGAAAGAGGCCATTTATGAAAACATTTTAACAATAATCCCTGAATAGGGGTGAAGGCCTTTCAACGCTATCTGTCTTTCACATATGCGGTTTCAACACCAGCGATTTGACCTTTTACAGCCTAAACCATGTAAAATCAAGGAATTAACACCTGTGCAGACTTTCCTGATGCCAAGAATGAGGTTCTGTAATTAGAAAAGGGGATTTTACAATTTTTCCATCCTGTTCTTGAACAAGCAACATCTGTACATTCCATAATGGCTGGAATAAGATGTCTGTGCTACCTATGTGGATATACAATTTGGGGGTATCTTCCACTCATTGGAATGGAAGAGGCAGCTTGAAGAAGCAATGAAACTTCAACACTACTAAACAAGTCCAATTTAATGTAACAATTTATACTTAAAACAACCTCCTGTGATTGGGTAAGGCAATGCATACTCCATACAAAAAAAATAAATATATCTTCAGGCATACTTTTATGCTCACAGTAGTTTTACAACCTAACACAAATCAAATATTATTCTTAGAATCCACCATTTAATCTCCGCAAACATTTTATCAACTGACACAAAACAAGTGCATTTAGGCTTTTAATGTGATCTTTAGGGGATACACCTCAATGATTGGCTAGATTACAGATTACCTAAAAGTTCTACTACAGAACTATTTGTGCAATTTTTAAATTATTGTCACATGAAAGAAAAAAAAAAAAAAAACTGACTACCTACCTTAGGATTTGTCAGAAAACCAAGACTGAATTCTTCATCAAACTTAACATAATCCCTAGTGCTTCGTACCGTGGATATGATGATCACCTTACGTTCCTGACCTTGAAACTCCTCCACAGATCCAACCTGTTGTAACAACACAGAAAGTCTTCCTCATGGTCACTTTTTAGATTAGCATATTTGAACTTGTCTAGAGTGTGATGTGTGTTCTTTACAATCTCAAATCTGGTGTGCTTGCCCTTTCAGGTCAGTTTTATCAGTCTGTCTTCACTTGTGTCTCATCTTTTCTCAGTTTGTGGATATTTAGGGGCTCCGCCCTTTAGCAGCCAGTGTTGGCACATTAAAATTAGTTAGCCAGTACTGACTCTAGCACTTCAGCCTCTGTCTGATCCTGTGTTTGGGCTAAGTCCTTCCATCTTCTATATTTGGATATGAGCCTTTTATCAGATCTCTTGATTTGGCTTCTGATCAGTTTAATATGTATCCTGTTGCTCAGATTTACAGCTCAATTTTTCCTAAATACCTTCAATGTACTGGCACACGTTTTTATCCACAATGTACTGCCACACGTTTTTATCTGTCTGCGGCTGTACCCTGGGTTACATACTGGGAGCTGTCCTGTCACAAGTCTTTCTGTAGCTTTAACAGCTTTGAGGAAAACCAGTTCTGGGACCTCCACATTGCATTCCCGCCAAAGCCGTCTTTATCGATTCTATATCTACCATCTTTTGTGTCTGCACCAAGGGTCATGTTTCTGTTCCTGCCCTGGACTTCTACTATGCTCCAGTCATGTTCTCTCATTCCAGGAGCCCCCAGAATGCCTAAATACAGCCAGTAGTTTTCTGCTACCCATGACAACACTCAGTGTAAAGTAATGCAGGTATCCCGCAGTTCCAGGACAAGGTCCTCTGGCACAAAGATTTCAATTTGATCTACCCTCCCCCAAATCAAACCACTGTGCTCATAGCAGGAACCTCTCCTGCATCAGCCTGGCCTTGGTGTCATGTGTGAAAGTATTCCTCCACACCTATTCCTCCACACTTTTTCAGTGCAGAAGTTTTTACTCATGTTGAGTTTCAAATAAACTTCATAGCACAAATTATGCAAAAACGCAAAATTCATTAGTCTCCTCACACAGAATCCCAAAGTGACTTATATGGGCACATATCCAAGGCTGACTATTACTAGTTCTGTGCTGGATATTAGGACATGCTTTTTAAAAAAATAGGCTGCAATGTTCCATATTGATGCTTCTTTGTCCTACCTTTAGGTCTTTAATGTCGGGAACAGCTTTAAGTTCCTTGTCTACCGCTTTCCGAATCTTTTCCACCTAAAACATATAGAAGACCTTTGCTATAATGCTTCTAGGTAGCTCCAAAACAAAGAAAGATCATACAATACTCAATACTAAGGGCAATGGAACTGTTAGGAGTACAATAAAGGAACTGGGCTGCCCTTTAGTTCACTGCAGTGAATTGTACATTCATGTAATGTTTCGTAAAGAGATGACTGGTTCCATTTACCTCAAAAATCACAGCAGTAGTGGTTCTTGCTTGCAGGAAAAAAAAAAAACACTCCAGTCTATACCTTATATGAAATGTTTGAAAACTCTTGCTAAATACAACTTTTGTAACACCAAATGCTTGCTTTAACCTGTTCATTTTATCTTCATATACCTCAAGAAATGACTTAACATCAAAGGAAGCCAATAAAAGGTCAACATTAATGGACAACAAATATTACTGTTAAATAAGAAAATGTAAAACTCATTGACTGTACCTGTTTCCTATAAGGAGAAATTATACCAATTTCTTTGGTTGAGATTTTTGCTATTCCTTTCTTCATCTGTGTATCTAGCAGAGCTTTGAGATAATACATGAGTACCTCAATCTCAGCCACATTGAAAAAGGATGGACTATTTCCTTCTCGTTCATCTTTCCCCAGTACACCATGGAAAATGATCGGAAATCCCTTTAAACATGCAAAATAAAAGGGCTTATTTAGGATAAAAAAACAAACTGATACTTATAAAGTCTGTCTTGGTGAAAATGCAATGCTGCTTTCTTATTGAAATGGTTTCCAAAGAGCACTACACTGCTAAAAGATTAGGGAAGAAAAAAATTTGATATAAAAAAGGTGACAGCATATGAAAAAAAACAAATAAAACAATAAATGAAATAACTAACCCACTGTAAAATATACCAAGAAACAAAAAAAAACAAAAAACTCTAAAATGTTAAAAATTAATAGGTTTTCCCCAAGCATATCTTATCTTGACATCTTATTTAGCAAAGTTGAGAAATTACTGTAGCAAAATTTTGGGGCAGCCTCAGTTTCACCATAATAATTCCAATCATCCATAAATATTTTGATTGCCCTGAAGCCCAATTGATTTGTATGGCAATTCTAGATTTGCTGTGGTGGCTGTGGAAGGAAACCTCCCCTACAGACTCACAGGTAACAACAACTGACATAGGTTCTAATTCTTCCTTAAAAAGTCACAGTAACACAGTTGTTCGACAAACTAATATTTATGAAATGAGATTATAGTTTGTGGTAACATAAAATAATTAAATATTCTTCATGCAATTTAGGAATCACACCCAAAGATCGATTTAATAAATGGGAATGACCAGCAGTGTGCAGATTAGCAGTGTGCAGAAAACAACGACACTGAATCAAAGTTTTCTTTAGAATTTTGAGTGCCATAAATTTGGGAGCCATGTTTTTCCAGATATTTTTACCTTCTTTGGCAGCTTTTCCCAGTTGCAGTATGCCTCAGTAACCATTTTGTCTGCTTTGGACTGTAGCTCGTTGTCATAGAACAGTTCGTTCGGAATAGTTAAGATATCAGGATGAGATCTAATTGAAGAAAATATAACAAAAATATATAATAGTTTTTTTTAAAGTCACTGATAGACATAAGAAATAAAGAACTAAAATCAGTTTACATGACAGCACATAAGAATCTTAATGAAACAAAATTCACAGAGGAAGGGAAATCACTGCATATATTCCCATTGGGATCAGTTTAATGCTGCTGGAGATATTACATCAACATTATAGCTCAAGCAATACATGGCAAATGCTAATTTACACATTTTACAGTGTTTAAGAAACATGACTAAAAATGCATTACAGGTGACAAAGGATGACAATTACTGGACACATAGTATTTTTCGTCTTAGAAGGAAATCTGCATAAAGAACACTATATAGCAGGCTACCATTACATACCGTCCGTAATTGCTAGTCGACTGGCTGTCTGAATTCAATACTGTCCAAGTCAATGACACAACAGCCTACACTCTTTAACCTGCCCTTGTGTGATTATTCTAGCCCCTGCATTAGTCTTTCAAGTGTAGAATGACTGCCATTTCTTTTCCTTGTCTAGCCTGGACCTAGGATAAAAGTGGTTTCCCCATGTATGCAGGTAGATCCATTTGAAAATAAACTACGGTAAGTTACGTGCAAGCACCACAATTTGTTTAGTTGTGTATGAAAATGGGGTGGGGTGGGGGGGGGGGATGTTTTAAAGCTGCAGGTTTAAGAAGTTACAACGAACAAAATGTCCAGGACTATTCTCTAAACACCCATAAGCAAAGGCTTCAGGTTGCTTTAATATGTTCTAAAAGGACAATTATTATTGAGGACTATTTAAGAGACCTCAGGTTTGTAATTTACTTGTTCACAGAATGGTCAAATGATCTCTTTGAAGTATGCATTTTACTTCTGTTTCTAACATGTAGGGACACAAGATAAGCAAGGTAGCTGTGCTAGGCCCCAATTCAATGGGGCACATGTCATGCGCTTTTTGCCAGCAGCAAGCTAACTTTGGCCTGTTGCTGCCCATCATCATTCTGCCTACTGTGCAATTCCCATATATAAAGCAAGAGGCTCCCAGGAAGATAAAGCTATGCAATCGGTGTTTGGAAAAAAAAAAAAAAAAAGTGTGAGTCTAGGAAAGGACTTCCCCTGGGTCCTTTCCCAGACACTCTTATTTGCATGTATAAATATGTCTGTTACTACAAGCCGCACCAATAGGATGCCCAGTGGACTATAAACTACATTGGCTCCCCCCCCCCCCCCCCCCCCAAGGAAGGCTACATTCGCACCCTCCAGGAAGGCGACATTTGCACCCCCCCCCCCACCCCCAAGGAAGGCGTCTATTGACAATTCTTTCTCTATTGCTAATCTTCTATGTATCTTGGTGTCTGCTTGTGGTCTTTACCAGTTTAGATATACAAAATGTTTATTTTATTTGTACAACAATTTAAAAGTGAAAATGGCAGGTTCGAAATATAGGCACTGCTAATTTGTTGTACACATTCCAGGGATGTCATCTTATCCATGCTTGATTTCTTTAAGTTATACAACTGAGCTTATACGTTGTGGGACAAGCGATTTATCTTTATTTCAGGTACTTGTATAGCGCTGTCATTTTACGCAGCGCTTTACATATACATTGTACATTCACATCAGTCCCTGCCCTCAAGGAGCTTACAATCTAAAGGTCCCTAACTCACATACATACAAAGTAGGGCCAATTTTTTTTTTATTTTTTTTATACAGGATCCAATTAACCTTCCAGCATGTCTGGAGTGTGGGAGGAAACCGGAGTACACGGAGGAAACCCACGCAGGCACAGGGAGAACATGCAAACTCCAGGCAGGTAGTGTCGTGGTTGGGATTCGAACCAGTGACCCTCTTGCTGCTAGGTGAAAGTGCTAACCACTACACCACTGTGCCGCCCAATATGTAAATGTTTTTCCAATATACTAACTTAATTTAAAGAAACCCATATGACCAACTCTAGGCATACCTGTTTAAAGTGGAGTGATACTACTGGGGAAGGGGGGTTACCCATGAATGGTCTTGTCCTGGGCCCCTAATCTCATATGGCCCAGCTAAAAAAAAAAAAAAAAAAACACCTCATTGCCTACGATAGCTGCATGCCTTTTTAAGGTTGGTTAACACCAGCACATAGTGATAAGGCACCTTATGCGTGTTGGTGCATTGTGGTGCCATTCATTTTTGAATAGCATTAATAATAGATGGCAACCCAACACCTCTACAATCACGCCTGCATTGCAGTGAAATACAATATATAGTAACACACTACAGTGCACTTTGAGGTATGCTGTGTTACTAAAAGTATTGTCATTTTCAGTGGCTGTGGTTGAAATGGATGGGTTGCCAAAATGTAATGCATGATAGTGTGTAAAGCACCTCAACGAGCTGCCGTGGCATGAATGAGCTCTTAATGAAAAAGGATTGGCATTTACATTTATCATTAAAATGAAATTTGTTCAGAAAGTAAAAAAAGTATGACTGCACTTCAGTATAGATAGTAGGATTTTTTGCAACACTACTTTAAAGTGTATACCAAAATAGTAATACAAAAATACATCTTAAGACCAATATTTTCTCCCAAAAAAGTTGCAACCTTAGCTACACAGTGCAATTTGGCATTTTGCTAGATCTTGAAAATTCTTAAAAACCCATTCAGGTTTTGTATTTATGACTACACTAAAACACTTTATCAGTAATCATGACAAGCATTCATGAAACATTGTTGCTGGTAAAATGATATTGCAGGCTCATAAAACAGGTTCTGCTAACTGAATAGCATCTTTATTGTACAAAACAGACAAACCTGTAGTTCAATAGAAGCTTGGTAACAAACTCAGGGTTATAAGCCCCAGTATCTTTTCCATACAAAGGATTATGGTTCATTAGTCTTTCAAGCAAAGACATACCTGCAATGATAACAAAATCAAAAGCTGTAATGTAACTGTAGCAAAAATAAAACGGAACAGAGACAACAATGCAGACAAGCAAAATAATAGTAAAATTAATAATGCTTATCCATTGCTCCATTATTTTATTATTGTATATATTTAAAACTTTACTAACCCAAGCCATGTTCAATTGCAATTGGGGACCTCAATACTGGACCAAGCTGTTTAGGATCTCCAGCAAGTACCAGCTGTCCTCCCATCGCTACATCCAAAATACCTACAGTGTAAAAGAAAATAAAATTAAAATAATATTCTAGATATCACTAACAACTTTTCTGGATATCTGATGGATTTTAAGAGGCATTTTATTTACTGACAAAGCAAAAAAGCTTTCTATGCCACGCCTTTCCCATATCTGTTGAGGATTTTACCGGTTGCATCTCTTGCCATTTAACTTCAGAGTTTCTTGTGCCATTCAGAAACTATCACTACTCTTTGCGATACTGCATTGCATTATTTTTACTGACAATTTCATGGTTGTGCAACACTGCCCCCCCCCACAAATAGAGCAGTTTTTATTCTTATGTGCTAAAAAAAAAAAAAAAAAAAAATGTATACACACACACACACATATACATATATACACATATATATATATATATATATATATATATATATATATATATATATATATATATATATATATATATATATATATATATATATATATATATATATATATATATATATATATAGTTACATAGTTAGTGAGGTTGAAAAAAAGACACCAGTCCAACCTATGATGTGTGTGTTTGCTGTTAACCGTACATTGTATACCCCTGTATGTTGTGGTCTCTAAGGTGCCCATCTAACAGTTTTTTTGAGACTATCAATGCTCCCTGCTGATACGACTGCTTGTGGAAGAGAATTCCACATCCTTACTGCTCTTACAGTGAAGAACCCCTTACGCATTTTAAGGTTAAACCGCCTTTCCTCTAGTTTTAGTGAGTGGCCACGTCTTATTGTATCTCCTTTCTCTGAATAGTTTGTTCCTTATGCTAGGGTCGCCAGTACAGTATTTGAACATTGATATCATATCCCCCCCTCAGTCGTCTCTTCTCCAGAGAGAATAGGTTCAGTGCTTGTAGTCTTTCCTCATAGCTGATGTCCTCCATTCCCCTAATTATTTTTGTTGCCCTTCTCTGGACTCTTTCCAGTTCCAGCACATCCTTCCTGAGGACCGGTGCCCAGAACTGGACAGCATACTCCAGATGTGGCCGGACCAGAGTCTTGTAGAGTGGGAGAATAATCTCTTTATTTCTGTAGTGAATCCCCTTTTTTATACATCCCAGTATTCTGTTGGCTACTTGCAGTGGCTTGGCATTGCATGCCACTGCCAAGCCTGTTGTCTACCAGTACCCCCAAGTCTTTTTCCATCCTAGACTCACCCAGAGGCTCCCCCCCTAGTGAGTAGCTTGCTTTCTGGTTTTTGGCCCCCAAGTGCATTACCTTACATTTTTCAACATTAAACCTCATCTGCCATGTAGTTGCCCACCCCGTTATTTTGTTCAGGTCCGCTTGTAAGGTTTCCACATCCTGCTTAGAAGATAATGGCATGCTTAGTTTAGTATCATCTGCAAATACTGAGATTGCACTAGATAGCCCCTCCTCTAGATAATTTATGAATAAATTAAACAGGATTGGTCCCAGGACAGAACCCTGGGGGACCCCACTTTCCACACCCGCCCAATCCGAGTACTCCCCATTAATCACCACCCTCTGAACTCTCCCCTGGAGCCAGTTCTCTATCCAGGTACTCACCTTATGGTCCATACCTACCTTTCTTAGTTTGTACAGTAAGCGTTTGTGGGGAACGGTGTCAAAGGCCTTTGCAAAGTCCAGATACACCACATCCACAGGCTTTCCTTTATCTAGGTGGCAGCTCACTTCATCGTAGAAGGTTAATAGATTGGTTTGGCAAGAACGATTTTTCATAAATCCATGCTGATTGCTACTAATAATACAGTTTATTACTAAAGTCTTGTATGTGGTCCCTTAACATCCCCTCCAAAATCTTGCAGACTACAGATGTTAGGCTGACCGGCCTATAGTTCCCCGGGATACACCTCGGCCCCTTTTTAAATATTGGTACCACGTTGGCTTTTTTCCAATCAGCTGGCACCATACCCGTCTAAACTATCCTTAAAGATCAAGAATAATGGTCTGGCAATCACCTGGCTGAGCTCTTTAAGAACCCTCGGGTGCAAGCCATCCGGTCCCGGTGATTTATTTATGTTAAGTTTCTCTAGTTTAGTTTTAAGTCTATCTTCTGTTAGCCATGGCGGTATTTCCTGAGGTGTGTTTAGTTTGGCCTTACAAGCTAGGTTCGTGTAGCCCTCCGATTCTTTTGTGAAGACTGAAGAGAAGAAATTATTTAACACTTCCGCCTTTTTTGTCCTCAGTGGCCATATTTCCTTTGTCATCTTTTATGGGGCCAATGTGTTCTGGCCTCGCTTTCTTACTGTTTATATACTTAAAGAACTTCTTGGGGTTCTTTTTACTCTCCTCCGCTATTTGTCTCTTGTGTTCTATTTTAGCCGCCCTGATTTCGTCTTTACATTTCTTATTACACTCTTTGTAATGCTTAAATGCTGCCAATGACCCCTCAGTCTTGTATTTTTTGAAGGCCTTTTCTTTAGCACTAATATGCATTTTTATGTTGGAGTTTAGCCACCCAGGGTTTAATTTTGCTCTTTTAAATTTATTTCCCTTTGGAATGCACTGGTCAATCCCCTTGTTAAGTATGCTCTTGAAGCACTCCCATTTTCCTCTGTGTTCTTTGTTCCCAGGGTTCTATCCCAATTGATATTTTCTAGCAGCGAGCGCAGTTTTGGGAAATTGGCTCTTTTGAAATTCAGTGTCCTTATATTACCCCTCTGCTTCCTATAAATAATTAATACTGAAACTTATTGACCTATGGTCTGGTCACTGTTTCCTAAGTTGTCCCGTATTTCTATATCCATGAGCAGGTCTGTATTGTTGGTAATCAGTAGGTCAAGTACCGCATTTTTTCTCGTCGGTGCATTCACCATCTGACCCATGAAATTGTCCTGCAAAACATTTAGGAACTGCCTAGCCTTGGCTGAGTGTGTGGTTCCTTCTGCCCAGTCTATATCTGGATAATTAAAGTCCCCCATTATAATGACATTTCCCATCCTTGCTGCCAATCCTATCTGTAAAATGAGGTCCGCCTCCCCATTTTACCATTTTGGGGGGCCTATAGCATACGCCCAATATTACCTTACCCACCGTGCCTTCCCTTTGAAGCTCCACCCATAGGGATTCTGCCTCGTCCATAGCTCCATTATTAATATCATCCCTCATATTTACCTGTATACTGTTCTTAATATATAGACATACCCCTCCCCCTTTTTTACCCTCTCTATCTCTGCGATAAAGGGAATACCCCTGAATGGTCGCCATCCAGTCATGAGAGCTGTCAAACCAAGTCTCAGTTATCCCCACAAAATCTAAGTCCTCCTCAAACATCAGCAGCTCCAGCTCTCCCATCTTGTTGGCCAGGCTTCTGGCATTGGTATACAAACCTCTTCATTTTGATCGGTTACATATATCCTCGTTTGATGTTTTTAGGCTGCTCTCTTGATTTTTCCCCATACCCACGCTGGGTATAGGAGCTCCGAACACTCTACCGCTAATGCCCCCATTTCTGCCCTCTGAAACTTGCTTTCCACTGGCTAATTAAACATCTGTACCCTCCCGCCCATTCCCTAGTTTAAAAGCCCCTCTAACTTTGTGGCCATCCTCTCACCCAGTACGGCTGCACCCTCCCCATTTAGGTGCAATCCGTTCCTACCAAAGAGCCGGTGGCCGACTGAGAAGTCGGCCCAGTTCTCCAGGAACCCGAAACCCTCCTTACTACACCAGCTCCTCAGCCACTTGTTAACTTCCCTAATCTCCCGCTGCCTCTCTGGTGTGGCTTGAGGTACAGGTAGTATTTCGGAAAATACTACCTTGGAGGTCCTTCTCCTCAACTTAGCGCCTAAGTCCCTGAAATCGTTTAGGACTCTCCATCTTCCTCTGCCTAGGTCATTGGTACCCACGTGTACCATGACAGCTGGGTCTTCCCCAGCCCCACCCAATAATCTGTCCACCCGATCCGCGATGTGGACAGATTATATATACACACACACACAAGCTGCTGCTGTACATCACACAGCCTTCAAGCAGAGACTATTAGGCAAGTATTTCTAGGTTATAATAGCGTAACTGCAACTTTCAATACTGTAGCTATGAGTGTGTATCTGAATCCTTGGGACAGACCTATGTCTGTCCTATTGGTATTCTCATGTGCACAATGCCAGATAGCAAGGTGTGTGCTACTGTATGTGTGTAGTGGTCAACTTCCAGTTTATTAGTAAGTGAACTTGTTTATGGCAATAGCATTGTATGCAGCTCCTGTTATTTTAATTAACCCTGTCCCTTCTAGTCTGGGATTCTTTATCTTGTTTTAGCTTAGGGTTCAATAACCAGCAAGATTAGAGCCAGGTTAGGCATCCCAACAGCCACTTGGTATTTAGGAGGTTCAGTTGCATGACAAATAGGGAGCTATTAGGAACTAAGATCCCAAGTAGATAGGTTGACTGAGACACAGTGCCACACCACATTTTCTGCTGGTGAGATGCTGTGTTCCAGGCTGGTTGGAGGATCATCCTCAGGGGCCCCCGCAACATTCATCTGGAGGTATCTTTATGATTAGTTCCACCAGGACTCTTGTTGGGTCCTTTGCTGATAATACATGTCTATACATTGGATGTATGTAGTGATATTCATTAAAGCCTCGTACACACGCAACGATTGGTGGCCGTGAATTTTCGGCCAACGTCCGATCGGCCGATTGTTAGTATGATGATTCCGACAACCGACTGCGACTTTTCGGCCGAACAAAATCTGGTGTGCATGCTATAAAATTTTTGTTGGCCATCACCACAACGGCCGATTTTTCGTCAGTCAGTACAGATTTCAGCAGACAAAACATCAGATGAGCAAGACTGGGCATGCTCAGAGAAGAAAAAACACACAGAAAGTTAACCAGCACATGACATCATGTCTGAAGTTGGTTGTTGTTGGCCGAGAAAATTTGTGTGCACATTTCAACCAACACAACAACACTGGACAAAAGACGGCCGATCGGTCGGCCAACAATCGTTGCGTGTGTACGAGGCATTACAGTTAAGGTTGTATCCTGGTTAGTCGTTTCTCTTCACTCAATTACTGATTAATTTCCCCAGGAACTAAATCCCTTATGTTCCTAGAGACCTTGTCCGGGGTGGAGATGCTATTCATTTGATTATCAAACCCACTCTATCACCTAGCAAAGGTTCTGGTTCTCTTATTTACCTAGTTTTAGCTCAATATCCTTTTTGGGGGGGGGGCATTTCTTATAAACTCCCCCAAAAGAGGGCTACACAAATTAAACATCCAGAAGGTGAAAGATCAACAAGTTGTTGGTGGTTCTTCAGCAAGTCAGTAGCTCTTCAAAAAGGTAGAAATAAAACCTATTTGAGTGAACTGAGCCAATTTAGGTTTATTCCTTTTAACTTTAAAACAGAACCTCACCCCTAACTCTCTCTATTTTAGGTTCTAAGAAAGAAGTGTTGGAACTTATATCAGGGTTTTGTTTTGGTCTGATTTTTCATGGCTATTCAGTCTCATATCCTGTTCTAGAGCTATTTTTAATCTGACCAAAAAAAGTGAGGGGAAATCCAAAATTTTACAGTTATCAGTGAAAAAGGAAAAATCATCCAGTGAAGACACGTTTAGTTATACCTATCAAAAAGTAGGCTTTCCTCTAACTTTGGAGAGAGTTTCTAAAGTCTTGAGGTGTCTCTGGGACCAGAAGCATACCTAGGTTTATTGACAATTTAGATAGCTGGTTTTGTCACTTCTCCATGCCCCCTAGGAGCAAGACCCCCCTCCCCCCATGCCACCCAAATTTTGCTGCCCAGCCAGGTACAGGAAGGCACATGGAGCCCTAGCAACTAGTTTAGTAAGGCTGCTCTCTGTAAACAGGGAAATGTTTCTGGGCCGAGGCAAGAGTGGCGTGTCAGGTATTGACACAGACTACTACAAAAAAAATCTGTACTCCATCCAAAATGAGAAAAAACATTTTGTACTGGAATTTAGCTTGAAGCCATAAGCTACCCTCTCACAAAACCCAGAAAACACTGCCAATCCTTGCTGTGTTTAGTACTTCTTTAGCTTTACATAATATATGTTAGAAAGGTTGTGAATGCGTTAGAAAACATCACAAATATACAGTAACAAAGTTGATAAAATAAATATATCAAAAGGTGGCAAAAGAACAAAATATTGAGTGGTTATTATGAAGTGGTCAATTAACTAAGCTGATGATTAAAAGAATACTGAATTGCATAAAAATTATACCAATGATAGGACATCAACTAGGTTTTCCAGTCATCAGATGTAAATTTATGATGAAATTCAGAGTACATTTGCTGGTTTATTGGTTTGAGTATGGAGAATGGCTTCTAGTTACGGTGAATTACTGTTACTGTACCTGCCACAGCAGTCACACTCTCTGGCTCTACTGCATGGCCAGACTCATCAATAAACACATGAGTGAAATGGCCAGATGGGAATTTTGCAGATGTAAGTCTAAAGAAATAACAGTGAACAAAGGATTAATGTTTAATACAAAATCACCAATAATCTATATAACAGGAGATTGTGTGCACTTGTTGCTGTAATAGTAGTATGGTGGAGAAAGTGCTTACAAGTTTTAGATGTACAACGGTGTGCTTGGGTTCCCCCCACCCCCCCACCTTCTAGTCTAATGAACATAAAAACGAAAGCTGTCCCCAGGAAAGAAAAAGACCCAATCAAACGCTTAACTGACACATGACCAACACTTAAGCCTGGTACACACAGGCCGAAAGTCAGAGGGCATCGGCTGGTTCAAAAGAAACCATTCGACATTCGGCCCGTGTGTACTGCAGTCGGTCAGACAGAAGCCGTCTGCTCGCCCAGCTTCTGTCCAAAAGACGACTGAAAAAAGGTCTGCCAACCAGCTTCTGATCAGCGTTCTCAGCCAGGGGCGTCCCCGTTAGAACAATAGAACAGCAGGGGAGACTGATGTACTAATGTTGGATAGTGAGGGGTCAGTTTTTTTTTGTTCTGCCCTGCTGGGTTGAGGGCACGCTGCCCTTCACAAAGGGTAAACAAAAAAAAAAATCACTAGTGTGTACTAGGCTTTAGTTTGTCCAATGGGGAGGGGGTGGGAAGTATACCATTTTTCTGGGTATGGGGAGAAGGAGACTCACCACAGTGATAGCACAGAGCAACAGATTATTCTATGAAAATGTACCTGAGCCCCATGAGTTTGATGCTTGCTTTGTGGATCCCAAGAGGTTAGTGCAAGATTAAATATTTTTCAGCAGGGGGTTTATGAAAGCATACCGAGCTTTGTCAGCAGAGCCTTTACTAGTGTGACACAGAAGAAGTGTGTCACACTTGAGTAGCGTTTTTTACGGTCACTAAACGCTTTAAGCTGGCCATACTCTGCCATACTGACTGATGTAGAACAGCAGGGACCAACAGGGTATCGATCAGTGTGTGACCTCCCCCACTCCATAGAAGTTGATTATTAAAATAGATTTCTGTTGAATGGACATTTTTTAATTATCTTTGACAATCTGCAGCTAAAGCCACTGATCAATGTATCCGAACAGTGGCCCCTGCCATTGTCAGAAGAAAATATATAATGTCCTGGGGGCTTTTAGCCTTCTTTAGCCTGCTGAATGGGCAAAAAAAAAAAAAAAACAACAAAACTAGCTGGCTAGCTGTGTACACCCAAACCTAAAGCCTGGTACACACAAGTTTTTTTTTTTTCCATTCAACCCAGTGGATCGAAAAAAAAAATATAAAACAGCTCCAGTCGGGAGTCACTTTACTAACCATCCGTAGTTCGTTCGGTGATCTCACCTCCTGAGCTGTTGTGTTATGACAGGGGAACGGCTCAACTCCACAGAACACACGGTGATCAGGAGTCTGTCGGCTGCTGGTTTTCCAGCATGCTCGTCTGATAGAAGCCAGTAAAATGAGTTTTCGGACAGTTTTTATTGAACCCGGCCGATGTCTCGACATTTGGCCCGTGTGTGTGTGTGTAGGGTAATTTGTGTAAAGCACTGACCTCCTGTTACGCACCAGTAATGTGTCATGTCCTGTATGCCAGACTTCCAATTAAAAATGCATTTTTGAGGTCAATACTTCTAAAAAATACCAGATATACTATCTCTGCTTTACACAACATTCACAATTCAGTGCACACTGCACAAGCAATCTTCATATGCAGAGATGTGTCCAGTGGTGCCCAATTTCTATGAACTTTGCTCAGCAGAGAGGTGTGTAAATGGGACTAACCACTCCCAACAGTCAAAACTATAAGATATAATGCAAATCAGACTTTGGTACACAGATTTGCTTTTAAATTAGGAGACTAAACAAAAAATTAAAACTATTGCGGCAATTTGACTTCTAGTAATACTGTCAAACCAAAAATGAAATATGACAAAACAGTCTTCGCTGATATACAGTACAGTAACAGAAAAATGTTGGCATTGGCTTGAAATGTGCAAAATGATTGTCGCCAAAAGCCCGTGCTGAAATATCTACTACAAATTGAATTGATCTATTTCAGATTAAAAGGAAATATGAAGGCAGAAGGTTTTGTTTTATCTTAATGCATTCTTTGCATTTGGATAAAAAAAAAAGCCCATCTTTATCCAGCGATGTTGCAGGAGTGACTTAGCTGCCCAGGACTCCCCTCCTCATTGGCTAAGACAGCAGCATGCCGCGATTGCCTCCCGCTGCTGTCAAAGTCAGCCGAATGGACAAAGGGGGCTGTGACTCAGCTCGGGTGCAAGCTGCTTGCTGTGGGGCACTCAACAGGAGGGAGGGACCACAGAAGAGGGACCCGAGCCACTCTGTGCAAAATCCAGGTAAGCAGGTAACTAGTACAACATTTTTTTTTTTTTTATAATAACAGACTTTACAAATCACTTTCGGTGAAACAGATAGCTTAGTTCACAGCCAAGTTCAGACTTTCACAGAAGGACTGTTATGGGGGAGAAAAATAAGAAATGAAAAAGAAAAAGGAAATTTTGGTTGTTAAAAGTTACTATTCTTTTAGCTAGCCACTAAAATAAAGACGATGAACTAGAATATGCCCGTCTTACCTTCCAGCAGTAACAAGAGTTGTAATGATTACTCGGTACTGCACCAGGCGCTTTTTACAAGGATACTCATAATCTTCTGTTCTGGCATTCCAGTTACAACAAGGCTAAAAAGAAAGTAGAAATATTTAAAAACAAATAAATTATTTAGTAACCCCAAAGATGAAGATTAGCACACAGTCGTACAGGGTGCAGAGCCTGTGTAATGGTTCCCCCCAGGACCCTCTTCAAGCACAGATAGTATGCGTTTGGAGCATATGTTGGTGCAGAAGGGGGTGCTTTTACGCAAACCCTAGCACACAAACTGCCTCTTTCTATATCTCATTGTGTGGATGTACGCTTTGGCAGCGGGTTCCAAGTAAGGCAATATGTAGGCTCTGTATACCTGTGTACAAGAAGCTTTAGGCAGAAAATTCCTTCCAGGATTCTGGATATTTTCATATACAAAATAAAATATAGGAGAATACCTGGGTTTAAAAACCTAGAGCCAGACAGTGCAGATAGATCTTTGCTAAACAGGGCGCGAGGCCAGGATCGCTCCTTCACTCACTGGCCAGTACTCCCCTCTGTTGAGGAGTGACTGGCAGGATTTCAAGGAGGCCGTTTCCCCCTGAATTTTATTTCCACTGCAACATTGCGATATATTGATATAGGTCTTGGCCCTATTTACACCTGGGCATAGCAAAAACAAAACGTTTCTGCAAACGTGCTAAAATGTGTGATGCCCTTGCGATTCAATCATTTCTTAATGGCCTCCAAAACGTGGGTAGTAGTCAGGTAGTTTTGTGGCGCAAAACTCGCTTGGCTTTGTCTCAAAATTTGGTACTTTGAGCTTCCTTAGCATGTTTTTGGAGAAAAAGGTGGCCCATTCAAGTGGCGATGGTGCCACTCCAAAAACATGCTAAAAAAAGCACCACGATAGTGTCTCTTATGCTGTCAGATCTGTAGACAATTCTCCTTACTGCAGCAGGAAAGTGCATTTTTGAAATCAGAGATATTTAAAATTATCTGTTAAACAAACTCCAGCTGGGACTGCTGCAATTCCACTGCCACAGAGGACCCCCAGAAATGGCAGATGGGTTACTGTAGGTTCTGGAAGACTTAGAATGGTGGATAGAAGACATGTCCCACAGTCGGTGGTTCTCCATAATTCATTTGCAGCACTCTCAGAATGTAAGGACAACATGGATATGGACTCAAGCACAGATGGTGAGAAACCATCGACTCCTATGTCTAATGTATGCAAGACTGCAGCAAAAGACAAAAAATATAAAGTGAAGTCTCAAAGGAAGCAGCTGTTGCTGGGTGATTCAATCATAAGAAGTGTGGAGCTTAAAGAAAATGGTTTTGTGAGATGTCTCCCTGGTGCTACTGCTAGACGAGATAGAAGACGTATTATAAATATTGTTAAGCAAGCAAAGCAGGAAGGGGACGTGGATGTTCTTGTCCATCTAAGGACAAATGACCTGGCTTGCAATGAAGTGTCAGAGGTGAAAAAATCTTTTATCACACTTGGTAATGACGTACAGGATTTTGCATCCACCATTTCATTTTCTGAAGTTCTGCCTGTGCATAATGTTCAGAATGATAGGCAGAGGCGCATAAAGGAGTTCAACATATGGCTTCGTAAAATGGTGTCAAGAGCAAGGATTTGGCTTTGTTTCTCATGATAGCTCTACTTGGAATAGAAAGGAACTGTACAAAAAAGATTGTTTGCATCTTTCTCTCAAAGGAACAAATGTACTTAGTGAACAACTCCAAGAATTTGCGAAGGAGTATTTAAACTAGAAAGGGGGAGCAAAAGAGTGAAAATACAAGAGTCCAATTGCCCCCCGAAACAATGCCAGAACAGGTCAGAAGCACAGAGGTTAAGAAATGATAAGCTCAGAGTCCTGTCTACAAATGCTCGCAGTTTAGGTAAAAAAAAAAATCAATGAACTTGGGTCAATAATGGCATCTGAGAATGTAGATTTAGTGGCTGTTACAGAGACATGGTTTAATGAAAGAAATGACTGGGACATAACCATACCAGGGTACTCTTTATACAGAAGAGACAGAGAAGGCAAGAAAGGAGGAGGAGTGGCCCTGTATGTGAAAGATAGCATTAAATCTAACCTAATACAAGTTGGTGAGGCCAACAGAGTCAGTTTGGGTTACGTTGCAGTTTGCTAATCATGCAGTAACTCGTGTAGGTGTGATATAGATCACCTGGTCAAGTTAAAGAACTAGATGATCTACTAGTTGAAGAAATAGCTAAAATGACAATGAAAGGAGAAGTTATATCTGGAAGATTGAAATCTCCCATAATGATAAACTGGAAAACCAAAATAGCAAGTTCTACCAGGAGTACAGATATTCTAAATTCCCTACTGGGGTTGTCTCTGCAACAAGTGGTTGAGGAGCCAACCCGGAGGGAGGCCATTTTGGATTTGGTATTCACAAATGGGGATTCGGTATATGAGGTCATTGTAGGCGAAACCTTGGGATCTAGTGATCACCAGTCAGTGTGGTTTAATACAAGAACTGTGAAAGAGTCACACCACACAAAAACAAAAGTTTTAGAAAAACAGACTTTTCAAAAATGAAATTAGTCATAAATGAGTCCTTATCAGACAGGAACGGATTACATGGAGTCCAGGAGAAATGGGATTACTTAAAAGGTGCATTATTGAAGGCAACAGAAAATTGCATTAGACTTGTCAGTAAAAGCAAAAAAAAGGAAGAGACCACTGTGGTACTAAGCAGAAGTGGTCCAAATCATTAAAAATAAAAAGCTAGCATTTTGTAATTATAAAAAAACCCAGAGCAATGAAGATAAGGAAATCTACAAGATTAGGCAGAAAGAGGCCAAGCAAGTTATAAGAACTTCTAAAGCGCAGGCAGAAGAAAAACTAGCTCAGTCTATGAAAAAGGGGGATAAGACATTCTTCAGATATATAAATGAAAAAAGGAAATTAAAACAAGGAATAACTAAATTAAAAACAAAGGACGGAAGGTATGTAGAAGAGAATAAAGGGCTAGTAGACTGCCTTAATGAATACTTCAGTTTTTACAGAAGAAAAAGGAGAAGGACCTCCACTTGAAAGGATGACTAATGAATCGTTTGATGCATGTGTCTTTACAGAGGAAGACGTTCTAAGATTGCAGTCTAAAGTGAAGACAAATAAGTCACAGGGTCCTGATGAGATACACCCAAAATTATTAAAAAGAGCTTAGTGGTGAGCTGGCAAAACCATTAACAGATTTATTTAACCAATCATTAGTAACAGGAGTCGTCCCGGAAGATTGGAAATTGGCAAATGTCGTGCCCATTCACAAGAAAGGTAGTAGGGAGGAATCGAGCAACTATAGACCAGTGAGTCTGACAATAGTAGGCAAATTAATGGAAACCCTATTAAAGGATAGGATTGTGGAACATCTTCAATCCCATGGATTGCAAGATGAAAAACAACATGGGTTTACTTCAGGGAGATCATGTCAAACAAATCTTATAGATTTTTTTGACTGGGTGACTAAAATAATAGACGGTGGAGGTGCAGTAGACATTGCATATCTAGATTTTGGTAAGGCTTTTGACACTGTCCCACATAGAAGACTTGTCAATAAACTGCAGTCATTGAGCATGGACTCCCATATTGTTGAGTGGATTAGGCAGTGGCTGAGTGACAGACAACAGAGGGTTGTAGTCAATGGAGAACATTCAGAACAAGGTCATGTTACCAGTGGGGTACCTCAGGGATCTGTACTGGGACCAATTTTGTTTAATATCTTCATAAGTGATATTGCAAAAGGCCTCGATGGTAAGGTTTGTCTTTTTGCTGATGACACAAAGATATGTAACAGGGTTGATGTTCCTGGAGGGAAACGCC
>NC_138769.1:240449926-240502617 GCF_965119305.1 Pelophylax lessonae
TGGCCAAGCAGGATAGGAAATCCAGCTGCACAATGACCACCTATATGTGCATATTGAATAAGGCAATTTTAATATTCCCTGCAGTGTCACAGCTATCACAGTGGTGCTCAGCCATTTACATAAAGCAGCATCAGAGGGGCGGGCTAATGTCACAACCTCTGACTCGAACCCATAACACCGTCCGTTAGGCTGTATGAAGCCGGAGCTACATATCGCACATCCAGTGGCCTCACATGTTACTCGTTAGTGAAAGACAAAGTTCATTTGGGCCAAGCTGGCCCAAACAAAATGCTGTACGTAAAGTCTAACAAAAGATGGAGTTTAGTTTTAAGCTTTGGCAATAAAACATGGAAGCTGACTAGTTTCTATGCAGAGCTGCACCAGATTTTGCACTTTCCAGTGTAGGCAAATAACCCTCTTTATATCCTCATTCGAATGCATCTATATGGAAAGCCATGTTTGACATATTAACTAAACTTCAAACATATCTGCCTTTGTTCATGTGCATCATATGTTGGATTGATGGTAATAGTAGTTTACACAAGGAAGATAGGGATGCTTATATATTTCTATTTCTTTCAGCTTACAGGACCTGACAAGGACACTTGACTTTTGGCAAGATCAACACATTCTCTGTACTTATAATAAATGTGTAAAGGGTGCGCTGATAAATAAAAGTGAGCTGCAACCAAAGATCCAAATATTCTGGAATTAATAAAATTGTGAAAGTCTGGTGCGCTAAAACCATAAAGTGTCACTCTCAGGTATAAAACAACTATGTGACAAATCAAATAACAAATGATGACAATATACTTATCTATCAAACCATCCACCAAATGTGGAAAAATACATATAAAATGGCAGAAGTGTCCCAAATAATACAAGAAGGTGCAAAATCCCCTAATTCCAATTCAAAGTCCAAAACATTAAGTGCAAAAAATATACGTGAAGAATCCCGATGGGTGAAATTAGGGATAAAGCAGTGCTCCCGTGTTAACGTGATAGTCCTTTTTCCCACCACCTTTCAAGTTTGCTTCTTACCAGCAGATGTGTGTTAATAGGGCGAAAAGACAGCCACCTCCAGAATATAAACCCCTGGTGACAAGAGAAATTCTTATAAGAATTCTCTCCTCCCGTCACTCTGGGTCACTTCTGAGGTCGGTATGCTGAGAATCTGCCCTACAGATGTGAGCACATGGCTTGCTGCTGCTATGTTTGTTTGATGGTGAAATGACCATCAAGGCTGAACTATGACAACACAGTGCTGTGAGGGTCAAATGCTGGGAAATTAGAGTTGTGGGCTCCATTTACGAAACTGTATTTTCCTGTTTACAATTTGAGTGAGAACATTTTGGGACCAGAAGGAGTGTTATGCCTCATACACACGCAACGATTATCGGCTGACCGATCGTCCGACTTTTGTCCAGAGTGGTGTTTTGTTGGTTGGAATGTGCCTAGACTGCACACGAATTCTCTGCCAACAAAAATCTACTTCAGAAGTAATGTCATGTGCTGGTTTACTTTCCGTGTGTTTTTTCTTCTCTGAGCATGCCCAGTCTTGCTCCTCAGATTTTTGTCTGCCGAAATCTGTACTGACTGACGGAAAATCGGCCGTTGTGTTGACGGCCAACAAAAATGTTATAGCCTGCACACCAGATTTTTTTCAGCCAAAAAGTCGGAGTCGGTTGTCGAAAGCATCATACTAACAAGCCGAAAAACGTCTTATACCCGAGAGTGACACTTTTATGGTTTTAGAGCACCAGACATTCTCTGTACTTGCTGAAAGTGTTCTTAGCCTGATTAATCACCTATTTAAGTGACATTTGTAATCCACAAAGGGGTAGGTGTTATCAGGATCCTAATGATGGATGTATACTGTGTACAGTTATACTTATATTTGCAGTTTCCCAAAGACCACCAAGCACTTTACTGCAGCGTCAGTAAACTACGTCAGCAAGCGTCTTTCAAACTACATCCCCCATAATCCAGTTCAATACTCCATGGGAGAAACCGACCTTTCTTACAAAGTTCTTAAGGGAGCAGCCAAACATGACCTAAACCGCAACTCAGCACTATGACACAGTAATTCCAGCATGGCTACAATATTAAATAGAGTTAAATAAAATATATAACATAAGGAAAGGTATTTTTCTCTCTACCTGTTTGATAGCTTCCACCAAAGTTACAGTTTTTCCAGTGCCTGGTGGTCCAAATAGGAGATAAGGTGCTGGTCTGGATATGCCACTTACAATCTGCTTAACAGCCATGTATTGCTCTGGATTAGATTCAAGATTCCGGTCGTACAGACTAGACAAGAAAAAGTTCATACATACAGTAAAGGAAGGCACCGGTATATTCTCAGAAAAACCATACAATGCTTATGCTGAAATCAGAGGATGAATATTAGTGAAAACAAATTAGCAATTGCATTCAGACTTAACTGAAGTCCTGTGCAACAAGGCCTACTGTTCGACCCTACAGGGTCGCGGCGTGCTGACGTCCCCCACCTGTCCAGGAAGGACGGGCGGAATTGCCGGCCTTTAAACTTTAGCGCTTATACTATGCATCTATGCAAGTGCAGGTCTTTATATCTATATTTAATAAATTGTTGATGGTTTTACGCTATGGAGTCTCAATTGTTCTATTGCATGATGGCTGGCTAACCTTATTGTGGACCGCGACATCGGATGAGGTCATTTGGTGACACTTACAGCCATTACACCTGAGATTGGTCACCTTCCCAGATATATCTTGCCTGGTATTACTGGCTCCCTGCTGTGATTTACAGGCTTGTTACCACCTTGTCTCTGGTAAGCAGGATTAATGTCGGTGGAGGATTAACACCTGTGGTGGACTACACATCAATTTCATTTTTCAGTGTGTTTCACTTTTGACAGGCTTTGTGGATTTGCACCAGAGACTTCATTTACCATTTTTTTTTGGTTTGTTCTCTTTTTTTATATATCACTCTTATTACGGTTTACACCATTTGATATTTTTGTGATTTCAGGTAAGTCACATTATTTGATCACCTAGCGCAGCTTGCTTTATTATATAAATTTTTTGTGCTATCACACTTGAAGCTGCAGCGCTTATTTACATTCACTGGCACGGTTATAATTTTTGTTGTTACTACTGTTAAAATCATTAGTTGCCACCTAAGGCCATCTGCACACAAGTGAAAAAGGTGAGCCTGTTTTAAACTTTGATTGACTGGGCTCGAGAAATGTCAGCAAATTTCATGTAGCACCCTCCTAGGTAGGTGCTAGTGAGTGTATAGTTTTTGGCTCCGCCTGCCTATCAGAGGAGCAGCAGACAAATCTATATTGCTTTCTGTCTACCAGAGAGCAGGAACTGTTAGGGAGGTCTGCTCAGTAGGCGATTCATTGAGTCTAGAGATTGTTGTTTCACACTGGTCCAATGGGGAGGCAAGTGGGACAGTGGGAGGAAACCTGACCAATGGATACATAGGCTTTGATTCAGTCCTGGTGATTGGCAGAGACAGGCTGTCTCGTGCATTCTGGGATACTGTATAAAACCCAGGAGCATATGTGTTGCGGGGCCTTTGGCTGGTGAGCAGAGTCCTGGAGAGAGGGTGGCGGCTGCCTCCTCCTCTGTAGCAGTGGCATCAGGTGGTCTTCCTAAGGGCCAGAGGAACGGAGCTGAACCCAGAGGTCCTGGAAAGCTGACTGAGGGGGAGACACTGGAGACCCTGGAAAAACCTTATAGTGAGTACAGGGTATGGTGTCAAGGGGCCTGACCTGAGGGGGGCCACCCCAGAGTAGGATAGTCAGTGGATGGTCATCAGTGGTCAAGAAAGAGGATACAAGGAGAGTGTCCTGAAGATATCTTTTGTTCATCAAGTCATCTGGAAAGAGACTTATCCTAAATCCACCTAAGTGGCAAGGTGGATCAACAGCCTGGCTGTATCAACAGATAGAGGTCTTCCAAAATTTGTGCATAGTTAATTTGGAGTATTCCACTAATCCCTAATTTATAAACTAAAAAAAACAAAACAACAACATAACCCTGGATTATTTATTGACTGAGCCAAGTAGTAAAAGGGATAGACTGTGAATGTCAATGTTGCTAACGGTAACACAGGGGGACCCGAAAGTGTGGAAATTCAGAAGTCCTTAAGGGGGCAGTGCTACATTTAGAACACGTTAAACACTTAGATTTGTAGCACCCTCCCGATTAGTGCAGGTTGTTAGGTAAATTTAGTCTAGCTCCTCTAATCAGTGGAGCAGGGGTTGATTGTTCTGGCCTGCTCAGTGACTGCTTTGATTAATTACCCCTGAATTCTAGAATCTTAGTAGTATAAAGAACAGAGTGGGCAACCAGAATATTTAGGCTATGTGCACTTTAACTGGGGAAAATAAATCAAGTTCACTCGTGGCTCCTTAGGGAGTGCACTACATGTTTATAAATGAAAAGTGGGATCACAACCAAAAATGACTCTGCAAATCTTCCTTTTGTCTTGAATTCCTTCTTAAAAATCACAGCGTACTACCTAGCATTGAAGTTTGCCTAGGCACTCTTGCTTACAGCCAGCTGAATATCTGCCATGTAGAAGCATTGCTGTCTGTGACAGCTAGTCTTGAGAGATCTGGAGTGAGTTTAGGTGCTGTCAACACTTTAATGCTCATGGTTTTCCATGTTGGAGAAGAAGTTGTACACAAGGAACTGCATGCATCTCCCTGCTTCTGCTTGAAGTGGTTATATACCCTAAAAACACCCTGCAAGGTTTATTAAAAAGCAGGATACAGTAATCCCCCGCTACATCGCGGTTCAGTTTTTGCGGTCCCGGTAATTCGCGGTTTTTTTTAGTAATGTTATTTTACTATATAAATCATTAAAAATGAAAGATTTTTGTGTTTTTCATAGCTCTTGCTCTGTCTCTAAGTATCTTTTATGTGTTTAAATGAGTTTCTATTGTTTTAAAAGTGTGTTTAAAGACCTTAAAATGCTTCTACACGTACAGTGACAGTAAAAAAATCATGCCTACAATGCATTTTAATAGGGTTTTTCTATTTCGCGGAATTTCACTTTTCGCGGCTGGGTCCGGAACGTAACCCCCGCAATGGAGGGGGGTTTACTGTATACAACCGCTTTAAGGCCTCATACGCACTGGACATTTTTGCAGATGCTTCTAGGGGTGTCAGATTTTTTTTCCCTGCCTCTGGGACTTTTCTGGAAAGGTCTTTTACTTCAGAGATAAAAAATTGAGGACAGCAATATTTTCAAGAGTTCAAAATACCACAGACTGCAACGAAATGTGCCTGATGTGTTAAATTAAAAGGATATCAGGACAAAACTTTGCAATCACAGTTGTGTTTTTAGTAAGCTTTACCTTAGCCCGTCTGTGTTCACAATGCATTTCTTGTTTGAATATGTGGGGAATAGGGCATCTTTCAACATTTTCTCTTCTGCCAGGTCAACGGCTCTGTGATGAATCTTCAGTGGCAAGCGGTTGAAGGTAAACGTTACATCAAAGAGCATCCCATTTACAAATCTATTCACAAGTCTAAAAAGGGAAAAAAAAAAAAAAACATGAAAAAAATAAAAAAAATAAAAAAAAATAGGCTACACAGTGTAGTTCAATACAATGCCAAATGCATTCACTTTTGAAGAGGTGTTGGAACGTTCCCAAACATACTATATTTGTGAATAAGACTGGCATGTCAAGTTTCACAAAGAGAAAATTTAAAGTGACACTAAACTCCGTTAAAGAAAAAAAAAAAAAATTAAAAAGTATGCATTCCCAACTCAAAAAAGTGCTTCCATTGCTCTCAGCCTCAGTCAAATTTCTTATTTTTGCTGCTGTGATCCACCTTCCTGTTGGAGGTTAACTACTTTTGTTCTCCATGTGCCCATTGTATGAATGGAACATAGCCACCCTGTCTTGCTTGCTCCCATGATGGGCTAGGGGCATTTGTAGAGTACATAGAGCAGTTCACATGACCGCCAACTAACGTACTCTGCTCATTTAAAAAAAAACAAAAAAAAGTGATGGGGAAAGGGGAAGGTTCAGGAACTTACAGAGGACTTTACAAGCAGGCAGAAAAATACAACAAAAAGCAATTTCATGAAAACTAGATTAGAGGGCTGTTAAGTAGTGGATGTGTATGCATACTTTTTGGAGAAGTTTTAGTGTCACTTTAATAATAAAATTTGCAAAGAGGTATAGTAAGTGAAGTAAACTGAAACTGGTTTAACCTTGAACGACATGTGCAGGAAAAAGAAAGAAAAAATTCACTTAGCCACGCTTAGTATTACACCATCACTATGACCATGCGGGCAAAATAACAGTGTCTCTGAAAAGGGCATCCCTAACCCTCCTATATACTCTCATTATCCAATGTGTTCTCTTTGTGTTCCTTGCTCTTCTTCAGCCAGCACTGAATTTACTGGTGTTGGCAACCTGGCAAAGCAGTAATGTCACTCCCCTGTTCATGAAATAGTACTTTGGCCTAGCAAATGGTTGCGAGACTGAGCACCATCACAGGGGAGGAGCAAACATGCTGCTCCATTACTGGAAGTGCCAGTTCCTGCTGTCAGCTGCAAAAAAGTGTATATATTTATTATATAAACACATACCAGAATACTCATTTTACCTGCTGTGTGTATACATACACATGCACGCATACATACATACATACATACATACATACACATGCACACATACATACACCGTATATACTCGAGTATAAGCCGACCCGAATATAAGCCGCGGCCCCTAATTTTACCACAAAAAAATGGGAAAAATGATTGACTCGAGTATAAGCCTAGGGTGGAAAATGCAGCAGCTACTGGACCACCATGAGACCCCAAACAGGGGCTTCGGGCATGGTACAGGAGAGTGCAAGGGCTGCGGGCATGGTACAGGAGATGCAGTACTGCGGGCATACTACAGGTGTACCATACACACATAATTGCAGGCAGTATGGCTGTGGAAGAGTCTCACCTGTTCCTGGGGTGCCTTTGAATTAAAAAATGGCACCGCCCCGCTCCAACACATCTCCGCGAATGCGCCGCCGCTCGCGGACATTTTTTTCTTTTATGACTCGAGTATAAGCTGAGGGGGACTTTCAGCACAAAAAACTAGATAGAGAGAATTTATTTATATTATACACACACAGTATTTCAAAAGTGATAACACCCCTCATATTTTTGTAAATGTTTCATTATATCTTTTCATGCGACAACACTGAAGAAATGACACTTTGCTACAGTGTAAAAGTAGGGAGTGTACAGCTTGTATAAGTGTAATATTGCTGTCCCCTCAAAATAACATCACACAGCCGTTAAGGTCTAAACCACTGGCAACAAAAGGGAGTACACCCGTAAGTGGAAATGTCCAAATTGGGCCTAAAGTGTCAAAATTTTCCAGTACTGCCTTAACCCTCTTGGGCATGGAGTCCCCCAGAGCTTCACAGATTACCACTGGAGTCCTCTTCCATTCCTCCATGATGACATCATGGAGCTGGTGGATGTTGGGAGACCTTGCGCTTCTTCCGCCTTCTGTTTGAGGATGTCCCACAGATTCTCAAGATGGTTTAGGTCTGGAGACATGCTTGGCCAGTCCATCACCTTTAAACTCAGCTTCTTTAGCAAGGCAGTGTTAGTCTTGGCGGTGTATTTGGGGTGTTCTATTGGAATACTGCCCTGCGGCCCAGTCTCCCAAGGGAGGGGGGATCAAGCTCTGCTTCAGTATGTCACGGTATACATTGGCATTCATGGTTCCCTCAATTAACTGTAGTTCCCCAGTGCCAGGAGCACTCATGCAGCCCCAGACCATGACACTCCCACCAATATGCTGGACTGTAGGCAAGACACACTTGTCTTTGTAGTATTCACCTGGTTGCTGCCACACACGCTTGACACCATCTGAACCAAATACTGTTATCTTGGCTTCATCAGACCAGGTTCCAGAAATCCATGCCCTTAGTCTGCTTGTCTTTAGCAAACGGTTTGTGGGCTTTGTACATCACCTTTAGAAGAGGCTTTCTTCTGGGACGACAGCAATGCAAAACAATTTGATGTAGTGTATGTTCTGAGCACCGACAGGCTGACCCCTCACCCCTTCAACCTCTGCAGCAATGCTGGCAGCACTCATACATCTATTTCCCAAAGACAACCTCTGGATATGTTGCTGAGCACTTGCACTCAACTTCGTTGTTCGACCATGGCGAGACCTGTTCTGAGTGGAACCTGTCCTGTTAAACTGATGTATGGTCTTGGCCACCATGCTGCAGCTCAGTTTCAGGATCTTGGCAATCTTCTTATAGCCTAGGCCATCTTTCTGTAGAGCAACAATTATTTTTTTCAGATCCTCAGAGAGTTCTTTGCCATGGAGGTGCCATGTTGAACTTCCAGTGACTAGTATGAGAGAGTGAGAGCGATAACATGTAACACACCTGCTCCCCATTCAAACCTGAGACCTTGTAACACTAACGAGTCACATGACAGGGGTGTACTCGCTTTTGTTGCCAGCGGTTTAGTTATTAATGGCTGTGTGTTAATGTAAATTTGCTGTCCCCTCAAAGCAGTACACTCACTACTTTACATTGTAGCAAAGGGTAATTTCTTCAGTGGCGTCACATGAAAATAAATATATTTACAAAAATGTGAGGGGTATACTTTTGTGAGATAGTGTGTATTTTTAATAAACATACTTCGCTGCTCTGTGCAATGCAGTGCGGCCCTGAACCTCCTCTCCTGGGGTCCCCCTCTGGTGTTCTTGGCTCCTCCTCTTCTCTGTATGCTCCCATATGGAGCCTTTTCATATGGTGGTGCACCTAAAGGCTCGCTCCAGAGCTGGGCTGTGTGCATCTATAGACACACACACAGTGTGGGGCTCCCTCACCACAGCATTTGATTGATAGCAGCAGGAGTCTGCTGGATTGATACAGGACTCAGGTTAAGTATTTAGGGAAAGGGGGGGGGGGGCAACTAGAGGCAGCAACCGCAAGAAAAACATTTAAGTGGATGTAAACCCTCACATATACCCAGTGAAGTGAACAACCTCACATGATACACAGAAAGCACAAATATCCCCACATAAGTCTTACATGTGTATCTGCTGTCTTCAGCTTTCTACACTGTTTAGAAAGATCATCATGTTACATTTTTTTCTTCCTATTCCACCACTGGGTGTGGAGTCTTGGCATACAATGTGTGACAGCTGACTGGAGGAAAGGCACACACACACCCCACTCAACATAGGCAGAGGAAGGAGGAAAACACACAGTTGTGCTGTGAGTATACCAGCTCTCTGCTAATCCATCTCTTTGCACCAACCCCGACACAAATTTCCAGCTGCTTTTATCCTGTGTTGGAGAACTTCTCATGCTGGTAACAGAGGAATGGTGCAGCAATAGAAAAAAATAAAATAGAATAAAAAAATAAAGCTGGCTTTAGACTGACTTTAAATTAGGTTGGTTTATTAAAAAAAAAAAAAAAAAAAAAAAAAAAGGATTTAATTTGTGGGGGGGGGGGGGGGGGGGGAAATTCCTTCCTGATCCACCAGGAAGCATCGGTTACTCCCTGGATCAACTACCCTTGATGTGATTACCTACAGTATAAAATTATACATTCAGCTTTTTTTTTTTTTAAATCTGCTAAGCTGGCTAGAACTAGTTCTTAAAGGAAGCTTATTCCGTAGTTTGGAAACCCTTGGGTTAATTAAATCATAATTCGAGAAGAAAGAAAGCGAAGAAGAAAGAAAGAAAGAAAGCGAAGAAGAAAGAAAGAAAGAAAGCGAAGAAGAAAGAAAGAAAGAGAAGAAGAAAGCGAAGAATAAAGAAAGAAAGCGAAGAAGAAAGCGAAGAAAGAAAGCGAAGAAGAAAGCGAAGAAAGAAAGAAAGAAAGAAAGAAAGAAAGAAAGAAAGCGAAGAAGAAAGAAAGAAAGAAAGAAAGCGAAGAAGAAAGAAAGAAAGAAAGCGAAGAAGAAAGAAAGAAAGAAAGAAAGAAAGAAAGAAAGAAAGAAAGAAAGCGAAGAAGAAAGATACATTTATTGGTAATGTTAAATATTATTGTTGTACATGACATGCTTCATTATCTTCTGCACTTAACTCTAGTTATTCCTGATATAGGAGACCAGAAAGATTCTGGTCCTTTAACAGACCAACAGCCAGTAAGCATCACTCATAGCTCATGACAAAGCAAAGTTAAAAAACATGTATTTTTAGACAATTGAGAGAAGAAAAATATTAATGTAAGTTGACTAAGCTGACAAAGTACAGAGTGAAAAAAGTCTTGGGCCAGCAAACATCAATCTTATTAGATGCAGAGCATCTGTAAGAGAGGCTGCAGACCTTACCATCTTATAGTCCTGCTCGAGCATTAATGACATATTCGATTTGTTTTGCCGATTTGTAAAGTGATTGTGTTAGCATGCTATTTAAATTGACAAAAGGCATCAGCTATATATATATACACACACACACACACACACCTATCCATCCATCTATATATATACACACACACACACACACACACACATTAGGTGGTAGTGTCAACTAAAATGTTTGGATATTGTAATGTTCTCTCCTAGTTCAACTTCACGATGATATAGCGCTCCATTTTTTATTTATTTTTTTAAATAAAACAAGGGTTCCATGTGTCCAGTAACAGCTTGAAAAGTAAGAGTTGTATGTGTAACAGCATTTTAACACCTCTAATATTTAAAGTATTTATAATGTTAAGTACAGGTATGTGAAAAGAAATCAAATTGATATGCTTAAGGGATGTCTATCATCAGGTCATCAACATATTTTTACATATATAGAAATAGTTAGGAAAAAATATAGTATTTTTATGAAGACACAAAAATTATAAAAAAACATGTTTTCAATTAAATAAGTCACAACAAATGGGGTATTTTGCCTTGTAGGGTTTGATTGTGTTTCAGCCGCTATTGTAAAAACAAAAAAAGGACCCTGTTAATGTAGATTTTCAGCAGCTTCTGTTAGCCTATTTTTATTCTACAGCAAGGCTTTTCTAAGGGTAGGGTAAGTGATCAGTCATAGCCCTGTACTGTAATAAGATTCATTGTTCTTAGATGTTGGATAGATATAAAATCCATTAACTTTTTGGAACTTTTCTGATACCTACAGATTAAAAATTTCAATAGGCCACGTTTCTATATGCCAAGACACAGGGCCGGATTAAGAGCATCATGGGCTTGGTGCTGAGGATTTTGAAGGGCCTTAAGGACCGTGCCTTGGCATGCACCCAGAGGAGGAAGGGTGCAGCCATGCATGCCTAATTCAACATGGGATGCTGTCTCTGAAGCCCATAAACACATCCATGCATCGACAACTGTCCCTCCTTGTCCGGCCTTCGTGCTGTGTGGGGAGGTTCTGAGGGAGCTGCCTGGGGAAGCGAGCATAGAAGCCAGACTTCTGTGTTTACAAGTGACAGAAGAGCGGTAACAGTGAATATGGCCAACCCGGGGCCTATATTAAGGTAGGGGCCTGGAGCTGCAGCTCCAATAGCCCCTATGTTAATCTGGCCCTGCCAAGACAGGAGAGACTCTAAAGGCTCGTACACACTAAGAAAATTGGGTGAACATTTCCGTCCAAAGAATTTTCGTTTGTGTGCACAACTTCGGCCGCAGATTTTGAATTTTTATCTGAAAATTCTCCAAAAAAAAAAAAAAAAAAAAAAAAAAGAAGATTTTCGTTTAATGTGCACCGTTTTCTTACGATTTTTGGGCAATAAAAATCAGAAAAGACTGCGCATGATCAGAAACAACAAACAGAAAAAAAAAAAAAAAAAGCCTGTGTCGTACAAGAGTTTTCATTCATCGGTTCCAATTTGCTGTGAAACAACGATGAAAATCAGATGATTGTTCGCCCGATTTTCTTATAGTGTATACTCCACTTTACACCGATGACCCACTTAGAAAGCATCTGCAAATGCGATCCCTGCACTAGGGGACTTTTTGATTCTCAACACCCAATTAGTAGTAAAACCAGACTCTGGCCCACCCTCCTATGTTGGCAAATGGGAGCAAGATATTGCAGAATGGGCTGAGATATGGTCTGCCACTAAGTCATCCTCACTAAATGTTGTGGCCGTTGAAACAAAAATAAAAATGTACCCATCAGATGCTACTTCGTTTCAAAATATGTCCCTAATTACTCAGCGACTTGTTTTCATGGCTGTACTGATTCAGGCACACACCTACACATCTGGTGGGACTGTCAAGTGGCCCATGACTTTGGAAGGCCACCTTTGGCCTTGGCTCACAAGTATTCAAGATGAACATTTAGCAAGACCCCGCTGTGGCTCTCCTACATTTGAAACCAGCTAGCCTGTCCCATACCCAATTTAAAACATTTTTATACAGCTCATTGCAGTCATGAAACAATCTTTGGCTAGAGCCTGGAAAACTCCCTCAATTATTTTAGCCAAAACCAAACATAGGGTGAACCAGGCCCTGATCCATGCCAAAATGGAAGCCATTGGTTATGATAAAGTTCATAAATTAGAAAAGACTTGGCATCCATGGATTAAACAATGCCTACAACCTGACTGACAACTCGTTACTGTTGCCTTGGTAAAGTCTCTTCCTTTCCGTAATTTTTTGGCCTGCTGAATAAATGTTGACCCTCTGCCCCTGTAGAATTATTCTATCCTCTCACACCCCTTTCCCTGGCTTTATCTATACCCATTTTCCTTTATTCTTTATTTCCTTCTCTTAATCGCTTTCTTTTTGCTCTTGATTACTCTCCCTCTTGTGATACAGAAATGGTACTCCCCTACCTGAGAACATGTTTGTTAGTTTCCTTCCCGGTTCCTACTCAACATGACATTTTTGCAGCCTGATTGCCTATCAGACTTATTTGCTTCTTGAGGTACCCACTACATTGGCCTCCTCCATAGTAGACATATGTTAGTTTTCCCAGCTTCCAAAATGCTTGTTCTTGTTACATGTAGCTTTGCATGACTTCTTTTGTGCCAAAATGGGGCACATTTCTGTTCCTTGTATTTGCAATTTTCTGTGTCTCAATTTGCAATGTTTTGTTTTACTTAAAACCAATGAACAAATTTGATGCAAAAACCATTAACTATTACCTTTGAGGGTGGTTCTAAGTTTACTCAAAAAAAAAAAAAAAAAACCTACCAGGATACTTGCCCTGGAAGCAGTTGGAACCTAACTAAAGGCTTCTTGACATGTTACTTTATATAGAGTCAGGGAAAGCTCGGTTTCTGTGCACATCATACCAAGAACATTTAAAAGCTCATAATTAACACTAATGTTTTACTGTATGCAGACAATAACATTTAAACCCTTACTTCAAGACCCAGGGCCTACAGGTGGATAAAAAAAAAAAAAAAAAAAAAAAGAAGAAGGCCAGGAGTTCCAGCAATAATATTTTCACTGGAGTTCTGCATGCATCAATACCAACACACATTAGGGCTATTCTGCAATGGAAACACCCATTTTCCCTTAGTAGTAACTGTTACATGCCAGTATTTTTTGAAATACCAATCTATGCCTAGTTTACCTATGGTTTTGTTTAAACATTTAAGGTGTTACAGTAGTTAAAATGTTCATAGTTTTCTTCACCGATTCAAACCATTAGCATATTCTAGGATTGCATGTTTTCAAAGTCGTATATGATCATCAGCAGTTTGCATATCCGAGAAGCACACATTTCCAGGATAATATAAAATGATCCGCATATCTGTGGATATTTTTTATGCCCACTGCAGCATTTTATCTCTAACATAGAAATGCAGTGAACAGCTAATTAATGTAGGGCTAATGATACAGAATTGCGTTTAGTGTTTTTTTCTGGTCAGTCTGACTATGACAACTTAACGGGAGAACAGCATAGGTTAGACTTACCCATAAGTGATTTTAGAGGAACATACTTCCAACTACTCAGGATGATTATCAGGTAAGACAAGAAATCATCCTAAAAAAAAAAACTATTTGGTATAGGAAGGGACAAACAAAAACATTTAACCAGGTAAAATATAAAAAATAGAGCAACAATTTAATTATTTTTTTCTTTAATTGGTAGATAAAGCTTTGGCCCACTTAACGTTTTTACCCCTTACAGCCTGTTGAAAAAAGCCAATTCGATACCTCAACAGCTTAAGCTAAGATTTACATATACAATTTAAATTAAAAAAAATCAAAAAAAAAAAAATCACTGGAACTCATTCCTTATTTACTTAGCATTCTGAAAAAATAGACAAAAATAGCATGCAAGAAGAGGATTCTGCTGTGTTACACACACAAACATACAGTATATTTATAAAATGCAGACATTACATAATTCACTTGCATTTTAAAATGTTTTGGCCACCTTCTTGCCTGCTTACCCAGCTCGATACTTGCACAACACGGGTCCTACTTGTTTTATGGTTACGACGACTTAAATTTCAGGTTTACTGGCTACCTACTTCTCCGATATACTCCCAATTTATTATGTGCTGGATGTTTTCCGAACTCAATGATAGCTCCTCTTATGTAAAACCTTAAGCTTGGAATCAACCCCCCCCCCCCCCCGGTTTTTTCTGCCCCCCTCCCTAATTTAGCATTAGGTCGTGTTATTTTCTGGGTTTTCCCCCTCTGGATATTGTATGTTATTGCTCCAAGCCCCTAGATCAGGGGTTCTCCTGAGGTTGCTGGGGGTTCCTTGAGCAATGGACAATTTCTGACTCTCAGATAAATTCCCAATGACACCATTGTTCATTTTAGCTATCTGTAAGAGGGTAATTCTTCCCAATAATGACAAGAGTAAGGGGCATTCTTCCCACCACTAATTAATGTGTCATGAGTTGTAGATCTTTAATATTTAGCAGGGGTTTCCGGAGACCAGAAATGTATTTCAAGGGTTCCTCTGCATTGAAAAAGTTGAGAAATGCTGCTCTAGATGTATATTGGTAAACACAATTAAAGTACCTAAAAAAAAAAAAAAAAAAAAAAAAAAAAAAAAAAATCGGATTTTTGTAAGATCTTACCATAAAATCCTTTTCTCTTAGCTCATTGACAGACGTAGTCCTCTTTGATTCACATCAATTGGGTTATGTTGTCTCCGCAGGAGTAGGACTAGGCAGAAAGAAAAAACGTTCTGGCTCCACCCTAGGGGCAGTCCCAGAGGGTATATCCTCCCTCTCTCTGCTACAGGAAATCAGTTCTGTTGTAAAGCAGTAACAGAGAATTTAACCCAACCCAACTCAATGATAGAGGGGCGGGTACTACATCTGTCAATGAGCTAAGAGAAAAGGATTTTACGGTAAGATCTTACAAAAATCAGATTTTCTCTGTCGCTCATTGACAGACGTAGTCCTCTTTGATTCACATCAATTGGGACATCCAGAAGCAGTGCCACAAATGAGGGGTGGGATTGACAGAAATCAAAATCCAATCTAGAAGGCCCAACCGGTGCCAACTAGAAGTTTTAAAGGCTCATTATAAACAAAGAATGAGACTCAAATAAAATTTCCAACAGAAAAAAACCCTCGAGGTAGACCACTGGTCTCCTCAAATTGCGGCCTGCAAAACCTTGCGGCCAAACGAGGCATCCGACGATGCCATTACATCAACTTTATAATGTTTTGTAAAGGTATGCACCGACGACCAGGCAGCCGCCTTGCACACCTGGACCACTGACGCCTGATGGCGAAAGGCCCATGACGCACTAAGTGCCCGAGTGGAGTGCGCCTTAACAGGGAACGGGGGCTCCCGACCCTTAATAGAATAAGCCTGTACCACCGTCTGTCTGATCCATTTGGAAATAGTCGCGGCAGATGCAGGCAACCCCTTTTTGGGTCCATCCGGGACCACAAAAAGTGAATCCGTCTTGCGAAACGAGTCTGTCGTTTTCAAGTATACCCTGATCGCCCGGACCACATCCAAGGAGTGTAAAGCAAACTCCCGAGGATGACTGGGCTTAGGACACAGGGAAGGTAATACAATTTCTTCATTCAGATGAAATTCTGAAACCACTTTTGGTAGGAAGGATGGATTCGGACGAAGAACCACCTTATCTCTATGAACCACCAGATATGGGGAACGACAAGATAATGCAGCCAGTTCTGACACCCTGCGTGCAGAAGTGATAGCCACCAAGAAGGCCACCTTCTGGGACAACGTAGGTAGAGGAATCTCCCTAATATCTTCAAAGGGAGGTTTCTGAAGAACCGACAATACTAAATTAAGATCCCAGGGTGGTAACGGCACGCGCACTGGCGGAGCCAGATGTCGCACCCCCTGGATGAAATTCCGCACCAAGGAATGAGTAGCCAAAGGCTTCTGAAAGAAGATAGCTAATGCTGAGACCTGACCCTTGATAGTGCTCAAGGCCAGTTTCTGCTCAACCCCTTGTTGCAGAAAAGCTAATATTCGACTAACCGAATAAGATCGTGGGTGGAACCCCAGGGGTTCACACCATGCAATGTAGGACTTCCATGTGCGATGATAAATCTTTCTGGAAGTCGCTTTCCTTGCTTTAACTAGAGTAGGAATAACTGAAGCTGACAAACCTTTGTCCTTCAGCACCTGGGTCTCAATAGCCAGGCCGTTAAAGCCAGCGATCGTAAAGCAGGATGGAAGATCGGTCCCTGAGACAGTAGGTCCTCCCTGAGAGGAAGTCTCCACGGGACGTCCGCCACCAGTCTGACCAAGTCGGCGTACCAAGCTCGGCAAGGCCAGTCCGGAGCTACCAGGATTACTGGAATTCCTTCCTCCTCTATCCTGCGAAGAAGTCTTGGCAGTAACCCGAGAGGAGGGAAGGCATACATTAGCTGGTATTGCCCCCACGGGGCGACCAGCGCGTCTGCGGTCTCTGCTAGAGGATCGCGGGAGCGAGCCACAAATCTCTGTACTTTTCTGTTGAATCGTGATGCCAACAGATCCACATCCGGGGTGCCCCAACGTAGGCACAACTGGTGGAAAACTTCTGGATGGAGGGACCATTCCCCCTGATCCAGAGTCTGACGGCTGAGATAATCTGCCTGCCAATTCTCCACCCCCGGAATGAACACCGCAGATATAGCTGGAACAAACCGTTCCGCCCAGCGAAGAATGCAAGCCACTTCCTTGGCCACCCGGACACTCTTGGTGCCCCCCTGGTGATTGACATAAGCCACAGCCGTGGCGTTGTCCGACTGAATCCGAACTGGGCTGCCCTGGAGCTGCTCGGTCCAGTGAATCAGACAAAGTCTGATCGCTCTCAGTTCCAATACATTTATCGGTAACCTGGATTCTTCCGGGGACCAAAGTCCCTGAACGGATAACTGACCAAGAATTCCTCCCCATCCGGATAGGCTGGCATCCGTGGTCACTATCGTCCAATATATTGGCAGAAATGACTTTCCCTGGCTGAGCATCGGAGACCGAAGCCACCAGACCAGAGACTCTCTGGTCTGTTTGCTCAATCGGATCCGATAGTCCAGGGATTCCGGATTCCGATTCCATCTGAGAAGAATCTCTTGCTGAAGAATTCGGGTATGGGACTGGGCAAATGGGACTGCTTCGAAGGAAGCCACCATCAACCCCAGAACCCTCATGCAAGTCCGAAGGGAAGACCAGCTGTTGGATAGTAACAACTGGACTGCTGATTGAATCTTCCGGAGTTTCCCTACCAGAAGGAAAACTCTTGTCCTGAATGTGTCTAGAATTAGACCCAGATATTCGAGCCTCTGGGTGGGAACCAGAAATGACTTTTGCTGGTTCACCAGCCACCCGAATTCCTGTAAAGAAATTATAGTAATTTCTATGTTTTGTAGCAGGGTCTGAGGAGACTCTGCATGAAGCAGGAGATCGTCTAGGTAACCTAGAATCGATATGCCTCTTTGGCGCAGTAGTGCCAACATTGGGGCCAACACCTTCGTGAAGACCCGAGGAGCCGTGGCAAGACCGAAAGGTAACGCCACAAACTGATAGTGGTTCTCTTCTACGGAAAAACGTAGAAACCGCTGATGTCCTGCGTAAATGGGAATGTAAAGATAGGCGTCCTTGATGTCTATGGACGCTAGGACAACCCCCTGAATGCAGGAAGGCTGCTACTGTGCGAATGGATTCCATTTTGAATTTTCTTATGTTGACAAAGGAATTGAGTGCCCTTAAGTCCAGAATTGGACGCACTTTGCCCTCTTTCCTGGGTATTGTAAATAGGTTTGAATAAAACCCTTGAAAACGTTCTGTCCAAGGAACGTGGACTACCACTCCTTGTTGTAGTAAATCCGTGACTGCTCTCCGCAGATCTTCTAAACGATCCGGGGATAGTCGGATATTGGAAGGGAAGAATCGCGCCGGTGGGAGAGATCGAAACTTTGTTCCAACAAATCTGATACCGCCTGAGGGACCTCTTCTAAGTCCCGGCGTAACCATTTGGTCCATTCAGTTACAGTCTGTGAAACCAGCCCAATAGCAATTATTGGTCTGAAAGCTGATCCAATCAAGGAAAACATGGTGCGAGACATAGCTTCTATCTTGCGATCCACCGGATCCTTAAAAGACGGAGCGTCTTCTAATGGAATAACCGTGGCTTTATTCAATCTAGCAATTGGTGAATCCACCACAGGTGGTTCTGTCCATTTCTTAATGAGGGTTTCCTCAAACGGATAACGCCTGTTAATGCGTTTAGAAATAGCAGAAGTGCGTTTTGGCAGACTCCATTCTTCTTTGATCGGATTGCCAAAACATTTGGGCAATGGAAAAACCTTCGCCACTTTGATGCGTTTTTTTAGTCCCAAAGGGGATCTCAGTCTCAGCTTCTTCCGACGGAAAACCCTGTAATCTTAAGGTTTCTTGAACAGATACAATTAGCGCGTTTACCAACGCTTCCTCTCGGGCTATGGCTGATGCCGAAACATCCTCCTCACTGTCTGAAGAGACAGTACCCGAGACACCAATCCCAGATGAGGTACCTGCAACTGCAGAAATAGGCTCAGATTCTGAATCCGAAGTTTCAGATAACATGGGGTTAGGCGGGGGTCGCTTCCTTGCGCCCTGTCCCTGACAAGCCACTTCCACCTGGGACACAAAGGTCTCCATAATAGCTGACAATGATTCAATCGTAAGCGGGGTGCTGGAGGATCCTGCAGACACCTCGAGGGGATCTGGTGGAGATACATGAGTGGCAGGGTCCATGTTAACCCAGGACACTTTGCCAGAAAAATTTTTTTTCTTTTTTTTTTATGTATCCCCCTAGCGCAATAGCGCCCCTCAGTGTACCTGCTTCTTGACCCCCACAGAGAGAGCGAGAGGGACCCTCAAGGCTCACCACCCGATGCAGAGAAGTTTCCTAACAACTGCAGTCAGCGTTTGTCTCTTACAGACTGGGAAGAACTGTGTTCGTTTTCCCGGGTAGAAGGAAGTGGCTCCGCCCCCTGTGTACGCCTTCCGGCGTTCCCAGCTCTCCTCGAGGTTAGCTGGGCTCTTCAAACATGGCCGCCCCCATACGGGAGACAATAGACTCCAAAGAAATGGCGGCAGGCGTGACCTGCGGACATTCGTGTACCTGGTCTACAGCAAAATGGCGGCGGATTGCCGAAGTATCGTCTTCCCAGCACATCCACCTGCATACCACGCTAATGGCGGTTTATCGCTCTGCAGGAGGTCCACTACAGTCAAGGTAGGATTATACCTCCTATGTCTGCTGTAATACTGCAGTCTGCTGGGTAGAGTGTTAGCTCCCAAACCAAGTCCGCTTGCCCACCAAACACATGCTGTATTTACAAGGGGGACTTTTAGTGTCAGAAAGATACTGACCATGTATGGAGGGGCCCATATTCCAAAATGCCTCATAACGAGGAAAAGGAAACATTTACTCACCATACCGAACCGACAGGCACCCTCTCTTCACAATACCCTCTCCACCGGGGTGGGGGGTTGTTGACCATTCCGGACGCCTCGACTCTCTGGTTCCTGGCGTCCAAGCAAGACTTTTAACTCGCAAGGTCAGTCCCTCCAATGGGACTCTGTCGCGGCCGACCCAGCGCGGAGCTCTGGTCTGCACGCGCTCGTAGGCAGAACCGGGGTGACCACTGGATCTCAACATCCAGCCCGTCGCCCGGCCCCGCATACTTACTTGAATGTGTCGCGGCCGACCAAGCGCGATGCAATGGTCTGCGCGCGCTCGTAGGCCGGCTGGGGTGACCACAAGTGTCGCCCAGATCCGGCGTAATTTGCTTGAAGATCTCACAAGAAAAAACACTGGAGAAACTACCTAAAAAAATATTTTTTCTAAAAAAAAAAATCTTGCCAGGACCAGAGATCCCAGCAAGGAACTTAGGTCCTTACTCCTGACTAGACAGAAAAAAAATGATTTCCTGTAGCAGAGAGAGGGAGGATATACCCTCTGGGACTGCTCCTAGGGTGGAGCCAGAACGTTTTTTCTTTCTGCCTAGTCCTACTCCTGCAGAGACAACATAACCCAATTGATGTGAATCAAAGAGGACTACGTCTGTCAATGAGCGACAGAAAAGTATATATTATATATATATATATATATATATATATATATATATATATATATATATATATATATATATAAAATGTTTGAGCATTGCATCTTATGGTTTAATCTGTTTTCCTGCATTGTTGCATATGTATTAAGAAAACATACAATAAAAATGTACAAAAACATACAAATGTGTACGAAGAAGAAATGCATGCATTTTAATGGAAGGTTATGAACACCAACAAAGTATAATTAGTAATTCTATATTCAAACATAAGAAAGGGAAATACTTACTGATGGGAAAATCCAAGTCTGACTCGCTCTAATTCAACACCATGCACATAACCTTTGTAAGAAATTTTCTCCGGTGTCTCTGGCTCTTTAGACAAACTCACAAAAAGGTGGTCCCCCTTTAATACTGAAGGCCTATTTTCAGCCACACCAGGGACCTATGGCAGGAAAAAAAAAAAAAAATCCAAATTTTTAACCTTTTCTGTTTATAAGAGTCATTCGCACACAAAACAAAAAAACAAAAAAACAAAAACAAAAAACAATCACACCCAATTCTAATTATGCTGGATGAATAAATAATGGATGCAGAATGTAGTTACAGGTTACTGCTATTTACAGTATCTGCTTGTCACTTCACACAGGGGGAGGAGCAAAGGTTGACCATACTACATTTTGACAGACCCCTGAACTAAGAAAAAATATGGAGGCCATTATTGCGGATCTTCTGAAAAGGATAGTTGCCTGGTTGTTTCTGATCATAGTACCATTAATCACTAACTAAAGAAAACAGGAAGCAAGTAAAATCAGTATACCCCACCTGCATCCTTCTTGATGGTTAGTCAGTCAGGCTCCATTCACACCTAAGCAGCTTGCTTTTGAGCGTTTCTGCAGTTTTTTTTTTTATTTTTTTATTACTGATGTTGCTTTCAAGGTTATGCTTTTTTTTTTGGGGGGGGGTAGAAATTTGTTGTAGGGTAGATTAACCACTTAAGCCCCGGAGGATTTTCCTGCTCAAAGACCAGGGCCTATTTTGCGATTCGGCACTGCGTGACTTTAACGGACAATTGCGCGGTCGTGCGACACTGTACCCAAATTAAATTGACATCCTTTTTTCCCCACAAACAGAGCTTTTTGGGGGTATTTGATCACCTGTGCGATTTTTATTTTTTGCGCTAACAAAAAAAAGAGCGTCAATTTTGAAAAAATAAATATTTTTCACATTTTTTTTTTTTATATGAAAATTCCCCCCCCAAAAAATGTAAAAATCTAAATTTAACATTTTAAGCCAATTTGTTTTCTGCTACATTTTTTTTTTTTTTTACCAAAAATAACGCAATAAGCATATTTTGATTGGTTTGCGCAAAAGTTATTGCGTTTATTAACTAAGGGAAATATTTATGTAATTTTTATTGTTTGCAATCAAAAAATGTGCTGCGCTACAAAAGAAATCTCCCAAATAAATGGAAAAGTGCTGATCTATCAAATACTTAATATATGATACAATCTAGAATGAAAAGCAAAAATGTGCACACAAATTATAAATTATCAGTGTGAAGAAAAAAGGGTGTTTTAAGTCCCAATAAAGTCCGTAGCTATAGAACGTAAAAATGGTGTTCAGAAGAAAATCAACCAAAAAAAGGTCCCAGAGGCTGAATCCAGATGACACTTTTTAAGAAGATAGGGGAGACACCAACGTGCAGATCACCAGATACAAAAAACAAGATGGCTGCCTACCAGAGCTATATGGTCTCTCAACCTAATGAGCTGACCAAAACGAGCTTATGTGTAAAACCAGGGATAATCACCGGATATTTCCTTATGGATCCAGATACAGCATCTATCCTCTATATCCAGGCAATGGAATTTGTTGGTAGTACCGCAATAAGCCACAAGGTGTCTCTCTATGCACTCACACACGATATCCACATCATAAAGTCAAAAGATAAAAATATATTCAGGGACATAGCGTAACTCCATTTTAAAACCCTGATGATGTCATACCTTTGACGAAACCGGTCGGGTGAAGCCAATCGTGACCCTACCACGCCCCCAATAGCCGGCTACCAAGGATCTCCATACTGCAAGAGATGTTTTGCTCGCTCTTAGCTGTTTTTCACATGCCTGGATGTTCTACTAAAAAACGTGAGTGCACTGTTTGCTTTTACTTGAAAAAAAATTTTTAAAATGGAGTTACACTATGTCCCTGCATATATTTTTATCTTTTGACTTTATGATGTGGATATCGTGTGTGAGTGCTGGATATAGAGGATAGATGCTGTATCTGGATCCATAAGGAAATATCCGGTGACTATCCCTGGTTTTACACATAAGCTCGTTTTGGTCAGCTCATTAGGTTGAGAGACCATATAGCTCTGGTAAGCAGCCATCTTGTTTTTTGTATCTGGTGATCTGCACGTTGGTGTCTCCCCTATCTTCTTAAAAAGTGTCATCTGGATTCAGCCTCTGGGACCTTTTTTTGGTTGATTTCTTCTGAACACCATTTTTACGTTCCATAGCTACGGACTTTATTGGGACTTAAAACACCCTTTTTTCTTCACACTGATAATTTATAATTTGTGTGCACATTTTTGCTTTTCATTCTAGATTGTATCATATATTAAGTATTTGATAGATCAGCACTTTTCCATTTATTTGGGAGATTTCTTTTGTAGCGCAGCACATTTTTTGATTGCATATTTTGTCGGTACTTCTAGGTTTCCTTTGTGCAGCAGCTCACTATAATAATTGCCATCACATTTTCTTGATTAGCGCAGAAAATCCCACCACTTCACAATTTTTATTGTTTGTTTTTTTTTTTTTTTAACTAGTAATGGCGGCGATCCGCAACTTTTTTTTGCGGGACTGACATTGCGGCGGACAGATCGGACCCCTGACTAACATTTTTGACACTTTTGGGGTACCAGTGATATTACTACAGTAATCAGTGCTATACATATGCACCATTACTGTAAAAATGACACTGGCAGGGAAGGAGTTAACTTTATTAGTGATCAAGGGGTTAAGTGTGTCCCTAGGGGCGTGATTCTAACTAAAGGGGCGTGGCTTGTGATGTAACCACAGAGACATACGATCCTACATAGCAGGATCGTATGATCTCTGCAGTTACACCAGGGAGAATGACAGGCGGCTTTGTTTACATCAGCTGCCTGCCTTTCTCCCTCTCCTGCGGGAGATAGTTAGTGGCCGGCGGACATGGGAGCCACCGGTCACACGCACGGGGATGGCCATGAACGAGCAGGGGCGGGAGCGTGCCTCCGGCGGCGCACGCTCGCTCCCTGCAGGCTCCTGGGTGAGCGACGTAGTACTACGTCGCTTTGCCCAGGAGGGGCTGACTGCCGCAGTAAATATACTGTGGGCGATTGGCAAGTGGTTAAAAACGCAAATTGCAGGAAAAACGCGATACAAATGCAGTAAAATTACACTGCATGCTGTTCTGCAGCTTCTCCATTAAAGTCTATTAGTAGAAAACAAAAAGAAAAAAATGTCCTACGTTTCTGCAAAAAGCATTGGTGTAAATGGAGCAACAGAGAGTACGAGAGTACTGAACCAGTCATCCTGACTGTAAAGCAATAAGAATTAATAGAGGAAGCACTAAACACAGCCAGCATAGTTCTGTAGCTCTCATTTACCCTTGCACCTGTAGGCATTGTGGAGATAATTTTCAAAGTTTACAACAGAGGCACTGAAACCACAACTCCTTTCAAGTTATTTTTTTCTGGAAGCGAGGATATACCTGCCTTCTACTATAAACAAACGGAAGGTACCTGTAATAAAACCAACTAAAGCCCAACTTCTAAGCTTCTGTTTTGATCTTACAGGATGAATTGCAGTACTCAACTCTACAGAGGTCAGAGAGGGCTTGCTAGCCCCTTAATGCCTGAATGTAAAATAAATCTTCAAAGGTAGAACTAGAAGTAAAAACTCTTTTCATTTTGGATGGAATAAGGGAGGGTTATAACCCTTGGTCAGTTTTTTGCAATCTGCGTTCTACTGGGGAGATTTACCTCGACTTCCTGTCCCATAGCTAAAACAGGACGCAAGAGGATATCCCTGAAATTTAAGGTCCCCCCAGTTCACCAGAACTAGATTTTCCCTCTAACGGTTTTGGGGACAACCCAAAATGTGTGATTTCGGTTACTTGCATATTGATAATTGTAGTAGATAGGACAAGTAAAGAGGGTGAATCTCCCTAATGGGGGCATAGCAATCGAACACGATTTTATAATCCATCTCCCCTCTGTCCAAAAGTCGGTAGCGGGGCAAATGATCTGATAGCAGAAGTCGAGTGAGGGCAAGATGGCGTCATAATTCCAGCATAAAAGCCAAGCACATACATGTAGAAATTCAGAAGGCGGCCCACCTCCGTGACACCAAACATGTGTGAGCTCAGCGTAAATGGGTTAAACCAGTGGTCCTCAACCCTGGTCCTCAGGGCCCACTAACAGGCCAGGTTTGCAAGATAACCGAAATACATCCCAGGTGATATAATTTGCTGGTCAGTGATTGCAGTATTCTAGTCTGCATCTCCCCAAGGTAATACCCAAAATCTGGCCTGTTAGTGGGCCCTGAGGACCGGAGTTGAGGACCACTGGGTTAAACAACATATACAGTGCACTTTAAACTCTTTTTGGAGGTTTAACCCCAAACTTTCCTGGCCTTTGATGCCTAGTAGGCAGTCTTTTTAAAAGCTTAACAATAACTGGATCCTGGATCTCTCCAGTGATCTAAAATATAGTGCAATTACATCAAGAATTAGGATCTTTTTGTCTCTTGGATGCTGTTGCATTTTTTGTTCTTTCTGGTCATATCTTCGGATGTCGATCTCCATTTGTATTTCCTCAAGGTGCAGAAGCATGTGGAACTTCTCACTGTAATTGTTGAAGTCTAAAGCCGATAACAGCATGTTCCTGAAATAGGAATGCTTAAGGTAACCATAAATGTTAAAAAAAAAACAGGACTTATTCTTTTCTATAAAGGCATTTACTAAAAACTTTAACAGTACCTACTATTCCCACCTGTGATGTACCTTTCAGTGTAGTAACTGCAGAATTATAGGTGCCATTGAAATTAGACTCTGGGACGCTCTAATTTTCTAGACGCTGGGAAGAGAATAATCTATAATATATCAGCAAGTGTCAAATTCTTCTCAGCTTTCCAGTGTCTATAATTTTGTAATTACTACGTGGAAGGATTTAGCTGTAAAAAAGGGAGATGACTTACAGCCTTCCCTTCCTGGGGTTGTAGACACGCATAGTAAGTGATGGCAAAGAATGACCACTAAAAGGAAGAGGTGCACACACCCAACATATTTTTAATCTCAGCTAAATATCATGCTCAATTACATTAGTATGCATCGCAAATCTGAGGAAAAAAAAAACTTTTCAATTTGTCTGCAAGGATTCCCAACTTTCCTGGGGGAAAAAAAAGTCTCTATTTTTAATTTTGTTTAAAACTGTGATATTGCTGCACTGTCTGGAGTGCCTTCTTTTTTTCTTCCAGGGTTTATATAGGTTAACATAACAGATTTGGTAGGTTTGGTAGATCTTATAGTGAACGCTTCCTAACTCTTTAACCATCTCAAAGAGGCCCGGCATTTTGCTAGAATTTTCTCAACAGTTGTAAACAATACAAGAACTCAATCACTAGGCAGAAACTCTTATGACCTTGGTAGACCCTTTTACAATTGCTCAGTCTGTAAATGCTCTCTCCAACTATGAGCATTATGTTTGCCATGCTGTCCTGCATTTGCACAATGTGTTCAACTATGCTGTGATCTCATTTCCATGTCTCTGTAACCACATTTAGTTCATGGGGGTTGTGACTGCAAACCAACTCAAAGGGGGAGATCCCCATGGATGCCTGGGAAATCTCCTATATGGCAAACAAATGAGGTAACAGTCCCAATCAGGACCATCTTTTTCAACCACTTTCTTGAAAATCCCAACTAGGGTTGTGTCAACTGTTCAACTTAATCAATTTGGTGTTGATGCATAGAAATCCATATTATCTTAATTTTAAACAACCTGCAGAGCTCCTTCATAACCTACCATTAAAACAAGGATCCTCAAACTACGGCCCTCCAGCTGTTGCAGAACTATACGTCACATGAGGCATTGTAAAATGCTGACATTCACTCACATGACTAGGCATGATGGGAATTGTAGTTCCTGAACAACTAGAGGGCCATAGTTTGTAGACCCCCTGCTGTAAAATAAGGCTCCTCGATTAGTCAGGATCTCAGACAGAAGCCCTGTTCTCTTGAACATTTGAAACCACTCCAATGTCATATAGTTAAATTATGTATTTAAGAGAGACTGTCTCAAGTTATTGCGTGGCATAGTCAAGAAGTACTAAAATCAGTGGTGTACTCACTTGCTGGGGGTACTGTGGCCTCTTGCCATTTCCTTGTTTGTGTTGCATTGTGCTGTAGTGCAGTATCGTGTAACACAAACATAGAAATGGCAGGCAGGCGCAGCACCCAGCTAATTTACGACCACTGCTTCAGTGACATCGGAAGATCAGAGTGAGAGGAAGTAGCCTTCCATGCTCCACTCATGAAGACGGAGAGAAGGACTTCTTCACACTGAGCTGCTACTGGTCTTCTGGCAAACTCACTCACTCCTCTGCTGGGCTATGTAGTTTGCCCTCAAGGATCACAGTGGGGCTGCTAGTGACTGGGACTACATGGTCCAAGATGCTTTGCTGCTGCAGCCCCTTCCCATCATAGGCTCTCCTCCTCCTGCCAATAAGGAAGCAGTGGAGGAAGCAGGGCGGGCAGCTGCCTGTGCAAGCAGCGCTCCCATATTTAAGTGAGGAGGGGAGGAAGAATTCCAGGGCAGCTGCTGACCAGCCCTGTGTTCCTCTGAGCCGATCAGTGTCTGGGTCTCAATGGCAGCCGAGGGGATATGCAGGGCCATGGGCGGGCTGAGCAGCACCAGCTATATATGAACTACCTTTATAATTTATTTCAAAACGTATGTACCACGTCCTCCTATTTTAGTAAGTCTAGATAGGTGTATTGCAGACTTTTCAAAGAGATAAAAAGTCTCAGACCAACATTTTTGCTTAAAAATGATTCACACTTTAAAAATTGACATGATCATCAAAGTACATGCTTAGCAGTCCAGTTACCTTGACCCCTATATACAACCATTTAATAAAACACAGTTTAATATACATCTCCCAGACCAGGTCTCTCCTACATCATATTGTAGGTAACTCATAAGGAATATAGCAAGAAGTAAATTTCCAAGATTGATTTCAATTATAGAGAGGGTGGTAAGAAAGAGGCAAGGTACATATGTAGACCTTTCTACAGACACTGATGAATCACCGGCCACAAGGAGGAAAGTCATGATACAATCTAAAACCAGATTTCTGAGTTGACCCCAAGACTAGACCCATCACAGCCTGCTCAGCTAGTGCACAAACACGAGCTTCCTTGAAAATATTAAAAGAAAAAAAAAAAAAGCTAAACTAGCTGCTTGACAACGGCTATCAAAAGTGATACAGCAAAATGTATCATACAGCTCTCTGAAACAAGGTTATCTTTCTCTTGCAACCATTTCATCAATTGGCAAGCACTGATTTTCAAGATAAAGATTTATTATTCTGGAAGGCCTCCATCTTGAATATTGCATCTGCCTACATAGTCTCATTTTAAAGAGCATCCTCTAGGCTCTGCACCACGCACTTGTATACTTTTAATATAAACAATACACCTATGTGTCAAAAATCTCAAGTGGCAGGGTCAGGAAATCTGCAAGATTTTCATGTATGGTTCAAACAGCCCCATAGTCTGAGCCAGCATCCCAGGAAGAAATACAAAAGCTACCCGCTCATGAGAAGCAAATATGAATTAAAGCTGCAGATGAAGAGAGGACAGCTCCTAGCTTGGAAACGTATAGAATTCAAAAGTGTGAGCACAAAAATGTAAACAGCTTGCCCAAAGTTGCCAAAAAAATATAATAAATACACACACTATATATATATATATATATATATATATATAATCATCTTCTGCCTAGCCCTGGACTGTACAGGGAAGCAGTTAGGCACTTATATACACCTCTAACATTACATTGCCAGATAGAGCTGTTACCTCTCCACAGCAAGTACACTCCAGCAAAGGATAAGAGGTAGTGGATGTGTTAGCATGTTGTTTATACAGACATAGGTGCAACAACTATTCTCTTATTTTGATAGGATTAGTAGGTGGCTGAATCACTTTAAAGCTTGCATAATGTAATGTTCTTCCTAGTGAAACTACATGGTTATGATGTAATTTCATGTCTCTGTGTACCTGTTTTCTAATAAAGCAATAAGGGCTCAGTCATATGTCCAACAACTTGCCTTTCTAACTCATCAAACCCTTTCTTCAAGCTTACCTTTGCTGTGTGTGAGCTGGCGTGGAATTTGTTTTCATTTTTTCTTTTGAGAACATTCCTGCTCTTATGCTGTGCTTCAGGCGGAAAGGTGGAAGGAAGTCACCAAGAGGAACTTCCCTTTCCAATTCATAACTGAAAGACCTAGATAGTTACACACAAATTATATTCAAGTCAAAAGTAGGTTTTTACAGATTTAGGGTATAAGAGTTTAATTTGTGAAATAAATCTGAATCATGAGCAGAGACCATTGTTCATTAAACCCAGATAGTACATCACATCTCATCTAATACCAGATCTCTTTTTCTGAGAAGCTTTAAAAAAAAAAAAAAAAAAAAAGTTTTACACTTGTCTAAACATAAAATAGCGAACAATAAAGAATATGAAAAGGCAGTGCAAGCATTTAATTAAAACTACACCTTCACAGTGCAACCCCACCACTGTCTTGTGGTGGCCACCACAAATATCCTGTGTCAGTTTAGAGGGAGCAGTGACATCATCTCTTCCAAGTGACAAGCATAGGGACTGGTTGCTAGACGTAAGCACTGCATTGTGGGAGTAGGTCACATTCTTCCCATATCTGGAAGTACCAGGTATGTTGCTGTGACATCCATTCAAATGTGATCAAAATGGGGAAACATTGTGAAGGGGAGTTTTAAGGTGGTCGGGGCATGAATAATAAACCCTGTTGCTATGCCCTGAATAGAAAGGTGCCATGTGAAATAATAGGTCACTGTATAAGTGTTGTAGAGACCAGAGAGAACATAGTAGAAGTATAAAGCTCCCTAAAAAGTTCGAACCGGGTGTATGCATTCTGTAAAAACACCTTGTAATATGGTGGCACGAAAAACAGTTACATTTTGAATGTTGTAAGTAGCCCTTCAACACAATGCTATTGTTTTAGGTTTACTGGTCATTCCATAGCCAAGCTTTTTACTTTAACCTTATAGCAGATGATCTTTACTTTTGCAGTCAAAATTTAAAGCAGTAATAAACCCAAAAGCAAACCATTATATTGCAGCCTATTAGTAAATGTGTTGGCTACATGCATGGGTTTTTTTTTTTTTTTTACGCTTTGTTATTTTCACCTGGTGATCTATCCAGTAAATATGTTGTACCAATAGAACAAGCTGTCCTGTGAACACAGTTCTAGGTTTTAGACCAACTATTTAGGCTGACATGGGTGCTTAAAATGATCAGCTTTTATTCATTTATGTAAAAACTTTATCCCAAGAGGAACTAAAAAACTGTTGCTGTAATTGCAGGTTAGCTGGAGTTTGGGTTCATTGTGTTAGTGTATCTAAATCTGCTAGTTCATCAAAACAGTACCCTCCCCTCAAATGAACAATGTCGCTGTCCAAATGTGTCTTTGTGCTCCTTCATCCAGATTGGAGGCACTCTAATACAGGAGGTGTGTTACTGGGCAATTCACCAGGTGAAAACAGAGGGGAAAAGCCTAAGAAAAACTAGTGCAGCCACCACATTTAAAGAGTGGCAAACTGCAATTTATTACATTTTTGGCTTTGCGTTCAAATACCACTTTAAGAAAACCCTTACTATTAGTTAGTTATGCATTTCTATTTACACAGCATGCCTAAATTATTATTTTTTAAATACATTCTTACCCTTTAGATCAGGGATCCTCAAAAATACAGCCCTCCAGCTGTTGCGGAACTACAGGTCCCATTGGCATTGTAAAAAACTGACATTCACAGACATGACTAGGCATGATGGGAATTGTAGTTTCTGAACAACTGGAGGGCCATAGTTTGAAGACCCCTGATTTAGAGGCTTTCTGGAAGGAGGAGGTGTCATGACTGACTGCAAGGTTTTTTGAAAAAATGTTAAGAGGGTGTCTGTCCCAAGTCAGTCCTCATTAACAGTCAATGCAAGAAGTAGTGTCTAAACCTTTAACCTTCTGTTAGAACAGATAGTGTTCAAATCTACAAATCTAGTTATAATTAATAATGAAGATTTGTCCTCACAGTACAGACAGGGTTAAAGAAGGAGTAAAACCCCATGGATGATTTTTACCTATAGTAAGATTTACCTATTGATACAGTATAAGTGTGAAGCCGCTGGTGACATCACCAGCGCATGCGATCTGATGGAACAGCATACCTGTGCGGCTTGTCCAATCAAAGAACCGGAGCCCGCCAACCCAGAAGGAAGACTGGGTGAAGATGGAAGCCCTGGCAGTGGTGAACCCCGCCCCCTGAAGAAGTCCTTGATAAGGAAAGCGCAACGGGAGTGGCTTGACAGTGACATCACGCGCGCTTTTGCCCATGTTCACGGCTTTGCTCATAAACAAGCAGTCAAGCTTGCTGGATTTTCGAAATGCAAAGTTCACAATTTGCCTGGATGTATTTTATTACTTTTAAATAAAGATGGAGAGTTAAATGGGCTTCACGATGTGAACTTTTTTCATCTGATATTTACTTGGAGTCGCTGGTGAGTGGCAATCGCTTTTATCTGATGCTGGCTCCCTCATTTTCATCACACGCGCATTTGACCATTATAATTAATGGTCCAAAACATTTGGTAAGAGGCATATGCCGAGTGTTTATGCCTGGTGGTAGATCTTTTCATTCAACTTCATTGCTCACAGCACTTTCCGGATGATCTCATGCGATTTCAACTTTTAAGGCTGGGTTCACATTGATGCGAATTGGTTGCGGTTTTCCCCAGCATCCAATTAGCATGACAGGAGAGTGTGACCGACTCTCAAATGGAGGCTGTTCACACTGCTCCAGGGATGCTGCGGAGCAGATTGTAGAAAGATCCTGTGGGTCTTCTGGACTGTTTCAGGACAGAATTCAGGCAAGAATTCGGACCAGATTTGCACCTGAAACGGTGAACAGGGACGAACCGGACCCCTGCTATGAGCCGCTCCGCAGATAGTGTGAACCCAGCCTTAAAGGACTGTTTACATTCCATATAGATTTAATATTTTGATTTTGCACTTTGGATGGTGTGTAACTATTAGCTAATTCACGTGTCATCTATAAGAATGGTTATGTGAATTTAATATATTTGCATTTTTTATTTTTTGCACACATGTATAGTTTGCTCACCTGATATTTGATAGTGCTTATTTACGCATTTCATTTAGAGCTGGTATCACAGTTGATTAAGTGGCTGCTTGTTATACATCATATTTGACCTACCATGGTTTTTAAGGAATTTATAAAAAACATTATAAAACGTTGCCCTGCAGGTTTAAAAAAAGAAGGCAGTGGTTTACTACCACTTTAATTATGAAAAACAGTAGTTCGGCACCCTCAAAGAGAATTTGCTACGATTTTTCCTTACTAGAGGGTTCAGAATAGAGCATCTAAAGAGGTAAGCTGCCATTTTTTTTTTTTTTTTTTTTTAACGTAATGCTAGGCGAATGGGGACATGTAACAAATATAAAGTGGTTGTTATCCCAATGTGGCCAAAGTTTTTATTTTTACTCATTGTATATTGACTAGTGTTCATCGTAGAATTAATTAGAAATCCTAAAATAAGTAGAAAACATGGAAAAGAAAAAAAGAAAGGAGCAGAGAATGAGAAAAGTTCAATAAGGCACTGACCCATTTGGTGGTACGCCATCCACCTCTATCCTCTCTACGTTCTTAAGAAGATTTCTTTGATAAGGAACATAATTGGAAGTTGGAGCCAGATCCTCTGCTAATTTACTGTAACAAACCGCAGATATAAACCTTCCAATAAGAAAACCCTCTCCAGTTTTGCCATCTCCTTTCATGAATTCAAACACAAGGGTTACAGGAAAATATCCATAGAAAGCAGTTGAAGCGTGAACCTCAATGTCATACACAGCTCCTGCAATGAAAAGAAAAAGAAATGACTCCATGCTTGATACAGACCAAACAGATGTTCATTTACAAGATGCTTGTTCTTGGCCTGTGACACAACTCCAACCCCCCCCAACTTTCCTTGGGATGATGCCTTTGTGCTTCCCTAATAGTTGTAAGGTGCAGTTTCTTTATTGAGCTATATATGCCAAACCATAGGTGTGCGCAGCCTATTTCATTAGGGTGTGCACCCCAAAGCTCAAACATATCCGAGTGTATATACTTGGGGTGTCAGTAGGTTAGAGATCGGTGTCTGTAATATTATTGTTATTTTTTATTCTTTTTTACAATATTCTTTTATTTGTTAGCCCAGTTAGGGAGCTTTGGTGAAATATCAGGGGTCTAAACAGGGGGAATCTGCACCACAAGGAGTGATTAGGGTGTGCCCAGGCACACCTGGCACACCCTGTGCGCACGCCTATGTGCCAAACACTTTTTTTTTTATTCTGAAGGAAAGGTTATTGTTGGAATGCTGCTCATAGATATAATAAATTTAACATATCCAGCTTAGCAAGGGCTGTAGCTACCTTAAATCTATAAATGAAGTACTTAGAAAGCAGAAAAAAATATGAACATAGAAATTAAGTCACCGAAGACCATTTCCACATTACTACACTTTCAAAGTTGAGAACAAGCTTGAAACTTTAATTCCTGTTTGGCAGACAATAGATCTTTGATTGTTTCGAAATAAATGTTTCAGAAAGAAAAAGGTCTTGAAACGAAAAACTTTTTTTGGGCCCTCAGAAATGTTGATATTTTAATAGAACGTTTTGCACTTTTTTTTTTTTTTTTTACTCTACCTGCTGTACCTACAATTATTTTTTCTTGCATATTTTTCATGAAGGGGAAATGGTACCAATGAAAAATTAAAGGCGGAGATCTATGGTCACAGCATACACTTATTTTATAAAATCAGCACTGTAATAGCAGTGCAAACTATAATTATAGACAATCCATATCATTTTACTTGATAATAATTCTTTAATGTTGTTACTTCTGCCTGTTTTTTGGTCATTCCTTCTACAACTTCCTGGACTCCCTGCATGCTATACAGCATCCCTGGTTTACTTTCAATTTCAACAAAGACGAGTACACCACTTAAGTGAAAAATGTCCACATTGGGCCCAAAGTGTCAATATTTTTGTGTGGCCACCATTTTTCAGCACTGCCTTGACCCTCTTGGGCATGAAGTTCACCAGAGCTTCACAGGTTGCCACTGAAGTCCTCTTCAACTCCTCCATGACGACATCACGGTGCTGGTGGATGTTAGAGACCTTGCACTCCTCGACCTTCCCTTTGAGGATGCCCCACAGATGCTGATGAGGGTTTAGGTCTGGAGACATGCTTGGCCAGTCCATCACCTTTACCCTCAGCTTCTTCAGCAAGGCAGTGGTCGTATTGGAGGTGTTTTTGGGGTTATGTTGGAATACTGCCCTGCTGCCCAGTTTCCGAAGGGAGGGCATCATGCTCTGCTTCAGAATGTCACAAGAAAATAGAAGTTCTGGGATTTAATTTCATTACAGATATTTTAATGCTTTCTTACATCTAGTGGGTTAATCTTGAGTCTTATTATTTTATCCCTGCTCCTTCTTCCTGCCCTGCCACTCATGGTCTTCCCCTTCCTTAATCTTCCTGGATCTACCCCTTATGGATCTTCCTCCGGTGTCCCACTAGCCTCTACTCTGTATGGGGTTGGCCTAATAGGCAGTAAAATTAAAAATCTATCATTTACATAGGCTTATCAAGCCAGGTATCACATTGCTAGTACTACATTCTGAAGGACTCTCGTCTCCGCTAAGGCTGGCCATGAAGGGTTCAAATCATGTAAGGGCAGGCTGTTTTGTACCAAGTTGGTCGATCAATTTGGGTACAAACCAGCCTGCCAGATTTATTTACAATTATCGCTTGCAGCTGCTAAAACCACTAGCAATATTCACAGTGTTCTTCCAGTGGGGATGGCTTCTCCCGCCCCACATTGACTAACCCCCTGCTGGAGGATACAACGTCCAAGCAGGAGGGATTCACCCATCACCACAGTATGTGTTGATGGAGAATCATGCAAATTTCTTTACTGAAACCTGTGGTTACAGGAAATAAAATTTGTGCCATCTATGGCTTGCTTAAGTTTGTCTTCTGTCATAGGTCAAAATTTGAGAATGTAAAGGGTGCGATACACCACTGGTCATATTCTCCTACTAGCCATTCTTTAGACAATATTGTTCTGCACCTTGTTAAGTGCAGAACAATATGGTCTAATTGTCACCTTGTTAAGTTTGTTATGAGATATGCCTTTGCCTGTGGTCCATTACTGTCACTTCTGGTCTTTTACAAAATTATAAATAAAAAAAAAAAAAAAAAAAACGCCAGAGTGTCTTATACAAACCAAAACATCATTCTTACCTGGACTCAGCAGTAAGGCTTTAGAAGAAGACACACTGTACTCATCATGGAAAGAAAAAATACCCATCCTACGTAAACATTTGTACTGGACAAACGTCACTGACTCATTAGATGTGTTCCTAATAGAAATAGTACATTTCTTTTCCTTATTTGGTGGTAGAGGAAACCTTATTCGACCATCACTGAGGTCATGTTCTGATGTAATCTGAATACCATTTTTTCCACAGATGAATTCTCGTCTAAAAATGAAAACATTACATATTACCAATTAGCAATTTCCCCAGAAATATAGTATTTCAAATGATAGAGCAATCACCTGTTACTCTTCAGCCACTGAATAATTTTACGTGCTTTTGGTTTGGAATAGCTCTTCCCACCCTGAGCAGGGGGAATAAACACAGGTTCATTGCCTCTGTTAATGGCTACCCACTGATCTGTCAGTGATGAATTTATCCTAGCATCCTAAAAAAAATTAAAATAAAAAAGGGTTAGTACAGTTGTCAGAACTGTGAATTGGTAACCTGTTTGATCTAACATGAGCATTAGCATTATCTAAACTGCTGACAAGAAAATAGATTAAACAAGTGCTTTGTGTAATCATCACTCACACCAATTTAGATATCCCAGTCAGTCAGATGAAACTGCAAAATTGCATTGCTTGAAGCTGGCTAGACTTAAAATCTTTGCCCCCCCCCCCCCAAATTATACTTACCTAGGTGGATGCAGCATCTATCCAATGCTGCATCTGTCCCCCGGCACCTCTGCACTGAGAACCGAGCGATCGAACACCATTGATCACCCGGTTCTGACAGCTCCACAAGCAGAGAGCTGTGGACTATCAGTCAGACGCCCTCCTCACTCACAAACAAGCTTTTCCTGTACATCTCCTTTAATGTGCAAATCATTTAAAATCAGAGTACAGAGCCACATTTTAAAGAAATCAGTTTAGTAGAACTGATCTTTAACCACTTCAGCCTCGGAAGGTTTTACCCCCTTAATGACCAGGCCATTGTTTTGCTTCACAGTGCTGGGTTACTTCGACAATTGCACGGTCGTGCAACGCTGTACCCAAATAAAATGAAGTCCTTTTTTCCCCCCACAAATAGAGCTTTCTTTTGGCAGTATTTGCACTATATTTTGAAAAAAAAAAAAAAAATATATTTTTTTTTTACATTCTGCTATAAATCATATCCCAATTTAACCACTTAAATACAGGGCACTTTCACCTCCTTCCCGCCCAGGCCAATTTTCAGCTTTTAGTGCTGTTACATTTTGGATAATTGCGCAGTCATGCAACGCTGTACCCAGACAAATTTTTTAATCATTTTTTTTTCCTACAAAATAGAGCTTTCTTTTGGTGGTATTTGATCACCTCTGGGGTTTTTCTTTTTTGCTAAAAAAGTAAAAAACACAAAAAAGAAAAAAAAAAAAAAAAAAAAAAAAAAAAACAAAAAAAAAAAAACACAAAACAGGTTTTGTTTACTTTAAAAATTTTGTAAATAAGTAAGTTTTCTCCTGCATTGATGAGCACTGATGAGGCTGCACTGAGAGGCACTGATTGACACTGAGGGGCATTGATGGGAACTGATGGGTGGCCCTAATGGGCAGCACTGATGAGGAGGCACTGCCAGGCATTACTAATGGGCACTAATTGGAATCCCAAATAGGCACCTTTAATGAGCACTCATTGGCATCCCTGGTGGCCACGGGTTCGTATCCCTAGTGGCATGGGTTGGCATCCCTGGTCGGTCTGCACAGATAGTCAGTGTGCTGATTATCAGCCCAGACCCCCCTGTCAGGAGAGCTGCTGATCGCCGCTCCTCTACCCGTGCCTTGTCAGTGCAAATGGAGGAAAGCCGATAAAACGGCACTTCCTGGTTACGATGTGACCAGCTGTGATTGGTCATAGCCGATTACAGGGTAAAGAGCCTACGTCATAGGCTCTTTAGCGGGATCAGAGATGCGGTGTGTCAGAGTGACACACCGCACCACCGATCGCCGCTCTGCGTGCCCACGAGCAGCTTATCCTGCTGGACGTCATATGACGCCCAGTAAGGATAACTTAACCACTTTGCAAGCTGTCATTCTGCTATATGGCGGGCGGGAAGTGGTATAAAAACAGAAAAAAAAAAAAAATGTCTTCATCAATTTAGGCCAATATGTATTCTGCTACATATTTTTGGTAAAAAATAAATATTATAAGCGTATATTGTTTGGTTTGCACAAAAGTAATCGTGTCTACAAATAATGGGATATTTTTATGGATTTTTTTTTTTTTTTACTAGCAATGGCGGCTTCGACATTGCAGCGGACAAAATCGGACACCTGATAATATGCACTACCACTGTACTAATGACACTGGCAGGGAAGGGGTTATCAAGGGCGATCAAAGGGTTAAGTGGGGATGCTTGCTAACTGTGGGGGGGGGGGGGGGGGGGAGAGACCAAGATCTGTGTTCCTGCTTAGCAGAAACACAAGATCTCGATCTTCTCCCCTGTCACAACGGCAATCTGCCTTGTTTACATAGGTAGACTGGCGTTCTGCCTCTCTCGCGAACGGACGCGGGTGGCTGGCAGACATTGGGTCCGCCGGACCCGCTGATTGGCTCCCCCTTTGTCCAATCGAGCCTCTGGCAGCGTGCAGATGTCCCCTAGAGACTATTGCACAAAATGACATACAGGTACATGATTTTTGTGCATAGAGCTGACCTGCTGCAGTAAAAGTACGTTATGCGGTCGACGACAAGTGGTTAAACTTTGAACTTTTGGAATACATTTTCATTTTGGGTAGAGCAGAGCAGGGTCCAATGCTCCAGCCACTGCCAAGTTATTCAGCCAATTTCCTCTTCGGAACAGCCTCTTTGTTGAAACTTTTTGGGGCGGAGCTTGGAAAGAAAAAAGAAAAAGCAAAGCCTTGTTTACATGCTGGAGGAACCGGAAGTGACGTCTTGACGTCGTTCTTGTCCTCTTAAGGCCATACAGATGAGTGGAGGCCATCTTGCCTTAACTAATCTCTATTGCAAGCCATTGCCGGATGGGTCCCGGGCTTCATCCACCGGTCAGGAAAGCCCAAGAACCACCAGGAAGCAGCGAGAGGGTGGGGCACCACTCCCTAAAGCAATCCAGTGGCGAATTTGCCACTCCGATACCTTTTAAACTTGTAGAGAATCACAATCTGGAAGAATACACACACACACACTACCAGGGTTATGGCCTACGGCTGCAGCCATAACCCTGGTATTCCATTACCACTTGCCGACCAGGATGTCATCCGTCTATGGCCCGGTCAGCAAGTGCTTAAAGAAAGAGGACACAAATTGCTGCATCACACCCTCTGAACAAAAGCTGGATTGCTACCCTGGAAAACAGGGGCCCAAATCTTATATCCACCCAAATGCTAAATAGGGATAGGCATACAGTACATTAAGCCTTTTGTGACAGAGAGCAAGACAAATCCTAATGGCTAAACACAGTTTTACAACTTTGACATGCGTTAAAAACCGTACTACGTAGTGTTTCCAGCTGACTTGTACCTTGTGTAGCACTGCCCCCTAGAGGACTGCTGAGAATTACGCTTTCTGGATTCCCTTGGGTTACTAACTGACAGTGGATAAACAGCAATGAAAGTTCTTGGCTCAGTCAATCAATCCAGGGGATGACGTTTTTGTGTTTTTATTGAGAACTTGGATAGGAGAAGGGATAAGTGGGATACTCCAGCTATTAACTATTCACAGTCTTGAGGACAGCTAACTGTAGAATGTGGCAAGGCCGCTGCTTCACTCTGCCACTGAAGTGAAGATGCTTTAAAATGTTCCCGTTTGGATATTCTCTTCAGGATTCTAAACTTGGCATCCCCTTTACTCTCACTGCCTGTGTGCCGACACCCATCTGCTGCCTCTAGCCTCTGGAGTGGTCCCCTTCCTGGCAGACCCCTGGGCAAGTTGTTCTGTACTCACAGACACTGGTTTTCCAGAGTCAACGTTGCCTCCAAACACCACCAGTCAGCCTCCACTGGACCTCTGGGTTCAGCTACACTTTCTGGTTCACCAAACCGACTGCCTGTGACCACCTTCCACAGCTTCAGAAGAGGAGACAGCTGTCATCCTCCTTCTGGGACTTGGCTTCCCGCCCAAAGACCCCCTGCCACATGTACCCTTGGCTTTTAAATCATATCCCAGGATGCACCACTTGTATGTGCCAACCCACTGAGACAGCTACAAAAGCCTGTGTGTCACTGGCTGGGTTTCCTCCACTGTCCAACATGTCACCCCATTGGACACAGTGGGGACACTCCCTCAGCCCAGATGAATTACACATGGACACATAGAACAGACCTAACAGATCCTGCTCCCTGAAGCAGGGAGCACATAGATTTAGCCTGCTGCTCTGCTGTTAATTAAGCAGACAGAGCCAAAAACTATTCTGTCTATCTAGCACCTGACTAGGAGGGTGCTACACTTTTTTTCCCTTCTTTCTTTGAGGACAAATTAGGCATTAATTTGGTTGTAAATGATAATGGATATCTCCTGATTTCTATAGGATTAAAAAAAAAAAAAAAAAAAAAAAAAAAGAATGAATAATAAACTGTCAAAAATAGCAAAACAAATATTTTTTTAAATATACTGTAGCTGTAAATTTCCTGCTATTACCATAATCTTCCACCACAAATCAATCCAGAATAAAAACCAATCCAGAATAAAAACTCATGTGCCTGACGATCGCAGCAATACTACATACTGTATGTGTATGTTGTTTGTACTTGAAGTAGGGTGCAGGAACAATAGTGTGCGTTTTGCATTTTGTTTATCCTACCTAAAAAAAACACACTGACACCAATTTAAAAAATGATTTAATCCTACCTAAAATACCTTTGACCCCAATCTTTTGATTTTGCAATTCATTTACCCATAAGGCTCCATGCACACAGGGCGTCATAAAAACGAGCGCCAAAGCTGTTTCTTGATGCCAGGAAAAAGCAGCTGTAAAAACGTGCTTTTAGCAGCTTTTTCCATTTGCGTTATTGCACGTTTGGCCACGTCGCTTTTAGCAGCGTTTTTTCTGCCTCTATTCAAAATCAATGGTTCCCTATGTGAGCCTATTGATTTGAATGAAAAGAGCACCACAAGTCAGATCAGGATGATCCGACTTGCGGTGCGACTTGCGCTGTGAGAATATTGAGGGGGAACTCCACGCCAAAAATGGGGAAAAAAAAAAAAAAAAAAGTGTGGGGTTCCCCCCCCCAGGTTCCAAACCAGGCCCTTCGGGTCTGGTATGGAATTTGAGGGTAGCCCCACGCCGAAAAAACGGCGTGGGGGCCCCCCCTTCCAAAATCCATACCAAACCCTTATCAGAGCATGCAGCCCTGGAAAGGGGAGGGGACGAGCGAGCGGCCCCACCCCCTGGATCATACCAGGCCACACGCCCTCAACATGGGGGGGGTGTGGGTGCTTGCCCCCATGTTGATGAGGACAAGGGCCTCATCCCCACAACCCTGGCCGGTGGTTGTGGGGGTCTGCGGGCAGGGGGCTCATCGGAATCTGGAAGCCCCCTTTAACAAGGGGGGCCCCCAGATCCCGGACCTCCTCCCTATGTGAATGGGTATGGGGTACATTGTACCCCTACCCATTCACCCCATAAAAGGCAGTGTATGTAAATAATGACAGGAGAAGTTTTAAAAAAGTTTTATTAAAAATCTTCATCCGGTCTTCTCCGCTCTTCTGCTCTTTTGACTCCTCTGGTCTCCTTCCTCTGGTCTCCTCCGACGCTGTCCCGGTGATTATGCCGGTCCCCGGTCTCTGCAGCTTATTATATAGCCATTATGGGCGTGGCCTCTCGATGACATCACTGGGAGGTCACGACCCTTATGTCACCGACGACTGGGACCATCTGACCCCAGGAAGTCCCAGAGATGACCAATCTGACCTTTGACCTTAACCCTGATCTAGGCCTTTTATATTATTGTTCTTAACACTTGCCATTTTGTTTACATTTTTCTCAAAAAAAGAAAAAACACACATGGGCAGGCTATACAGTGACTGATCATTGTGATAGCCAATCAGATGATCAGAGCTGGGCCTCCTGATCTGTAGTACATGACCCAGGGCTCTCGTGAGAATTCAGTCCCTGTGCTGGGAACACGCTGTGCAGTGCGCAGCCAAAACAAACACAAGTATGCATATACAGTATGTGGCCCCATGGATAACGATCCACTTCTGTGAGTCCACATAAGTATACCATCAGTGGAAAAGCATTAAAGAAGGGAAACATGCTGTTGCACAACTAAAAAAGTGTAACACTGGGTGTAAACAATTGCTTAAAAAAAAAAACAAAAAAAAAAACACACATTGATCCTGCTTTTAAGAGCTGGTTCACACTACCACTACCAGAAAGTCGCCCCGTGACTTGGAAGAGACTTGGAAGAGACTTGGAAGAGACAGGCGACTTTGTCTGTGGGGAATGCCTGGCTAATCTCTTTCGTGCCGGTTCACACTAGGGCGACCTGTGAGGCAACCTGGTCACCTCACAGGTCGCCTCCCATAGGGAAGCTGCGGACCCGTTCTAATAGGAGCGACACAAGTCGCTCCGACCTAGAAAAAGGGTCCGGAGCTTCTTTGGGGCGACCCGGAGGCGACCGCCATAGACTTCAATGTTATGAAGTCCGTGGCGGCCGCTCCGAGGTAGCGGCGCGCTGTTCGCGTCGCTGCAGTGTGAACCGGCGCTTCTTCTTCCTGGAAAGTCTGATAACAAGTCGTGTCAATTAAGATAAGGAGGCGACTCCCATCGAAGTATATGGGACAGTCGGATCACAGGTCGCCTCAAAGTAGTACAGGACCCTTTTCTGAAGTCGGAGCAACTTCAGTTGTGCCAATTAAGACGGCACTGATTGATTAACATTGCTTTTGTTATGTCAAGCTACCTGGGGCAACACAAGTTGCCTCACAAGTCGCGCTAGTGTGAATGGGCTCTCACTGTCTCTCCCTCTTTGTCTGTGTCCCACCTGTAGCCTGAGATTGTGTAGACCAGCTGTTGCCACATCTACTGTGCATACTTAAAATAAATAATGTGCCATCATCCATATACATGAAAGGAACTTCCTGTTAGGGATAGTGTATTTCCCTCTCTGTCCTGAAACTGTGCTCCTTCGTGGTCACCCTGTCCCACAGGCATATGGAGCAAACTATATTTATCTGCTTCAAGGCACATTATACAGGCATGGTCCATGGTTGTAAAATTAGGAACCACAGAGCAAACCTAAACTCAATAAATCAAACCTTTAGAAATAGATATAAAATACACCAAATGTGCCTAAAAACCTAAAGTGCATAAACAAATATGGAAAATCCACCTTGCATAGAAAAACATTCAGTGCACAAAACGTATACATCCAATGTGCACATAATAGTCCAATATATTGGGGCAAGCAAGTAACCAGTGAAAGTCCTCAATATAGAGAAGCCTGCCATAAGAGTTGCCTTACAGCCATCACAAAAAGGTAAAAAAAAAAAAAGGCAAGTATTGCCGGAGCTCTTTTGGCCACATTCCTTGTGCAGCATACTCCTGTGATCCAGATTCAGCCGACGGTGGGCTAAAGCTTTAATGCCAGGATTAACCTAGATGCCTGGATCGGCAGCTGGCTCAGCCTCTCAGCACCCCACTTAAAGTCTGAGCCAACCACTCCAAGTTGCTCCACAGTGGGGAACTCCAGTGAGCGCTGGAGGACAGAGCAGAAAGCCGTGATTTGACAGTCATTACTCTCTGCTCATTGAAGACCGAGAATTGAGCAGACAGCCATCATGTGGTCGCCAAGTGCTCAGTCTTAGAGCTGGAGGGGGGCAGCTGCAACATCAGACTGAGGCTGCACCGCGCAGGGGGGAGTAAGTACGTTTTTGCTTTTTGTAATCCCACACTTCTCCTTTAAAGTGGTAAACTACCCCAAGTTGTTCCACCTCCCCCCCTTATCTGTACTGCTGTGTTCTCTTCAAAATACATACTCACCTGCACAGTGAATCAAGCATTTTCCTGCTGTGATAAGACATGTGCAGAATAGAGGCCTAATATGGTTCAGGAGAGGGGGGGGGGCTCAACCGCCCCTTTCCTGCCATGCTTGGCTGCATGCTAGGGAAAAGGTCTGGCATTGATTTGGGGGGGGGGGGGGTCTATGATTTTTTTTTTTTTTTAAATTTTGGCCTGGTATGGATTGGAGGAGCTGTATTTTTTTTGGGGGGGGGGTCCCCTTTAAGCATGTAGACAAGAGGTGTGTGCAAGTAGATCAGCACCATTTGTGTGCCTTTCAGAAACTAGTTTTACATTTTTTTTATTTACAATGAGAGTTTGTTTCAACTCTTGTAACAGCTGAATCTCCGAGCAGTTGGATGTGCCCCAGCGTAGGCTTTTCCTAGAGTTCAGGCTCCACCCAGTCACCTCAGGTCTTTGTAGCCAATCCCAAGGGGGCTTCTTAACTTTTTTTAGGTTCACACCCACAGTGACGCCATGCTTCCAAGTCAAGGCTCCCTTTCCCTAAAAGGAGGTTCAAGAGGCCTTCATTCCCATTTTAACGCTAAGGCTTTATTTCAGAATGAAACAAAAATATATATTTAACCACTTTACGACCGGCGCACGACGATCTACGTCGGCACTCAGCCCCGGCCAGGCAAACTGACGTAGGCCTACGTCAGCACAATTTGCCGGCCCTGTGCGCGCTCCCGCGCGTCCCCGCCGCCGATGATGACTCGATTGGGTTCAGAACCGATCAGTCATCAGGTCCAGGCCAATCATTTTTGGTCTGGACCTGTTGATCGGTCCTGCCCAATCAGATCATCCTCTAAGCCTGTGAAATGTAAACACAGGCTTAGAGGAGATGTGCCCTCCCCCCACAACGGTCTTTTCGGATCCAGCGTGAGAGGAGAGCACATCTTACTGTGAGTACTGCACCAAGCACACCCACACACAGTTAGATAGGCACATTTCACCCCCGATCTCCCCCCCAATTAACCCCTACAGCACCTGACACAACACACACTATATACAGCATATAGCATATACCTATATACCTGTATAAGTGTGATTTGTGAACAGGTGTAGCCCTTGCGACCCCCCCTTTTCCACTCAAATTACCCCCCACCCCCCCCTAATAAAGATTTAACCCACTGATCCCCCCTGAACCCCCCCTGATCACCGCCGTTAACCCCTACACCCTCTGTCACATCAGCACTAATACAAACGCAATATACGGTGTTATTGTATTTTTGTATTAGTGTCATTGTGATCAGAATTAGCGCAGGCGACTAAGTTTCTGTCCCAAGAAGGTTTAGGGTCCCCGCCACCCGCCCAATAAAGATTTAAGCCCCTGACCCCCCCCTGATCACCCCTACACCCCCTGCCATAACACACACCGTATACAGTATATAGCATTTTGCTATATACCCGTATAAGTGTGATTTGTGGTCAGGTCTAGCGCTTGCGACCCCCCTTTTTCCACTTGAATTACCCGCCACCCCCCCCTAATAAAGATTTAAGCCCCTGATCCCACCTGATCCCCCCCTGATCACCGCTAGTTAACCCCTACACCCTCTGTCACATCAGCACTAATACAAACGTAATATACTGTGTTTTTGTATTTTTGTATTAGTGTCATTGTGATCAGAATTAGCGCAGGCGACTAAGTTTGTGTCCCAAGCAGGTTTAGGGTCCCCCCCACCCGCCCAATAAAGATTTAATCCCCTGATCCCCTCCTGATCACCCCTACACCCCCTGCCACAACGCACACTGTATACAGTATATAGCATTTTCTATATACCCGTATAAGTGTGACTTGTGACCAGGTTTAGCGCTTGCCACCGTTCCTTTTATCCTTAGGATACCCGCCAGTCCCTTCCAATAAAGATTTAAACCCCTGATCCCCCCCTGATCACATCCCGTTAACCCCTACACCCTCTGTCACATTAGCACTAATACACACATAATATACTGTTTTTACTGTATTTTGTATTGGTGTCATTGTGACTTGAGGTTGCGCTAGCTAGCTAGTTTCTTTCCCAAAGGAGGTTTAGGGTCCCCGCCACCCCCCCCCAGATCCCCAGCGCATAGTTTAGAAGTAACCCCTTGATTGCCACACACGCACGCACGCACGCACGCACCTACACTTCCATTTCTAGTATAGTGTTTGAACAGATCAATATCTGATCTGATCAGAACTATACTAGCGCCCCCATAGTTTAGGGTTCCCAAAACGCGGTGTTTGCACGATCAGTACTGATTCCGGCCAGCACCTGCGTTTAACCCTTTCACCCAGGCAAGTGTAGTAATCAATAGATTACTGTCACTTGCAAAAAAACACAAGACACAAAACCGCTGTGTTAGCAGAGTCAGGCCTGATCCCTGCTAGCATTAGCAGTTTTTTTTGTAGCGCTTGAAATAGTCTTCGACAACCAGGTGCTTTTATTACCTGTGAGTCGCATCACTGTACGAGTAAATTTAGTTGCCAAAATGACCAAACGTTCGTACAGGGATGAAGAGCTTCTCAGTTATATGCTGACCGAGTCATCTGATAGCGAAGGGGAAGCTACAATGACCGAATTAGTGTCAGTATATGAACCTGATGACGGCAGCGGCTCCCTGACAGATAGCTCCGACGACAGATGGGTCCCTGTTAGACCCAGGCGTACCCGACCCCATTCTGAAGTTGTTGTGATGCAGGAATCGCAGGGTGCTCGTATGGAGCAGAGTGTGGGTACTAGTGCCGCTCATCCTTCTGGCGACCTGGCAAGCGCCAGCGGCCTAGTACAACCTGGACCTAGTACAACCAGCACTGCAGTAAGACCTGGTGACGTGGCGAGTCCCCTAAGTGCAGTTGAAGCTGGTGCGGTGGCTAGCACAAGTAGTGGCCCGCAGCCACCGCGTATTCGAAGACAGGCCCGTAGAGCCCATAGTGCCCTCCCTGATGCGCTGGCATTTCCTAATTGGCAACCCACCGATACTACAGCGCCAGTACTTCCCCCATTCACCGCCCAACCTGGAATCCACGTGGAGACAGCTGGTTTTACGCCCCTGAACTTTTTTGAGCTGTTCTTCACGGAAGATCTTTACAGATCTATTGTGGATCAATCAAATTTGTATGCACAACAGTTCATCGCCGCCAACCCAAATTCACACCTTGCCAGACAATTCGGCTGGAAACCTATAACGGTTTCCGAATTTAAGATCTTTCTGGGCCTTTCCCTCCACATGGGCATAACTAAACAGAGTGAATTGCGGCTATATTGGTCCACTAGCCCAATTCACCATATGCGCATGTACTCTGCCTCTATGTCCAGGACGAGATACGAGCAAATTCTGCGATTTATGCATTTCAGCGACAATGAACTCTGTCGTCCTCGGGGAGACCCTGCATACGATCGGCTCCACAAAATTCGGCCCCTCATAGACCACTTCAATCAGCGGTCCCTGAGTCCCTGATTAAATTTACTGGCCGCCTTGCTATGAAACAGTACCTCCCCAGCAAGCGTGCCAAGTACGGGGTCAAACTGTATAAATTGTGTGACAGGGCCACAGGCTATACAGTTAGTTTCCGGGTCTATGAGGGAAAAGATAGCTGTGTGGAGCCCCCCAACTGCCCAGACTACATAGGGAGCAGCGGTAAGATCGTTTGGGACTTGGTGTCACCCTTATCCGGAAAGGGGTACCATTTGTACGTGGACAACTTTTATACAAGCGTGCCACTATTTAGTCACCTTCTTGATTTACAAATTGGCGCATGTGGCACCGTGCGACCTAATCGCCGGGGCTTCCCCCAACGGCTTGTAGATTCCCGTCTTAGTCGGGGGGCGAGAGCCTGCTTGAAAACGGACAAATTACTTGCGGTGAAGTGGAAGGATACACGGGATGTTTATGTTCTGTCCTCCCTTCACCCAGACACGACGATCCAAATTCCTACGGCAACTGGCGTTATGGAGAAACCCCTCTGTGTCCACGAATATAACCTTAACATGGGAGGGGTGGACCTTAACGACCAGCTTTTGGCGCCGTATTTAGTTGCCCGTAAAGCCAGACGCTGGTACAAAAAAGTGTCTGTTTACCTATACCAATTGGCTATGCTGAACGCCTTTGTCCTATACAGGGCGTCAGGACGAACTGGATCTTTCCGGGAATTCCAGGAAGAGATCATCCTTGCCTACCTGTACCCAGGAGGCATGCCTGCCCAACTTCCCCTTCCAGATGCAGTGAGCCGGCTGCATGAGAGGCATTTTTCACATGTCCTCCCGAGTACCCCTACCCAAAGATGGCCCCAAAGAAGATGTCGTGTCTGTAGCAAGCGCGGATTTAGGCGTGACACCCGTTATTATTGTCCCAAATGTCCTGACCAACCTGGTCTCTGCATCGGGGAATGTTTCGAGCGCTACCATACACTAGTGGATTATTAGCGTAGGGTACAGCACGACACAGTGTAGGGCACATAAACACAGGGTCTCGAAGGATGTTGGATGTCCATCGACATTTTGAGAGACCCAAGCTGGAAGAGAAGATCGCAGATGATCGCAGTCCCTCCCAAATCAAGAAGTAAAGGAACAGTTAGAAAGAAAAATAAAAGGATCCAAAAACTGTTGTGGTGTCAATAATTTTATATGTCCTTCTACTCCTTCCTACTATACTTTTTTTCAATGTCCTTTGTTTGTTTTTTCATTCTTTTGTGACCTGTTTCTCTTGCAGGTCCCTCGTCGGCTACCACGCATTGATTTTATATATTCTGACACAAACAGCGTTTGCGCTCAGCATATATGGATACCTTTGCTGATAGCAGCTGTGGTGATTTTCTGATTTCAGCACTGCAGTTAAAATCCTATTTTGGTATACGTGGATAGCGCCGTGTATACCCATCATTAAATTCAGTGGGTGGTTGTTTGGGCGGTTAATGATGAAAATCCAAAAACTGTTGTTGTCAGTCATTTTATATGTCCTTCTACTCCTTCCTACTATACTTTTTTTCAATGTCCTTTGTTTGTTTTTTCATTCTTTTGTGACCTGTTTCTCTTGCAGGTCCCTCGTCGGCTACCACGCATTGATTTTATATATTCTGACACAAACAGCGTTTGCGCTCAGCATATATGGATACCTTTGCTGATAGCAGCTGTGGTGATTTTCTGATTTCAGCACTGCAGTTAAAATCCTATTTTGGTATACGTGGATAGCGCCGTGTATACCCATCATTAAATTCAGTGGGTGGTTGTTTGGGCGGTTAATGATGAAAATCCAAAAACTGTTGTTGTCAGTCATTTTATATGTCCTTCTACTCCTTCCTACTATACTTTTTTTCAATGTCCTTTGTTTGTTTTTTCATTCTTTTGTGACCTGTTTCTCTTGCAGGTCCCTCGTCGGCTACCACGCATTGATTTTATATATTCTGACACAAACAGCGTTTGCGCTCAGCATATATGGATACCTTTGCTGATAGCAGCTGTGGTGATTTTCTGATTTCAGCACTGCAGTTAAAATCCTATTTTGGTATACGTGGATAGTGTCGTGTATACCCATCATTAAATTCAGTGGGTGGTTGTTTGGGCGGTTAATGATGAGTAATACTACGCATTATTCCTGTGCTGATTTCTGATAGGTTCTCTTTTTTTCCGTTCAGCCCACAGGCTGCATGAAAAAAAAAAAAACCTATATGCCAAACAAGGACCAGCAATGTACTGGTACGTTGCTGGACTTTGAGTGGTTATACCAGGATGATGCCTGCAGATTTAGGCATCATCTTGGTATCGTTTTTTACAGCCAGCGGTCGGCTTACATGTAAAAGCAATTCTAGCAGGTAATTGGCCGCTAGACTGCTTTTACATGCAGTGGGAGGGGCCTCCCCCCCCCCCACCGCCGCCTTCCGCAGCCTTCCATGGTTTTTCTCTGGCTCTCCTGTCCCACCGGTTAACCCGAGAGTGCAGCCGGTGGTTCAATTATCTAACCATAGAGCTAATTGGAGATGAGAATGGCTCCAATCATCTCTATGGCCTAAGATGCCGGAGGCTACGAGCATTTTATGACTTCTGTTTCGCCAGAAATAAACAGGGCCATTGGGAAATTGGGAAAGTATTTTATCACACCAATTTTGGTGTGGTCAGATGCGTTAAGGTCAGAGGAGAGATCTAGAGTCTTAAAGACCCCAATTTTTTTTAAAAAGAGTACCTGTCACTACAGATTGCTATCATAGGGGATATTTAAATTCACTATGATAACAATAAAAATGATTTAAAAAAAAAAAAAATTAAAGGAAAGGTGTCAAAATAACATAAAAAAGCAAAAGAAAAAAAAAAAAAAAAAAAAAAAAATTGAGCCCCCCCCCTTACCCCCGGTGCTTGCGCGCAATGGCGCACGCAAGCGGTGGTCTAGTGTCATATGTAAACCACAATTGCAGCATGCATGTGAGGTATCGCCGCGATCGCCAGATCGAGTGCAGTAATTCTTGCAGTAGACCTCCTCTGTAAGTCTAAAGTGGTAACCTGTAGAGACTTTTAAAGGTTTTCAAAAATGTACATACGTTTTTGTCGCTGCGCAGGCATGCGCAATTTTTAAAGCATGTCATGTTAGGTGTCTATGAACTCGGCATAAGATCATCTTTTAAATTTTACCAAAAAAATTGGAATTATATAGTGTATTTGTGCAATAAATTAAAAAAAAATGTATTTTTTTCGCAAAAATTGCGTTTGGAAAATCTGTGCGCAAATACCGTGTGACAAAAAAATTTGCAACATCCACCATTTTATTCTATAGGGCCTCTGCTTTAAAAAAATATATAATGTTTGGGGGTTCAAAGTAATTTTCTAGTAAAAAAAAAATATTTTTTCATGTAAACAAAAAGGCACAGAAAAGGCTTGGTTTTCAAGTGGTTAGAAGAGTGGGTGATGTGTGGATAAGATTGAGTATAAAATGCCGGAACTGTTCAAACACCCCCCTAATGACCCCTTTTTGAAAAGTAGACACCCAAAGCTTTTTTCTGAGAGGCATGGTGAGTCCATGGAGTATTTTATATTTTGCCACAAGTTTCGGGAAAATTATTATTTTTTTTTTTTTTGTTGTTTTTTTACAGAAAGTTGTCACTAAATGATATATTGCTCATGCATGCCATGGGAATATGTGAAATGACACCCCAAAATACATTCTTTTGCTTCTCCTGAGTACAGGGATACCACATGTGTGAGACTTTTTGGGAGCCTAGCTGTGTACGCGCCCCCGAAAACCAATCCACATCTTCAGGTTTTCTAATGGCGTAAATTGCTGATTTTACCCCTGACTACCTGTCACAGTTTCAGAGGCCCTGAAATTTCAAGATGGCACAAAACCCCCCCAAATGACCCCATTTTGCAAAGTAGACACTCCAAGCTACTGGCTGAGAAGTATGGTGAGTCCATGGAATAGTTTATATTTTGCCACAAGTTTCGAGGAAAAAAATTTTTTTTATTTTTTTTTATTTTTTTACACAAAGTTGTCAGTAAATGATATATTGCTCACACAGGCCATGGGTATATGTGAAATGACACCCCAAAATACATTCTGCTGCTTCTCCTGAGTACAATGATACCCCATGTGTGAGACTTTTTGCCAGTCTAGCCGCGTACAGGACCCGGAAAACCAATGCGCACCTTTAGGCTTTCTAAGGGCGTAAATTGTTGATCTCACTCCTTACTACCTATCACAGTTTTGAAGTCCATAAAAAGCCAAGATTGCACAAACCCCCCCCAAATGACCCCATTTTGCAAAGTAGACACTCCAATCTATTTGCTGAGAGGCATGGTGAGTATTTTGCAGCTCTAATTTTTTTTGGAAAATGAAGAAAAAACAGGAAAATGCATTTTTTTTCCTCTTTTTTCAATTTCCAAAACTTTGTGACAAAAAGTGAGATCTGCAAAACACTCAACATGCCTCTCTGCAAATAGCTCAGGGTGTCTACTTTCCGAAAAGGGGTCATTTGGGGGGGGGTTGTGCTGTCTTGGCATTTCATGGCCTCCAAAACTGTGATAGGTAGTCAGGAGTGAAATCAACAATTTACGCCCTTGGAAAGCCTGAAGGCGATGATTGGTTTTCGGGGTCCTGTACTCGGCTAGACTGCAAAAAAGTCTCACACATGGGGTATCCCTATACTCAGGAGAAGCAGCAGAATGTATTTTGGGGTGTCAGTTCACATATACCCATGGCATGTGTGAGCAATATATCATTTACTGACAACTTTGTGTAAAAAAAAAAAAAATATATATATATATATATATATTTCCCGGAACTTGTGGCAAAATATAAAATATTCCATGGACTCACCATGCCTCTCAGCAAATAGCTTGGGGTGTCTACTTTCCAAAATGGGGTCATTTGGGGGGGTTTTGTGCTATCTTGGAATTTTAGGGCCTCCGAAACTGTGATAGGTAGTCAGGAGTGAAATCAACAATTTACGCCCTTGGAAAGCCTGAAAGTGGGGACTGGTTTTCGGGGACCTGTACTCGGCTAGACTGCAAAAAAGTCTCACACATGGGGTATCCCTGTACTCAGGAGAAGCAGCAGAATGTATTTTGGGGTGTCATTTCACATATACCCATGGCATGTGTGAGCAATATTTCATTTACTGACAACTTTGTGAAAAAAAAAAAAAAAAATATATATATATATATATTTCCCGGAACTTGTGGCAAAATATAAAATATTCCATGGACTCACCATGCCTCTCAGCAAATAGCTTGGGGTGTCTACTTTCCAAAATGGGGTCATTTGGGGGGGTTTTGTGCTATCTTGGAATTTTAGGGCCTCCGAAACTGTGATAGGTAGTCAGGAGTGAAATCAACAATTTACGCCCTTGGAAAGCCTGAAAGCGGGGACTGGTTTTCGGGGACCTGTACTCGGCTAGACTGCAAAAAAGTCTCACACATGGGGTATCCCTGTACTCAGGAGAAGCAGCAGAATGTATTTTGGGGTGTCATTTCACATATACCCATGGCATGTGTGAGCAATATTTCATTTACTGACAACTTTGTGAAAAAAAAAAAAATATATATATATATATATATATGTATTTCCCGGAACTTGTGGCAGAATATAAAATATTCCATGGACTCACCATGCCTCTCAGCAAATAGCTTGGGGTGTCTACTTTCCAAAATGGGGTCATTTGGGGGGGGTTTGTGCTATCTTGGAATTTTAGGGCCTCCGAAACTGTGACAGGTAGTGCAGAGGTGACATGCACAATTTACGCCATTAGAAAACCTGGGAGTGTTGATTGGTTTTCGCGGTCCTGTACACAGCTAGGCTCCCAAAAAGTCTCACACATGGGGCATCCCCATACTCAGGAGAAGTGGCAGAATGTATTTTGGGGTGTAATTCCACATATACCCATGTCATGTGTGAGAATTTTATCTTTTAGTGACAACGTTGTGTAAAAAAAAAAAATAAAAAAAAAAAATAGTAATATTCCCAAAACTTGTGGTAAAATATAAAATATTCCATGGACTCACCATGCCTCTTAGCAAACAGCTTGGGGTGTCTACTTTCCAAAATGGGGTCATTTGGGGGGGTTTTGTGGTATCTTGACATTTCAGGGCCTCCTAAACCGTTAGA